>NW_016807262.1:367863-421823 GCF_001698545.2 Rhinopithecus bieti
AAAAAAAAAAAAAAAAAAAAAAAAAAATACCACTCCTCCACTTGCTCAAGTACTCTCAAATCCCTTACCCTGCTTTATTTTTTTCCTAGATACTTATCTCCACCTAGAATGATAAATTCATTCCCAGGTTATACAGCTAGTAAGTGGCAAAGCAAGAATTTGAACCCAGGGAGCCTGGATCCACATCTAACATTATCTGTCTCTATGAGTAGAAGTTATTCATTCGTAATACTTCTTGGGCACTTACTGTGTTTCCGGTACTGTCCTAAGTCCTAGGAACATAGCAGTGAACAACTCAGACCAAAATCCCTGCCCCGTGGATCTTACATTCTAGTGAGCAGGGGTATGTGTGGTGCTTTAATACATATGCAATATGTCCTTTGATCAGTGACAAGGGGGAAGATCAAGGATGGAAAGCGGATGGGTAATGTGGAAGCTGGGGCTATGTGGATTGTGCTCTGTGAAGCTCATAGCTGTCTGGTCTGTGGTGTTTTGCTGTCTCTCTGTGTGACCACCCAGTGGTATAGGGTGGTAGTTGAGAGTGTGAGCTCTGAAGCCGGATTCCTAGGTCCAGGCTTCTCCATTTATGAGCTGTGCTACCTTGAGCAACCCCCTTAACCTCTCTGAACTTAGCTTCCTTATTTAGAAAGTGGTGATAGTAATAGAGCCTTCCTGGTAGGGTTATGATTTAATAGATGAAAGTGCTTAGAATGTGGCTGGCACAAAGTGCACACTGAATAAATGGTAAAAATTATCACTGCCTTAGGTACTTGAAACAAGTTCCATGTATGGTTGGGACACTCAGTACTTACTGAATGACTACATGCATTAATTTAATAGGTATGGATAGACTTTACCACTATTGTCATGGCCCTGGTCTCCTTCTCATTCTGCCCTAACTGGGCATTTGGGCCAATGGCGTCCAAGATTTTCAAGTGCCATTGTTAGGAAAGGGTCCTAGATAGTGTTAGCCCTTCCCCACCTTTTTCTGCAGTTACCACGATAGTAGCAACCACCATTCATCAGCACTAACTGTGCACTATCCTGAGCCCTTAACATGCATATTGTGTTTAATTCTCAGCACCGTTATGAGTAGGAGTTGCTAATATCTCCATCTTACAGATGAGGAAACTGAGGCTCACATAGCTAGTAGTAAGTGGTAGAGCTAGGCCTCTTCAAAACTCATGTGCTTACCTGTGGAATCACTCTCCCTTTCTGGACTCCAATTTCCTTGTCTGCAAAATGAGGGACCCCACACACACATGTATCGTTTTCCATATTTCTGAGTTCTCCTAAACCTTCCGAGTTGACCCCCTGCTGTGCTGCATCTGAAGGCCACTCGCCAAGGTTTTGCAAACCAGTCCTGGGCAGATGCAGAAAGTTCCTAGTTACTCTGTTTTCAGTGTCCAGGCTCTTAGTATTGAGTGACCTCCAAGTCAGCTTGGCCACTCGTTTAACCACTGGGCATCCACATGGGACCACAAATTCCAGTTGATTCCTTTACCTTGTTCAGAATCTGATTTGCTCTTCTCTGCCTATATCCACCAGCAGCTCTCCTTCACCTTCTGGGTGAATTCTAAGCTTTCTGGTCAGGCCTTTAAGGCTGGTGATCTGTGATGGATCACGCTTTGACCTCGTCTCTCATCATCACCTGCAACTGACACCATAGCATGGCAGCTGCAGAGGGTCTCCAGCACACACTAGTCTCAATGCACACCTGGAGGGCCCTTTCTCCTTCTCTTATGTCATCTGCTCCAGGGGATCATCCTGACTCCCTACTCTGTCCCCCTTCCAGGTCCCATCATCCCCTATGCTTCCCTCCAGCAAGACATTAGTATCACAGCCATGCACCTGCAGCCTGTCTTCCCTCAGCCCTTGCCTCCATGTTCAGCTTGTTGCTCTGATAATAAAGCATAGTGATAGAGCTCACCTTTGAGCTCTGGAGACAACAGCTGGCAAAACAAGCAAGTGTTGAAGCAGGAGGAGAGCAGTGGGAAGGGATGTGGCTTGAGCTGTTGGAAATGAGAGGGATTGCAACAGCAGAGAAAATATTTGTTAATAATAATACCTAGCATTTTAGCACTGCTGTGGACAAAGCACTGCCTTTGGCACACTGTATCCTTACAACAATCCCATGAGGTTGGATCTCCAGTTTACAAGTCAAGGAACCAAAGCTCAGAAACCTGAATTGACTTCCCAGGTTATATAGCTAGTAAGTGGCAAAGCAAGAATTTGAACCCAGGGAGGCTGGATCCACATCTAACACCATCAGTTACCATGCAAAGCTGCCTCTCTAGAAAGAAGACCTTGCAGGCGAGGTGCAGGGCATGAACATCAGCAGGTGGAGAAGGACCTTGTGTGAAATGCTGAGGCTGTAGTAAGTGCTCATTAAATATGGTTGAACTGAACCCAGTGTGCTGCCTACTTACTAGGTCTTGGGCAGAAATGGAGGGGTTAACATGGCTGGATGATGGAGAGGATGAATGTCCAGCCAAGGAATCTGGTCTTTATCCTATAGGCAGGGAGCACCTACTGAAGCTCAGCTCAGAACAGTCGATGCTTGAGGCCTCAGATCAAGTGGGAGGTTTTGCCCTACTGGGTAACAATGGTTGATCAACATTCTCTCCTCTTCTATCCTAGTTCTCTCAACTCATTAAGATCTTCCATTCCCTGGGTCCTGAGAAGTTCCCGCTTGTGGAGCAAACATTTTTCCCCAACCATAAGCCAATGGTGAGTGCCCCTTTTTACTGTTTCTTTGCGTGATATGGAGTGAATACAAATGTCTTGTCCTCAGTCCCTTTGGATGAAGGAGGTGGACTCTAGGGGTTGTACACTGACCACGCAGACTCTAGGGTGGAGTCACAGTGTCCTGTGGGAGTGCCTGGATTTCCTAAGGGAAATCATCTCTCCAGGTGAAATTCAGGCAGTAGGGCAAATGACAAAGGTGTACCACATTCCTTGGACCTTGGAGATTTTCCACAAATCAGGGGACAAGTTCTGGGGGCATGTTGGAGCCAGAGGCTGGTTATAAAGGTAAAAGGTGTTTTCAAGGTGAGATGTTGTTTTACTTGAGCCTTTTGTGGAACCTGATTTCAACTCATATTTTAATAAAAAGCAGTAATATTAATATTTGATTTGCATTGGTGGTTGAAGGCAGTGTCCTTACATGTCCTCTTCACTTTCCAATTTCTGAATGCACCTGAGATCTCCTCTGGGAAGCATTTAGGGCTTAGCTCAGAGTATGTGGTACAGCCTCCCATTTGGAGGATACCTGGGTGGAAGAGGTGAATGTCTTTTTGAATGAGGTGAAGGGTTCTCCACCTGAAGCCAGCAAGTGTTGTGGGGAGGAGGTCTGAGCAGCAGGAAAGAGCCTGCAACATGTCTGCTTGCATAGTTGGTTGTCTTCTTAAACTGGTCAAAGGAATTCAAGGCCGTGACCCTGCGCTTGGCCTTGCAAGGAATGAGTCTTTGGGAACAGAATAATGAATAGGGTATCCCATAGTCCCAGCTGGGGACTTACTGTGGCTGTTTGTAGTGTCCAAGCTCAGGCTGCTGGCTAGACAGTCCTGTTTGAAGACACTGATGGTTAGGACTGTAGGTTCCAGGAGGAATCACTGTAACCAAGCAGAATTTTCTATTGATAATCTTTCCCCTATATCTGATCGGGCAAGAGTCACAGAATCCAGAACATGCTGGCTGAGATAAGAAGGGCACATATGAAAGCCAGCATATCCCGAAACCCTGGATTTTCCTTACTGTATGTATCCTTACAGTGGGGAAAATTCAGAGGTCATTATCAAACCAGCCTGAATTTGAATCCCAGTTCTGTCTACACACTAGGTCTCAGGAAAATGACTTTATCTCTGTGAGCCCCAACTTCTTCAGGTAAAAACCATGGTTGATTGTGGAGCAACCTCATCGAGTAGTCGGAATTTCATGAGATCCTGTATATAAAGTGCCGTACCTGGCATATGGTAGGATTAGCTTTAAAACAAGGGTGAAAACCTGGAACATTGTCAGTGGCGGTTTGAAAGTCGGGCGAGGGGTCTGCAGCCAGCCCAGCCCATTGACAGTGACAGGCCCTGCTGTAAACTCTGAAAGGAGGTTGTTATAAGCTCTGGGAAAAGGTCGCCAGCTGTCGTGAGACCTCATGAGTTCCTGGTGTTCCCAACTAGGCCAAGCCATACTTGGAATTTCAAGCAGGCAATTGACATCAAGGACTGCTGTTTGCAGGCCACCCCTCCCCACCTCCACCAGGTTGGGATTCTTAGGAAGAAAACAAGGAGGGCTGAGTGAGGACTCCAGTCTGGGGGTACTTGTGCCACCAATAGGTGATTAGGTACAGGTATATTAATAGATCCAGATTCAGCAGAACTAGGGAGGACTTGAAGAATAGAATCAGGGAGCAAAGTCAAGGCAGGGCACCTCTCCTGAGATTCCTTCCGCAAGGGAAAAGGACTGGAGCGGGGTGGGGCCAGGCTGTAGCAGTGCATGGAGGGAGGGACGTGTCCAGGCCTGGAGCTGGGGACAGACTTCCAAGGCCTGCTGGCGTGTACATAACTCCCCGTGGCGGTCAGAACACAACAAGGCAAGAGACAGCAGATGTGTGATAGAAATAAAACCACTTTACTGTTTAGAATAAAGGACACACTATAAAAAGTGAACATTATGCAACATTACAAGACAATATACATTCACGGAATATAAAATTCATAAATAACATGGAGGAAAACTGTAAACAGTGCTACAAAATTTAGCAACAAATACATTCCTTCTAGACAGGGTTCGAGATCTCTGGTTGGTTTCTCTCCATCACTTCTGGGTTTCAGGACAGCAGACTGGCTAAAGGGAAAGGCGGGTGCTGGGAGAATCTAAGAAGCCCCTACCCCCAAAGCAAAAACTATTTTCCAAGTTCTTCCCTTCCTCTTGCCTCCAAAGAGTCAATTTGGAAGTTGTTATCACATCCACCTCCCCTACTTTCCCCCATTTTGTTTTGCTTTTGCCATCAGATTTTTATTATGTTTCTCTCTGATAAAAATACTCTAGTGACATGTTTACCGTAGGTAGACAGAAGCCATCTTGGGGTAGTCCAGACTGTCAGTTGTCACGTGCAAGACAGAGGTCTGGGTCACGGAAGGGTAGTGTCTCCTGTGGGCCACAGTTTCCCCTGGACAGGGCTATTACAAACAGTCATGTTTCTTTAGTTGTTCAAGAACCATGTTGCCACCATGAGGCTGGTCTGGAACTAGGGGAGGGTAAAAGACAGGAGTCTCTCGGTATTACCTACCCTGGACAGAGCAGAGCATTGGCCTGAGAGCTGGGAGCCTGGGCGTGGAGCTTCCTTGATTGGCAGGCAGAAGAGATGCCCAAAGGAGGCAGCGAAAACTTGGAATTGTATCTCCTATGGCCCTGGATTCTTAGGAAAATCATGGCTTCCCAACTGGATGGGCAACAGGACTTGGGGTGAAGTAAATGGTAGACTACTCAGGGCCGGGTGACACAGAACAAGAACATGAATGTACTTTAAACTTTTTTCCTACTCCAGGAACAATTGGGATTCCAATAGGGAGGAGGCTGGAGGAGTCTCAGTTACTAGTTCCTTCTAGTTCCCCCAATTCACCAGTCTAGCTGCTTGCCTAGAAGTATTTTCCTCTCCATTCCACTGTAGAATTTGATTCAGGAAAATGGCGGCATGTGGGTTTCATTTTTTTTTTTCTCTTAAACACAATGTACACATATTACAGCCTACACATGACACAAGATTTAGCAAAATAAAATGTTCACGATATGATTGAAATACAGAAGTGTCTCAGCTACATAAATGACTTTAAATTATACAGTAAGTGAATGGGTGAAATAAAAAAGCTATAGCTTATAGAAAGCTCAAAACCGCCCTCTGACATCGCTTTGCAAAAGACCCTTCTTTGCCCAGGGCCTCCTCACCAAAGCCTAACAGATGGAGCTGTGGTTCTGCTAATTTATCGACTCTGCAGGGAAACGTCAGGTGCCTCACCCTCAGCCTTCACCCAAGTTCCTCCTTGTGTGAGAGGGGCTGACCACCCCAGGGAGTGTAAATGGCCAGATGCCCCACAGAGAAGACACTGATGTCCCCTCGTGGGAGGGAGCTTGTGTAGGTCGGTCAGGGGTCCCACCATGCGAGACCTTGAGGTGAAGATAAGGACAATCCCAAAACATCAAGTCTGGGCTCATCCCTTCAAAACCACTGACCTGCCGGCCTCAGCTTCTTCTGTTCACACTGCCTCACAGAGAAGGCCAAGCCTCCCATTCTCCCCCTGCCAAATGGCATGACCACAGAGGGAAAGGTACATGGTAATGAAATTGATCCAAGGAAACCCGATGCCTGTACTGTCTTCCCGCTCTGGGGTTCTGCCAAGCACCTTGCCTGGGCACTTGTGTGTGTGCAAGACACTACAATGTGTTGTCTGCTGCTTTTTTTTTTTTTTTTTCTTCTCCTGTTTCAATTGGCAGCTCTGTTTCCTAAAGTGGAATGAACTGAAGATACAAATACTAATAGAAGATAAATACCCATAAGCTGAAAAAAAGAGACAGCAATCATGTTCAATGTCACCATCCTACCACCCCCCTGTAAAATATACATTATCACCTAGTCTCAGTATCTCACTTTTGACACTAAAACTTAAAATAATTTTATTTAATAGGAGAATTTATATTATAGTTTTATTTCAAAAAAAAAAAAAAACCACAACAGAAACCCTACAACTGGTTGCAAACTCAGGCTTTCCCCAGTGACCAACAATTTTAATTCCAAGAGGTGAGGATCTCAGGAGGTGGCATTCACCAGGGAGCTAGGGAAAAGGGACCAAGCTGTCTCCACACCCAGGAGAGGTGTCCCTCCAGCCGAGGCAGGACACTGCAGCTCTCCCTCCTGTGCCCAGGCGCTTGACTACACTCTCATCTGCCATCTGAGCCAAGCCAGGAAGGCAGTTAAAAGGAAGGCCCCCAAACATGAAGCAGGGAAAAGGAGACGGACAGGGGTCAGATGACCTGTGATAGGGAAGAGAGGGTGCTGACGGTGTTCAGAATTTCAAATTTTAATTAAAATGAAAAAAAAAATGTCAACTTGGAATGTCATGATTTTCTTCAAACAAGCAACGACAACAAAATAGAAGAGATTACACTATTGGCGTATTTAACAGCATTGAACAGAATTCTGTGTCCTGTAAAAAAATTAGCTTATGTCCCCATGTGGGTATATGCAAATGTGTATACAAACATATCCCCCTAGGTGAGCTAAACACTATTCTGGAAATAGTATCCTCTACCCAAACCTACTTGGCTATATCTGTGGATAGTGTAAGATGTGTGTATTTCACCAATTTACATAAAAGCAAGCTCCCGGCCAAATCTACCAAAGAGTTTTCCAGGAGGAAATCTGGTGGGAGGCAGGGAGAGGAAAGACATTCATCTCAGTCTTTCACCTGAGCTTTTGTACAAGGCAGGCAAATTGCCTCCTGACCTCAGGCAGATGTTTAAGTCTTCACCAACTAAGAAAGCTCTGTTATTCTGGCCTAGGTGCTTGCTCCAGACTCAGGAACATCTGGTCAATGCAAGCATCCCTGGGCTGGGGAACTGCGTGTGTGCTGCGTCATCTCCGACTCTCTTGTAGTTCCTTCCTTCCCTCCCTCGCTCTTACATGCAGACACAGACAGACAGTCTGGTTGGGACATGCAGTGGCAGCTCCTGGTGTGTAAGATCTTTCACACACCTCGAGTCTATCTGCTTGCTGCCTTTGACTGATCCTGAAATGGTTGGCCTTTCAGCCACTTCCTTGTCTGTGTCCTTTATGTATTGGAGGAAAAGGACAAAGGGAAGAGGGTCTGGGAGATGGTGAGGTGGGGAAGAAGCAAGAGGGGTGGGAATTACAATCCCCAACTGGAGTAGTTTTTCATTTTTGTTTTCCTAAAAAAATAGAGATTATATTATCACGAAGAAGAGGAATACAGGTTCCTCATTCTTTCTGGCATGGCACCAGAAATTCCCAGGTGGAAATGAGTGATGTCAAAACCAAAAAGAAGGGGCAGGGTGGGGCCAGGAGGATAGTTCCCAGTAAACCCCATATGATAGCATAGACCTTTCTTTAAGTGTTCCAAGTGCTAAATTTGCAAGAAAACAGGCACTAATTTCATTGTCATCATCTGGGAAGAGTTAGTGTCCGAGGGAAGCTCAGCGGGAAGGGAGGGAAGTGAGGTGGGGCAGGGTCTGGCGTTCAGGGGTCTGTGGCATTGATGATGCTTTTGTCCGGGGGGGCCCATCCTCGGTACCAGCTGCAGTAGCCGCCCTTCTGCCGGATGCAGGCATAGTGTTTGGACTGGTAGCCAGGGTAGCCGAAATTGGAGAGCATGTCGGTCCAGAGACACTCGTTCTTGGAAGTAACAAAGCAAGGCAGGTAGTAGCAGGACTTGATCTGCAATTAGATAACAGGCAGCAGTTGATGGAATCTGCCATGGTACGCCCAGCCCTGAGGCTGCCGAGCCTGGGGCCACTGCAGGGGAAGCCTAGCCACATCAGTCTCTCAGTGATAATAATATAAATAGCACTAGCGAACATTTGTTGAGCACCTACTATCTCACAGACATTCTGATAAGTGCTTTGATAGTATTCTCTTTAATTCTCATCACAGTTTTATCTCCCTTTTTACAGATAAGGAAATAGGAGGCTCGGAGAGGTTAAGTAACTTGTTGCAGGTCACACAGTCAGTAAGTAGCAGAATTAGACCATTGAGAGGGCTTTTTCATCTCATATAGATAGGAGATCTCAGTTGTTTTAGGAAATCGAGGAATTAGAAAGGTTACAGTATAAACTTTGGAGTCTAGCTGCCCTAGGTTGGAAACCAGATTCAGTGAACTGTGGGATCTAGGGCTAGTTACTTAAGTTCTCTGAGCTCTTATCTGCAGAATGGAGATCATAGTAATTAAAACCACACAGGATTGTTTTGAAGATGAAATGAGAGAATGACTCAACTTACCGCAACAGCAGGAAGGCTGTACCTTGGCCCTATACTTGGGTCAGGGGGACGGGCTTGGTTGAAGAAAGACCTTCTGTAGCATCTGGTCTCTGCAGTCCTGGGCCCATTTGCCCACCTGACCGATGAGTCAGCTACCAGGGTGAGCCCACTTGAAACCACTTGGCAGAACCTGCCACTGTCAGGATCCTATACCTACAGCCCTGAACTGCCAGGTGGGGCCAGGGACTCAAGAGTCCTCATGCCCCAGCAGCTTGCACGTGGTCATCATGGAGGCAGCCCATTACAGCAGAAAGGCATTCTTCCTTCCCTGCCTTCCTCACTGCCCTGCCTGGGGCAACATTCCTTACTGTGTCTGCTCAGACCTGCCCCTCTACCCTGGCCTAACACATGCACACCCTTCCCAGCACGAGGCCCTGGCGCCCAGTGCATTGGGAGCTGATGTTTCTAGGGCTGCAAGTCAGCACCTCCCCTCCTTCCCCCAGTGACCCCAGGGCTTACCTTGCAGTTACAACCCAGGTGGTACCGATAATTCAGCCCCTTGCGCTGGGAGAGGGTGAGCTGGTCCCACCTCTCCACAAAGTTGCACAGCCCTGTGTACATCTTGCCATCATAGACGCGACCTACAGGAGGAAAGAAGAAAACAAGGAGAGGGTTGTTTTGTCCAGAGCCCAGCCCAGAAAGAATTCACACCTACTATGTTCCCACTTAGCCCAGGCACTGTGGCTGGGTACTTTTCAGACCCATGATTTTATTTCACCCTCCCCAACACCTTTCAAAATGGACTGTAGCACCATTTTTCCAGATGAGGATAATGAGGCTTGGAGAGGTAAAGTGATTTGCAAAAGGTCCCAAGCCCATTAAATACTGGAGCTAGGACTAGAGGCCAACTTTTCACTCCCTTTATAACGATTTGTGTTTTTGTTTTCTCCTTTACTACCTTGACTGCCTAAAGATGAATAACTTTCAAAGACAGGCCTAACAGGTTGAGTGTGAGGTGGAGAGGAACACACACTCCCTTTTTATTTACAGTAAAGTTGAGAAGCTACAAATTAGGAGATATGCCTCACAAGGTGAGTGGTGGAGCTAATTCCAGAGTCGAGCCTAAGTGTAGGAGCCTCAAGCTCTTAGCACTGGGTAAGTAGGATGAATTCAACATTAGAGACTCCTTACGATTTACTGGACATTTGGTGAGTCAACTACTCCTTGTGTGTTCTTCTGCAGTCAAGAAACAGTGGACCTTGGCCAAACCCTGGCCTAGAAGCTAGAGTTGGCCATTACCTGTCAGCAGGTACTGGTACTTGTTGACCTCCAGCTTAAGGCCACAGAGACTCTCGGAAGCTTCCGTGTGGATGTACTGCACGTGGGGCATCTTGGTGAAGCCTCGGTACATCTGTGGGCAAAAGGAACATCATGACTTCTTCCTTTCCAATTTGGACACCCGTATGATCCATAATCCCACTGCTGGGTATATTTCCAAAGGAAAGGAAGTCAGAATATGGAAGAGGGGTCTGCACTCTCATGTTTACTGCAGCAATATTCACAACAGCCAAGATATGAAATTAACCTAAGTGCCCATCAGCAGATGAATGGAAAAACAAAACCTGGGATCTATACCCAACGGAATATGATTCATCCAGAAAAAAGCATGAAATCTTGTCATGTGTGGCAACGCAGCTGGAACTGGAGGTCATTTTGCTAAGTGAAATAAGCCAGGCACAGAAACACAAATAACACCGTGTTCTCACTCATAATGTGGGAGCTAAGAAAGCAAATCTCATGAAGATAGACAGCGGATTTGGTGGTTACCAGAGGCAGGAAAGGTAATAGGGATTGGGGGAAAGAGATGTAATTAATGGGTACAAAAATATGAGTAGGCAGAAGAAGTAAGACCCAGTGTTCATTAAATCAGTAGAATGACTACAGTAAACAATAACTTATAGTATATCTCAAAATAGCTAGTAGAGGATAATTCAAATCCCCGCATAAAGAAACGATAAATGTTTAAGGTTATGAACATCCCATTTACCCTGATTTGATTACTATACATTTTTGAATATATCAAAATACCACATGGACTCCCAAAATATGTACATTTATTATGTATCAATAAAATAAAAGGAACCCAGGAGAGGAGGCTCAGCACCCAGAAGGCTTGCTGACATTGGATCTGAGGGAATCTCGCTCCCCTATGGGGCTGTCCAGTGGCCGGTCACTGATCTACCCACCCAGGGCCCCCTTCACCCCAGATGAAGCCACCGATCCTCTTGTCTAGCCAGGTTGGGGCCTTCCCAGAGAAACCTTCCTGTGCAGCCAGCCACACCCCCCATTCCAACTGGCCCGCAACACTCCTTCAGCTACACATGTCTCACATCCCAGCACCTTTTCAGAAATCCAGAGAAGTAGCTGTGACAAGGGTACTTTTTCTTTGTCAACCTCAGGACCTGAGTCCCATGAATTCAGCCAGCATTCTCATGATATCTCTGTGAGATTCTCCAGCCCACAAAAACATTCTCACTCACATTCCCCTTGCAGTATCCTTAAAAGAGCCTTGGGAGGGATGTATTACAAACCCCACTTTATAGAAATTCTATTTGGCTGGTGAACGTTGAATTCAGGCTAGAAATTCTCTATGTTTTTTATTCTTCTGAGTGTCTGATGAAAGCATTGGGATCCTTTATCCCAGATGAAGCACATAAACATATCTACAAAGTTCAAAGATTTTTAACTGTTGAACACTTTATAATTATTAGATTGAACCACATGAAATTGCTGATATTTGGCTATTTGTATCTACGACATAATCTAATACAGTGGTTCTCAACTGGAGGCAATTTTGCCCCCCTAGGAAATATTTGGGACATTTGGCAATGTCTGGAGACATTTTTGGTTGTCACAACAGTTAGTAGAGGGTAGGGAGGTTGCTAAACATCCCGCAGTACTCAGGACAGCCCCAGAACAAAAAATTATCTGGTCCCAAATGTCAGTGATACTGAGGTTGAGAAATCTCCATTAATATTAGCCCACGAATCACCGTGACAACCCTATGAGGTAGAAACTAGTATGCCCATTTTATAGATTAGGAGCCTGAGTCACGAGCAGGCTAAGTAGCTTGTTAAGGCCACACAGTTGGGAAATGGCAAAGCTAGGATTCCAAGCAGGGGAATTTGCCTTCAGAGTCCATACTCTTACCCATTATCTTAGACTGGCTCCCAGGAAGCCTCAGAAGCCTATGACCAAGGTCCCCAGAAGCAGGCAAATGCTATTTGCATTTATGGCCACTGTGCCTCCTTCATCAGTGTGTGCTCAGTCACTGGGGTGTCTGAATGCAACAGAAGCTGAGTCCTCTTTGTGATTCCAGGTCAAGTCCACGAGTATTATACAGGCCCAGTGTGCCAAGGCGATGCTGTGAACTGTGGGATCTGGTAAGGGTGGGGTGGGGCACTAAGGTGTTGCACAATTCTGTTATCCCCTCCGTCCTCAGAGTACACAAGCCCTGGACCACTGGTGGTCTCTGGGCTTGTCCCAAGGGTTTATAATAGGAAAATGCCTCTACTTTACTTCCTGGCATGTGTTCTTAATTTACTTACAGTTAATTAATACAAAGCCAGACATCACTTCATTGGTGTCTCTTCTAAATGCCTCCCATTTGGCCTGTGAACTGGCGTTTTTTCATCTTTTAAGTAGTGACTGGTTGGCGGGGGTAGGTGGTCCACAAGACCTTCACGGCATAACTTGGTCTGTTGGACCTACTGAGTTTGGGCGCCCCTGCCTTGTTAAAAGCACACATTGTTCTGATGGACTCAGATGGTCTTCCTTCTGAACCCCTCTTTTCCCCCAAGGCTTGCCAACTGAGCACAGAAATGCAGCCAAGTGCTGGAAGAAATGCTCTCTGCACTCAGCATTCAATTATGCGGTGGGGGCGCGGGGTGGGTAGAGTCACGATGATGACTTCTTCTATGTGAATGGTGCCTCTCTAGCCTTAACAGGAACCATGTTTAAGCATGCTGCTGTATGCCTGCCATGGAGTGTGGCCTTCGAAGAACATCCCCTACCCTGACTTCTGTGCCGAGCAACTTCTTATTTTTGTGTGGGTGTTCCTTGAGGTTTTGGCAAATGTTTCAACTAAGCACTCGCTCTAGGTCTTTTGGACCCAGCCCATGGGAACCTCATTCCTTCTGCGTCAGTCTTTCCCCTTGACTGCCCTAGTGCTTCGTGAGTGAGAGAATGAAGCCCCTGGTTACAGTCTGGTCACTTGAACTGCTCAGTAAGAACTAAACTCATCAAAATCAGCTTGGCATTGCAGCTACTTGGAAGTTTGAAGGCACCTGCATTTTAACTCCTAGCACTTGCCTAGAGTTGAAATTCTGATACATTACAAATGACTGGCTCTGACAAACATAGTGCTGTGTTTTAGGTTCAATTCTGAAAAGAACAACATGGCAAAGGTAAATTCTACTCAGTTGTGTTTTCTGTATAATAATCCTACCTTGATTTAAATATTGATTCTAAAAGTATCATGTCTGTAATCGTAGAGATCTAGAATTGGCTTGACAAATTTAGGAAAGTCATAATAGATTTCTAATGTCCTGACATCAGAGAATCCTAGAATCTCAAAGTTGGAAAAGATGTTAAAGGTAATCTAATCCAAACCAATGCCATGGAGATCAGTGGTAAATTCAGGTTTTGGAGGCTGACAGCCAGAGGTTGAATCTTGAATCTTCTCTGCCACCTATTCGCCACTTGAAAAGTTACTTAACCTCTTTGGGCCTCAGTTTTTTCATCTGTAAAATGGGTCAAAGCACTTACTTCTTAGGGTGTTTGAGAGAAGCAAATGACTTAGAATAGCAGTCAGCCCACAACGTTCAATAAAAGTTAGCTTAGAACAAGTTATACTGAAATTTGTGAGGAGAGGAGGAACGAGTTGGTCCCCTTCCTCCTAAGTCCCTTCCTCAGCTCTTAACAAGAGTAGTTAAAGCTGGTTTAGAACTTCAGACATAAGTGGGTGGTTCTTTTTCGGCTGGGTTCTGCATGCCTCTAGGCCCCTCTTCTTGGTAGCAGCTACACAAGTAGCGTCTCTACAAAGTTCCAAGATGTTAGCTTCCCTTGGAGGGAAGGGACAAATAAAGTAAAAAAGAAGTTTCTGAGTCTGGGGACATTTGCATATTTCTTATGAAATGTCTGGCCTTCATTCTACATTGACAGCATGAGTTGCTACAATGATGCCAACTATGTCTTGCATGCCTACCAGAGATCAACACTGTTCTGGATGCTGGCGTACATCATGGACTCATTTAAACCCACAACTTCTTATTTACAGACCGACCAAGCTATTGGGGGCATGATCTTTCTCTACACAGCAATTTGTCCAGCAGGACAGGCAGAGAATGTGGAAATGGAGCCAGTCTCTGCAGAGGGCTGGATGAGAGTCCTAAGCCAGGAAGAGCCACAGGCATTGCAAGAAGAATGGTTCCCTGCGGGCTGGGGGTCAAAGATGCTTCCAGCTGGAGCTTCAAAGGCGAGACCCTGCTATTGCTCATTTGGTTAGACAAACCACTAAAGGAAGGAAGTCCCCGGAGGTCTGCTCTGCCTACAGTCAGGACATGCAAAGCACATGACCAGCGGGGCTCCCCATGGGACCCTCCCAGGACCAGCTGGGACATAATGTCCCCCACGTTCTGTCCCCTGCAGCCAGCCAGAGAGCGTGTCTCCACTACACAAACAATAACTCCTAGCACAGTGGATCAGTTTCTCATGATCCTGATGGGAGATAAGGTCCCCACAGCTTAGAGCAGCCAGTTCTGGAAACTTTCACCTTCACCCCACAGCCCAGGGCCTCAGCCCCAGCTAATTTCCAAGTTTGGGATTGCAATAAGCTCTCTCAACATTCTAACACCCTTGCGCGCACACACACACACACACACACACACACACACACACACACATCGCAGGTCTCTGCGTACTGAAGTGTTCCTGAGAGATGGGTCAGAGGCTCCAGAGTTAGCAGACGGGAGAAGGTCTGCCTGCCCTTCATCAGTGAGAGTAGAGAGGGGTCAGACAGGGCAGCTCCGAGTCTCAGGTTCTCCAAGTTCCTTTAGTCCTGCTCTAAGGGAGCCCTTGCTCACCCCTTCTGACTCTCTAGGGTAGACTCTCTAATCCGCTAGAACAAAGCCTCCCAGGGACCAGTGCCAAACTCATGCAGGCTTGCCTCTCTGGCCTCCCCCTTCCCTCCTACAAAGATTTTTCTGATACATCCTTTGCAGGATATTACAAGTCTAGCCCTACACTGCTGGATGATAAACCAACAAACCCAAGCTGACTTCTTTTTGTTTTCCTGGGAACTAAATACATACGGAGTAGGCATTTATATCCCCCAAAGCAGGTAGGAATGATGAATCAGCCTGCTGCTCCATACTGTATTATTATCTCCTTATAGGCAAAGACCCTATAGTTTTGCTCAGGTTTGCCACTTTGTAGCTGTGTGATCTTAACTGTTATATGACCTCCCAGGTCTCAGTTGCCTCACCTGTCAAACAGAGGACAAGGTGTTATCTATTTTACAGTGTTAGTATAAGGACTGATCTATGCAAGGACCTAGCAGAATGCCTGGTACAAAGCAATTGCTCAGTAAATGTTACTGATGCAGAGTCTTGTAATTGTAAGCAGTGTTTTATCTTTGTATCCCCAGCTCATAGCACAGTACTAAGCACAGAGAGAGGGTGGGAGGGAAGCATGAGAGGATGGATGGATGGACTATTTATTACTTCTACTTCTAGCCTGTGTCTTCTCTGACTTGCAAGCTGGTACCTAGAAACAGGCAGATTCCAGTGGCATCTCTGGATAGAAGGGTACTGACCAGTTCTATGGATCATGATACCCAGCTGTGGGAGGGTCAGAGTGAATAAAAGGCATGAGATGGTGACTGATGATTAAAGTAAGATGGCAGGGAGATTTGGGAGTCACATAAAGAACACAGGATTGGGAAGAGATTCCGATGCCTCAGCTTGGGGATCAGATCTGCCCTTAATTAAATGCTTTACTCTGGGTAAGTCATTTCCCCTTTGTGCCTCTGTCAGAAGTGAGACGAGGGACCTTACATCTAATTCCAGCAACATGATTCATGAGCTCAGATGAAGGATGGTGAACGGAAAGCCTAAGCCCACCAGACTGGGAGTGGGAGTGTGTCTTCTGAAACTGATGAGCTAGCAAATGTTTGGTTTCTAGACAGACCCCAGTGGCTGGTCTGACACCAGCAAGGGGAAATGGGACATTCTGCCCACAGGAAGGGCCTCTGGTCACCCTGGTCTCCAGGCCCTGATGATAGGAAGGAAAGCAGGCAGGCTTAGGAACTGCTGCCTCCCAGCGATTTCCCTCTCCGCTCTCTGCTGATCACCAAGTGTCTCGTAATGAGGATTGTTCCAGACCAGGCAGGTTCGTGTGTTCTCTGAACCTCTGCTTTGGTCTAATATGCTTTGGCATTCCCGCGCTGACTGCCAGAGGTTGCAAAGTGGGTTTTTTGGGTTGTTGTTGCTCTTGCTGGTTCCCCACCCCCGCCCATTCTTCTCTCCCCAGGGCTGTCTGAAGACATAAACTGGTCTCATGACCAAGCTTAGGCAGCCAAGGGCAACTGGCCAGGGCTGACTCTGGACATTACATAACCAGAAGGCTGTGGATGTTTGCAAAATTGAATCCAAAGCAACAGGTTCCACAAAATTAGTACATCCAGCCTCAGGCCTCAGGACACAGGAATAAGGAAGCCTGGAGGTTGGCATCGGGGATGGTTGGGTACCACCATGGGCTGTGTCACTGCCCCACTCCCTTCTACCTGGACATTGCGGCTTGTCTCCTCTGGGGAGTTTCCAGGCCTATGGGGTCTCACCCTCATGCCCGTATTAGATGGGTAAGCATTCACCAAGTCACTTTTGCATGCCAGGTCCTACCCTAATTGCTTTGGATGCAAATATGAGCAATAAGTTAAAGGGCTGGACAGTTCCTGTGGACCTCAGCACACCCCACATTGAACTTCTGATGAGTCACACACATACATGCCTCTTCTCTCCCAACCTGACTCTAGTTCCTAAAGATGGAAACTGTATCTTCCTCACGGCTTCCCTGGCTCCTGGCTGGGAGCTCTGCATGTAGAGAGGTGCTTACAAAGATGGGGTGATGAACCAGTTGCTGAGTTATTCAAGGTGAAGCCCCAGTCTTCTGTGCTAAGGCAATCACCAGTACACCCTTCCATTGTATACCACCCGCTCCTCCTTACAAGTAACACGGCCCGCATCCCAGGATGCTTAGAATGCCTGAGCTAGAGAGGATGTCAGGAGCACCAAGCCCGACCCCACACTGTTAAGAGGTGGTAAAACTGCGGCCCAGGAAAAGGGACAAGCCCAAGGTAAGCAGGCTGTTTAGGAGTAGAGCTGAGACTAGGAGCAGGTTCTCTAGATTTCAAATCTGGTGTTCTTTTTCTTAAGGTGTACCTCCTTCCTATGCTTCCTGATGTTCATATCCTCAGTAATATGTTTAATGATAAGAATATGTTTAGCAAACATTGCTAACTATCTAGGATGCAAGAAGACAATCAGCTGGGAAAATAGGGAAAGAAGATGAAGTTCCTGCCTTGGGATGAGGTTCCTGTTATCAGCACAGTTTCCGTGTAAAGATTTGAGTTAAGCTGTAACCTCAGTGGCCGAATGAGACCTGTAAGCACTGGAATCCCGGATAGTCAGAGCTCGGAAGAGTCCATTGAGATGATCTAGTCCAACCCCCTCATTTCACAACTGGGAAGATTAAAGCCCAGAGAGGGGCAGTGACTTGACCAAGGTCTCATGGTTACCAGCTAACAAGGCTATCTGCCATCTGGCTCCAGAGCTCAGCCTCCTAACAAGTGCCTTGGAGTGACTCCACCTGCATGGGCTCTTGGATGAGGCAGCCCCATGCCCCCTCTCTACCCATCCCTTTCTGCTGCCTTAGCAGCTCCCTCTCCAGCAGGCACAAGGGCTGTGTCTGGCTGGTGCTTAGACACACACCCCAGTTCCAACCCATTTTGCCTCCCTCAGCCAGGACTCTTCTGGCAAAAACCCAGAAACCTTCCTGGAGCCAGACTGATGACATTACCTACCTTCATCTGCTTGATGGTGTAGACCAGCGTGCCGAAGGGCCCCTCCTTTACCAGCTTCTTCCCCACCACCTTGGCCCGGATCACTGCAGAGACAGCAAGGAGGAGACGATAAGAGGTTAGGAAGGCCTGAACCACATCAGGAACAGCATCTCAGGGCGGGCATGTTAGTCTCCGTGGAGCCTGGAATTGCTCTCTTACCTTGGAGCCAACTGGAATAGATGATTGTGTTTATAAGAGTGGGAATTCCCTGAGGTGAGAGGGAGGTTGGAGGAAAAAGAAGCAGCCACCATTCAAGTTAATTACCCCACATGTTCACAACTGCCAGCTCCAGAACTTCCTAGGCTATAGTCATCCCCTGGCCCCGCCCTGACCCTGGGGATTTTCTTGACTTTGTGACTTCACCATAATCTAAAATCTACTTCTCCTGTTAGAGCCGTTGTGCCCCCTCCCTTGTCCATCTGACAATGCCGTGGTCTCCCAGAGTTGTTCTCTTTCCACTAGGACTCCTTTCTAACCACCTCGTTTGGGGCTCTTCCTTTGCATGCATTAATTCGCCACATCTTGATTTGTCCACAGGGTTGTGGTGCACCCCAGCTTCCTACAGTGCCCCCAGTTAGCATTCTGGTTGAGCCCTTGGTATCCAGTGCTTAGATAGCAAGGGATGCAATAGAGTCTAAGCTCTGTGGGGATGTGGTAGAAGAAGGAGCAATTGGGAGTGGGGGCTCAGGAGCCAGACAGAACTGTTCCAATCTCAGCTCTGATGTTTATGGATATTGGGACTGTAGGCAAGTAAATGACTTTGTTTCTGGCCTCATCTTCTATAAAACAGGAATCGTAATGATACCAATCTCCTGAATTGAAGGGATTAGTCAAGATGATGAATTTGACACTGTCTTGAACATAGTTTGCACTAGACAAATGTTATTAATATCATCATCATCATCATTAAATCATCACCAAAAATGAAATGGGCTAACCATGGAAGGACTGCTCCAATGAAAACAGCTCCCATTTATTGCACACCTACTATGTGCCATGTACATTTCACTTATTTACTTCTCTTAACTGCCTTACAAGGGCAATATTAGCATCCACATTATCTAGATAAGGAAACTGACCAAGAAGTGAAACCACTTCCTCTTTCTGAACCTCAATTTTCTTATCTATAAAGAGGGTGTAATTCTCCTTACATCAGGGAATTGGAATCAGGATTGAACAAAAAATCTTATGAAATTTGCCACTACAGTGTCTGGCAGAAAGGAGTTACCCAGTAGATACTAGTTAACTATGAGCACAAAAGTAGTTACACCCAGTGGGTCGAGGGCTGAAAGAGAGGCATTTACCACATACCCTGGGAACACAAAGAAGAGAGGACTTGACTTTTAGATTCTACAAGGTTGTGTTTCTCTTTCTACTTTGTGTGAAAAAGAAGCACCCAAGAGCTGTCTACAGGTATTTGTAAAATCAGCACATGGAGGAGCAAATGGACAGGTCTTGAATACAAAAACTGGAAATTGCTGAGAGTAACATTCGTTGGCTCAATCAAAGAAAAAAAATCATCTAATAATAAGAACCAGCAACAAAAGGCGGGGGGCCTGCCATCAGGGCAGAGAGTGCCTCTGTCAGGGGTTACGATGGGGGTGCTGGATACTTCCATGCTAAGACCTCAACAGGAATTTGGAATGGGGCTTGCTTATGCAGTCATACTTTGAATTACAAATTGAACTCTTTCAGACCTGAGATCCTATCATTCTTTCTTATCTCAAGTTGCACTTAGCCCTAAAAGGAGTAGATACTCAATAAATGCTTAAGTAAAATACCCTACACACACACACACACACACACACACACACACACACAGACACACACATTCTGGTAGCTCCATTATCCTTCCTCATTGTGGATGCTCCACTATGTATCCCAGTTCTTTGACTCCAGTCTCTGTTTTTAAACAAATCTTTACTAAGAACTGATTCTTCATCCCTACAGGATTCTGTCTTGTTTCTTTCCAAATGAGCTTGGATCCTACCCTTCCAGTCAGACATCAAGTCAGGGTTCAGATGAATCAATGGCCCCTTCAGACCTTCCCTGCCAGGGATGGCAATACACAGAGTCATTGGCAAAGTGAGCAATTTAGTGGAGGCAGCTCAAATTAGGAGGAGGCGAGTGGTTGTTTCCAAGTCTGCTGTAAAAACAAGAGGTTGGCAAGATCCCAGGCCAATGTCTCTCAAGATCCTGCATCCACCTCTGTTTCTAACATTGCGGTAGCATTCTCGGCGAAAAGCCAGCCTTCCAGGGGCCCTGGGGACTGTTTCCTCCATATTAACTCTCACAGGCAGGTTATAACGGCTTCACCTCCTGGCAGAGGCATGTCTGCCAGCCTTTACCACTGATTCTTCCTGAAGTGATTTGGACCCATCTTCTCTGCTTCATTAACACAGAAGATAAACAAGGGAGTGAGTCTTGGCTGGGGGGTTGGGAGGGGCAGGCAAAAGGGATTCCTTTAAATAGCAACATCCTGGTTCAAAAATGGCTTGACTTGATTTAGACAGAAGATGTCACAAGCAGATCTGCCCCATAAAGCTAGGTACTGCTGGAAGCTTCTGCACATACAACCAGCCAACTCCTTCCTTACCCCAAATGGCCTGAGCTTGGAACCTTTTCATCTGAGGATAGTTTAGTGAAAAGAATACATTTTCATAGTGAGGAAGCTGCATTGGAGTTTGGGTTCCACCATTACTGTTTGATCTCTATGGGGCTCTTTCCTCCTAAATCTCTCTGGCATTCTTAGCCCAGTGCCTCTCATGTGGCTTACAAGTGACTTGCTTATTACGATTGGATCAGCTACATAGCATTGCATTAAAGAGCCTAGTCTCTGGAGCCTGATAGCCAGGGTTCAAATCCCAGCCCTGCTGCTGGGTGACCTTCAGAAAGTTGCTAAACCTCTCTATGCCTTGGTTTCCCATCTGTAAGATGGGAATGATGACAACAATGCCTCATAAAGTTGCTGTGAGGGTCGTATTAATACAAGCACCGAGAACAGTGTGTAGTCCATCCCAAACCTCATGTGTTTGCTACCACTGTTATTAGCATTATCACCACTATCGTGATGTCTATTTTTTTTTTCCATCTGAGGGCATACCATCTTCAGACTTCTAACATGCACTATAAGCTAAGGCCTGGGAGTTCTCCCTAGGATGAGAAGAAAGGCAACCTCATAAAAATATTCTAACCTTACAGAACTTCAGGGAGAGGTGGAGAAGCACAGATGGGAGTAGTCAGAACAAGTGTAGGAGGTATTTGGGGGCCAGGAGTGCCTACTCCATCACTTGGACCCATCCCACCTTATCACCCATGTGTAACCCAAGAATGGCCTACCAAGGCCAGCCAAACAAGATCACAGTCATGGTTCCAAAAGTCTGAGGCAGAGATGGCCCAGTGAAGAGGCCACACCAGTGTTTTCCTTACAAAAACAAAACTTCACTAAACTGAACTAAAATTAAGTTACATTCTACCCTCAAAATAGATTCTCAGAGTCCTTCCAAAGTAGAATTGCTGGCCAACCCCAGATCCACCTATTTGGTTTGTGCATTAATCTGTCTGTATTTGCTCCAGTTTCTCCTCTGTAATTCAAATGCGTGCTATTTTGTACTCTCCTGTTTGGCAATCAGGGTTCTCCTGAGGCATTCGCTGGCCCAAGGGCCACAGGGAACAAGGGAAGTGGGGTAGGGGGAGGTTGTGGTTTTCCAATAACAGAAGACACTTTTCAAACTGGTAGCTGGCAGTATATCCAGCCATTCCTTCCACCTTGTTGTGGTGGCTGGAAGCCAGCTTTACAGATGGGCCAGGCTGGACACAGGTTGTCTGTACTCCCATTCATGCTGAACTATGGCCCCTACACTGTCTACCCAGTGCCCCCTAACAGCCAAACCAACACAGGCGTGAACTAGGTTAGTGTCTGGAACATTGGGTTGGGTGCTGGTGAGGGTGACAACAAGAAATAGAAGTCCTATTTCTTGCTTCCACTGATGGTTAGTCTAGTGGGGAGATAAGGTTTAAAAGTTTATGGCTGGCCGGGTGTGGGGGCTCACCACTGTAATCCCAGCATTTTGGGAGGCTGAGGTGGGCAGATCACGAGGTCAAGAGATTGAGACCATCCTGGCCAGCACAGTGAAACCCCATCTCTACTAAAATACAAAAATTAGCTGGGCCTGGGGCTGCCTGTAGTCCCAGCTACTTGGGAGGCTGAGGCAGGAGAATCACTTGAACCTAGGAGGTAGAGGTTGCAGTGAGCCGAGCTTGCGCCACTGTACTCTAGCCTGGTGACAGAGCGAGACTCCAAATAAAAAAAAATTAAAAAAAAGTTTATGGCTAGAGGACTTGTCTCCAAGGTACAGAAGCACCAATCAGAGAAGGGAGAGGTGAGGCTCAGCGTGAATCTCAGCCTCTGAGCCTCTCTTGTCTCTCTAGAATCTCCTTTGCTCTTAGGAAGAGAATCTGGGCTTCTAGGGATCTGGTGGTCAAAAGAAGCAAGGAAGAGGCTGGGTGTGGTGGCACATGCCTATAATCTCACCACTTTGGGAGGCCAAGGCAGGAGGATCACTTGAGCTCAGGAGTTCCAGACCAGCCTGGGCAACACAGTGAGACCTTGTCTCTATAAAAAATAGAAAATTATAAAAAATTTAAAAAATTAGCCAGGCATGGTGCCATGTATTCATAGTCTCATAGTCTCAGCTACTCAGGAGGCTGAGGTGGGAGGATTGCTTGAGCCCAGGAGTTCGAGGCTACAGTGAGCTACATCATGCCATTGCACTCCAGCCTAGGTGACAGAGCAAGACTCTGTCTCACTGAAGAAAAAAAAAAGAAGAAGAAGGAGAAGAAGAAGGAGGAGGAGGAGAAGGAGGAGGAGAAGGAGGAGGAGGAGGAGAAGGAGGAGGAGGAGGAAACAAGGAAGAGATTGATTAAGGATTAAGCAGTATTTCAATGTAAAAGTATCTACAAAGAAACCAGGATGTGTGTTCTTATATAATTGGCACATTGATCCATAAATATACATGGGGCCCTCTTGAGTATATCGTGCACCTGAGGAGCCAGGCATAAAGGGATATCTCTATTGAACTGTCTTTGCTTCCTTTGAATATTTGTTTGGGCAAGAGTGCTAGTAAGAACTTACAAAAGCAAGGCAAACAAGGCACACCTCTTCCACAAATATACCTTCATGCTGCCTTTCCCCACCTCCAGCTCTAGCAATGTAGACCACAGTGGCACACGTTTTGAACAAAGAACAATTTTCCAATGGCAATTGGGATTGAGTTTCCAGAAAAGCTTACTGGTGCGGCTCCAGAAACTGCACATGTGCTGTTTATCAGCATAAACAGAGTGGGGCAAGATACCCTGGAGTTGTCTTCCCTCGCTCTGTTTCTATCCCCCATCCAACCATTGTCAACCAAATCCAGATCCTTCTTCCCCGACCTGATGGTTGGACTTTCCTACTGGCGGGCTAGAAGGCTGAGCAACAATGCTACCCATTTGGCTGGTGTGGGGATCAAGGACCCTTAACTAATTAATGGGTACTAACTTGGGACTCGGGGTTCCGCCCATGCTAGCATCAAGGGAAGAGCAGTACAAATCCTCTCCATGACTTAGGAGTTGATTCATGCCATCTAGCAGGTGAGATACCACTGCCACCACACACACACATGTGCGCGCATACACACAAACGCACACACACACGTATGCACACACATGCACGTGCACACACACACGCACACACACACACACACACACACACCCATTCCTGTCTCTCCAAAGGCCCCATGGAATGATTTTGCTGGTTTAAGGCATGGTTTTTAGAAGGACAGCAAGGATAAGTAAGGGACTTCTGGCTAGCGGTAGACTGCATTTCTTCAAAAGCAGAAGTCACTGTTAGTGTCAATCCCAGAGAAGGGGCTGCTCTTCGGATGGGACCCCAGCAGGCAGGCTCTAGGTAAGAAAAGCCTGGACCATGGGCTCACATCTTGGGCCTAGACTTGGAGGAAAAGAGGGATCTGGAAGTGTTGGAATGATGCCCTCCCCATGAAAACACACCAAAAAGGAGGAAAGAGGGATCCTTGTCACCCAGCCTGTCTCACAGCCCCTTTGTGTGTATTTTATCATCTCCCACAGGATGATAAAGGGAGGGTCCTTGCTGAGGCCGGAGTGCTCACGGCAAAGGAAATAGGTCAGGGACCCACAGGGAGGTCGGCCCGGAGCCCGCCAAGCAAGTCTTTTTCCTGCCCACCTTGGACACTCCACAATGTAGCCTGCCCAAGGAGGGCAGAGCCGGGCTCTCTCACTCTTCCAGCTGCTCACCCATTCAAGAACTACAAACTGCTTGCTTTGCTTAGCATCACATCAGTGAATCTAGAGGAGAAGGAAGGGAACTAGAACATACTGATAACAACCACTACCATTTATCAAATGCCTCCTACGTGCCAAGCAAAGTGCGCATGTTCTTTAACTCTGTCCTCATGGCCACCTGGTGAGGTGGCTACTGTTGTGGCTATTCATGTCCCTACTTTCCAACTGTGGAAGATGAGGATCAGGTAGCCTGTAAGCAGTTTTGCATCCTAGTGAAAAAAAAAAAAAAGGGAGGTCCTCAGGACAGTAGACCACCTAGAAACCTTTACATGACATTCACACGGGTTGCAAAATAGTTCATAATTTTACTGCACCTCCCACTTTCACTGCAGAGGATCAGAGAAGAAGATTGATACCTAAAAGGAAGGACCCTTGATAAGCTCCCAGTGAGCCCCACATCCCTTACATCACCCACCCACAACCCTTCCCAATCACTTACACAAACACATGTCCTCTGATTAGTAATAAAAATCTAGAAGTCATTGCCATCAGCAATATAACAGTGTATCTATCATCTGTTTAGACTCTTGTGCTCCCCAGCAAGGCTTTCATGGAATAAAAACAAATAACTTGGAAACCACAAAACCACACACTCCCTAAGGTTTCTCCCAACACTGGAAGTCTGAGGTTAATTAGATTGATTAATTAAATGAGACAATATATACGTACAAAGGTACTTTGTAACCCTGAAGCTAGACAAATGATACACTGTTATATTGCTGATGGTGATTACTTGTAGATTCTTAAATTTACTAATCACAGGAAAACAGCAAGAGGAATGGAAAAAAGATTCTTGTGATTCAGCATTCCCTCATCCCCCCAGGATCTTAAGAGCCTTCCTCCAGTGACGCTTCTCAAGGTCCTTCTCAGGTATCTGCTGCCTCTTTGGGGATGATTTGATGATGTCTTGGTGAGAGGAAAGGGCCTTCGGAACTAAGGATGAAAAGCAGAGGCCTGAAGGGCCTGCCTGGACTGGGTCCCTCTGATTACCAGCCTATTGATCACCGCAATCCCAACCCCCCCAAAAAATCCTCCCGAAAGACTCAGAAGCTGAAAGGACAGATCAAGAAACTAGAGAAGTGATCACGGCGTACTGGAATGAAAAACAGGCATGGAGCGCGTGGGGTCTGGGTGAAGTCGCTGCCCTGTTTCTGTGCGACCTTGGTCAAGTCACTTCCCATCCCAGCAGATAAATCGTGAGTGATAATTACCAGCCTCCAAGGGTGCCTACAATAACCTAGGCAGCCTCCCCGCAAACCTCTCCAAAGCAGGGCTTGTCAAAGTCACCCATGACCTTCTTGGTGCTCAGTCCAGTCATCGAGGAGCAGGTTCTTGGTCCTGCTATTTTCTTCCAGCTTGTGGGTCTCAGCACCATCTGCACAACTGACAGCTCCCACACTTTTGCCACCACCAACCTAGAACTCTCATGACCTTTTTTTCTTAAAAAACAAATTATATTTTTATTTTAAGTTCTGGGGTACATGTGCAGGATGTGCAGGTTTGTTACAAAGGTAAACATGTACCATAGTGGTTTGCTGCACCTGTCAACCCATCACCTAGGTATTAGGCCCAGCATGCATTAGCTATTTTTCCTAATGCTCTCCCTCCCCCTACCCTGCCCACCAGCAGGCTCCAGTGTATGTTGTTCCCCTCCCTGATGACCTTTTTACTTACATATCCCAGAGTCTACATTTAGTCTACATTTATACCTGCAAGTCTAATAAAACATCTCAAATTCGACCCATCCAACTCATGGGTCAATTTCCTGAGATTTTCCTTCTTAATATCAGGAAATTGCAGCTCGCTCCACTGCACACCCTAGCACCCAAACATGCTCTCAGGGTCTCTGACCATGCAGTTCCCTCTGTTGGAACACTCTTTCTTCACTTGGCGGGGGACCTTCTCTGATCCCTGATCCCTGATCCTGATCCATGCACATTCCTCCCCCACCTCACAATCGCTTGGCTTCCCACACTGTGCTCCGTCAGACACTGGCCACCATCTGACATTATGCATTAACTTGCTTCTTTACTGATCGTCTCTCCCCATTAAAATGTAAGCCTCCCCTGGGCAGCAGGTTCTTTGCTTTACCTATTGCTGTAGCCAAAGCTGCCCGAAGAGTGCCTGGCACATAACAGGTACCTCATATGTATTTGCTGAATATGGGAAGCTAAGTGTGATTTCATGTACAAAGTGTCACACACAAAGGGTGATTTAAAAACAGATAAATAACTCCTGTGCAAGCTCTGCCAAATGGCCAATTTTTCTGAGTCTTATTCAATCAAAAGGGGATAATAGCAATTCTCGGTTCACAGGGTCAGATACACAACTGTTCAGCAACCAGGAAGATGCCTGAGTGCTAGACATATATAGGGATACAGGGATAAATAAGGCTCCTAGGAACTCAAGGGCTAGAGGTAAGAGAGACTGGCAATGAGACTCAACTAAGGCAGGCTCAGCAATATAAGCAAGGACGGAAAGCCAGGACAGAGCCAAGAGGAGATGAAGTCCGTCTCAGAGGAGGGGTGTCAGGGAAGCGCCCTGGAGATGACATCAGATCTGAGCATCACCCCATCCTGCAGAAGAGACTCAGTTTGCTGCGTCTGAATCCAGAGGAGGCAGAAGTCTGGACCCGATCTGGGTAGGGGGAGGTAAGGACAGCAGCTGGAAACGAGGCAGAATCACAGCCGGGCTCTGAGCAAAGCCAGAGCCGATCTCCCGCCTTTCCAGGAAGATGATGACCCCCCCCTCCCACTGCAAGAGCATGGGGCTGGGGCTGGGGTGGGGAGCGGCGAGCAGCCTGAGTGAAGAGGAACTCTCCTCTCTCTTCAGACAAGTCCCACAAATAGGCTCTTCCTGCATCCTACCCCGGTCCCCCCGGGCCCTTCTCTCTTGTCCGTTTCAAAGGCCCTTTTTGTTGATGTCAAAGCCAAGGCCAGACCGTTAACATGCACTCCCCATCAAGATAAGGAGTCCCAGTTCAAAGCCTGTCCTGACTAACTCTTTCCGTTAAGTAAAAATATTAATCTTGGTTTTATTTAAGCAGGTTTTTTTGGCAAGAAATGAACGCCTGTGGCTAAAAATAAACCCAAAGACACACACTCAGACAATCTGGAAAGCTGCAAATCATTTCAACCCAAGTTTCCATCTCAGGGAAAGCTATTAAACCCGGAGGATATGAAAACCTCCCTGCCCAGAGACTCCTGTTTCTCAGTGCCTGCCTTGTGTTCCGGGGTCCCCAGGGCAGGTCTGTCCTGGGGATGCCCTGTCCTGGACCTCTCGGGGGAGAGGAGGAGGGGCCTTTGTGAGCTCCTGGCTCTCCTCACCTTGTGAGCAGGATGGGTTTCTGCTTGAGCGGTCTGGGAAACACTCAGGGTCCCTGCTGACGTCTGTTGCAGATGAAATGAAGGGGCCACGGAGGGGAGGGAAGGAAACAGGCCCAGGAAGGTCAGGCTTCCTGGAACTTTGAGATTACCCAAAAGAACAGAGCACAAAAATTAGCATCCCATGCCGGTGTTCATGTGTTAAGGGGCGACCTCAATTTTACACAATGAAATGACAAAATTTAAGAGGAGTCTCTCCTTATAGGTATATGCTAGACTTGGGATGAATGCATTTGATGTTTAATCTAATTGCTTAAAGTCAGCCACTCTTGATTTCTTCCTGGGGCCACCAGTAATTTGGGAGAAAGGTACAGATCCCTTGGCCTGGGACAGAGCGAAAGTCCCAGGGCTGGCTGATTCCTGGATTCAGGGCCGACTTACCTGGGGAGGGAGGACTTTGAATCTCAGAATGGTGATGGTGTTTCTGTGACCTGGGTTTCTAAGGGTCCAGTGAGGCGACTGCCCCAAAGTGTTCACCAAGCATGATTAGCATCACTGAGGCTTTTACTCTGCAAAGGGCTGTCAGGTGGGAAATGTCAAAGCCCCAAAGGATAGACAGTGGGAAACACAGTCCTTCTTCCGTAAGTCCCTCACATTCTCCCAGGAACAAATGGGATCCACAACCCTCATTTACATCCTCACCTACACCTTCCTTGGGTTTGCAGTATCTACAGGACTATTCTGCATAGCTCGATGACATATATGGCTCTCCAGAGCTGGGACCATAACTCAAATGCTATCATCACTCTAAAGCTTCCAGCCCCCATCCCTATATGAACCTGTCTTAACGATGCCCCTTGCCTGGGTGAGAATCACTTCCTCCCCGTGCATCTGCCTGTACCTTTGGCTTCCTGCAAGACCCACCCATCTGAAATGCCACTTCCTCCAGGAAGCCTTCTGTCCACCCCAGGCCAAGCTAGTCCACCTCTCTTCTGCTTGGTTTCCCTCTCTTTCTTCCAGCACGTGTTCTTCTTTAATGATTGGTTCCTTGGACACTCACTAGCATCACTAATTACCAGATGGCAGGGACTGCATCTGGGACTCCAACACCTGGCATAGAGCCTAGATTGTGGCCAGGGTTCCCAAAAATGTTGAATGAATGAATTCATGAGGCTGTGGGAGGGCACCAAAGGTAATACAATAACGAAGACGGGGATGGTTTTGTATTTGGCTTCTTGGAGCGCTGGGTCAGGAGTCCTTGTTCCATAGGGTTACTCAGAAAAGGAAGGGACGAGTAAAAATGTGATCTGGAGAGGCCGAATACGGACATTGTTCCAAAATATTCAAGACTGACCTCCAAAAAGAGGCAAGTCACAGGACCCTATTACAGGAGAACCCCATGAACTTGTTGATGTGTCTGTGGGAGGACAGCACCCAAATGCTACCAACACACGAAGAACCCAAGGCTCAGCACCCTAAGGAAGTCAGTGGTGACACCAAAATTAGCCCCAGGAGTCTCCACCCAAGGCACTCCTTGCTAGACCTGCTGGCTCCTCTGCAGGCCCTCCGGCCTCCAGCTGCCCCTCTTCCTTGTGGTAGCACTCAGGAAATATGTGGCAGACTGTTTCTTCAGGCCCCATCTCCAGGTCCCGTGTCCCTCTCTGCCATAGTGTTAGTTGTTTGTTTTATTTTGCCCACCCCCCTCCTCCTTCTCCTCAAATATACTTGAAATTCATTGATTCACTTGTCTGCTGTTTATTCACAAGTATTTCAGGAAGCATCTCAGATCCTGTGCTGTGTCTTGGGAATTCAGTAATAAGCAGGTAGACAAAGTTCCTACCTTTAATAACCTTATTTTACTCTTGTGAGACAAGAAGACAGGCAGTTATAGTCCAGGGAGCCACAGGAGCATGCAGCAGACACATCTGGCCAGCCTGGAAGTGCCGGAGGGCGACATCCTGACTGAGCTGGGATTAGAGAATCACTAGAGACAGTTAAGAGAAAGAGAAAGGAAAGGATCTTCTGGTCATGGCTGGAGCAGAGGCAGAGGCCTGGAGGCTGGAGAGTCCGGCCCATTGGCAAGACAGAAAACAGAGAGTTCAACAAAGTACAGGGGTGCCTTGCAGTAGGCGATAATTCCCAGCTTGGTCGGTTGGGTCTTGCTGCATCATGGGATAGTGCCATTTATTAGGTGGACTTCTCCCTGAGGCTAGTGATAAAGACTTATCACTCTGTCACTGCCCATAGCCTTTAGGATTGCATGTATCCAAATGGGCACCCAAACAGTCCATTGATGGGAGGCCCCCGAAGCCCCAAGAAACCCCTAGAAACAAGTCTGAGTCTTTGCATCAGACCCCCAAATGATCTCATTCCAGTGCACATTTCATTTCTAATCTTCAAAGTTAATATTTAATGCTTCTCTTTCTCTCTCTGTACCCTCTCTCCCTTCAAGCCCTTTAACCTCTTGGAGTGGTTTAACGCCCTGGGTGTTTTGGCTGGGCATCTGTGCTGTGCTCTGAGGAGACACCAAGTTTAAGGGGGCACACCGACCTCTCAAAAGCTCAAGCCCACTCAGGGGTCAGAGGCGCTGACTTGCTCAGTGTCATGCAAGTGCACTCGGTGAGGGGGGCTGAGACCACCCCCAATCCCCTGAGAGTGGTCCAGCCTCTCCACGGGGGCCCATGGGAAACTTTATCCCACACAAGTGGCCACCAGAATAGCAGCATGGTCTTCAACCACAGCCCCTTTGAAGCAGTGCCCGGAAAAATACCATACTCTCAAACGGTTCTCAGAACTTCCAGCTTTCAGGTCGGGGCATTCGTGAAGCCCAAACAGCTGGCAACATCTCAGGAGCCATCTATAGCATTTTATTTTTCTCCTTATTGGGATTTGGTGTGCTAGGAGAGCTGAGGGACTCTGGCATAGGCCTAGGAGCAGGTCCACCGTTAGCCAAAGGACCACCCTCCTTTGCACACCAGACCTGCAGATGCAGGCTTTGCAGACAGCAAATCTGTTCCCAGAATGCACCAGCAGTGGGCAGCAGACTTTCTTGTGGTTTGAACAAGAGCCAATGGCTGCTCTGTCCCTGGAGTTTACACAGCACAGATGCCAAGGAGACCCTGGTACATCTATAACTTATCCTTCATGTGGCTTTTAAAATAGTGTAGGCTTTCTTCACCTTTAAGTTCCACAAGCTTGAAGGTCGTGGACGCCCAGGGACATAGTTTGGAAGGCCCACCTGCTGTAGCAGGTATCCCCTACCCAGGCTCACTCAGCACCTCCCCGCCAGCTCACAACCACGTCACTCACATAGTGGGCACTCAGGTAGAAACAGGTATGAGAAAAATGAGCCCATTCATAGGTCTTCAAGCCCTAAGACCATGATCAGGAATCAGTAACACTGAGGGTACGGAGGAATGATTACAGATAAGATCCAAGTCCTTTTAAGGAAACCTTCGTTTTAAATAAAATAAATAAGTAAAGAATGCTAACTGCTGCCCTCTTTGGTCAAAGTGGGTAATGGCAGAACTATAAAGCCAGTCTCTGTTATTTCTGAACCACCTGTCCTCATCTTGAAGTGTGACAGGGAGATGGAGTCATCAATAAAGAAGGAAAAGCCCATCTATTCTGTGAACATCTTGTTTGCAATCACGGTGCCTAAACCTCTTATTCATTCAGTAAATATTCATTGAGTGCTTACTATGTGCCAGGCACTGTGTCAGGGGCAGAGACAGAAAAGTGAACAAGACAGACACACCTTACAAACAGTATAATCTTACTCTTCAAACCAACTCCCAAAATGTGTAGCTTTATTTCCACTGAGCATAGAAAGAAAACAAGTCTCAGGTTATAACGTTAAGAAACTTGTCAAAGGTCACACAGTTAGGAATCCAAATATGGCCAGCAGCAAAGCGCATCCTCTTTCTACTCCTAAACAATTTACAAATCTGCAACACCCCACCAAGTCAAATGCATTGGAAATGCAGAGATAGGGAAAATTCCCAAGTCTGAATTAGGAGAGAAGGGCTTGTATAAGTCACAGATGGTGAGAACTTTGAGGTGGAGTTAACTCCCCATAACTCTTGTAATGTCTAAGAATCTCATCCACTGGTGAAGTCTGTATTCAAATCTCCACTTACAGACTGGGTGGGCCCCAGGGCTCTCAAGGTCAGGTTGAGGGTACCTTGGCTTGCAGACAAAGGGCAGGAAGAGAGAAGTCCAGTAACTGACCTCAAGCCCCATGGTTTGAGGACAGGGAGCTCAGGCCTTTGCACCAAAGAGAATGGCAAGGGGCGAACAAGTATACTTTTCTAGATGTCTCATCGGCAGCCCTGGTCTAAAGCTCTCAGTTGCAAAGCCTTGGGGCCTTTGCACATGCCATTCTATCTGCATGACACCCTCTTCTGCTCCCCATTACCTATCAACTGCCACTCATACTTCACATTTAAAATCAAAGGACACTCCCTCACATAAAGCCATCCCCAGCCACCTCCTGCAAACATGAGACTAGAACAGAACCCCTGTTTTGTATTCTCAGGGGCCCTAGTGTGTATGTAACTATATGTTTGTAGATTCATTTGAATCACGTCTCATCCTCTTTTATCCCTGCCCCCACACACTCACTAAATTCTGCCGAAATTACTTTGCTCACCACTGTATCTAACGGCAACATCTCACAGTGTCCGGAACATAGTAGGTACTCAGTAAATAGTTGCTGGGTGAAATAAGACATCTTTTCCATCTTGGCCCTTATTGATTGCTTCCTAAGAGGAGTCTATCACCCTGCCTTTCTCTACTGTGCACTCTGTCACCCAGTATGTGCAATTAGCTGCAACATTCCAATGCCAATTCCGTTGCATGAGCTGACTCAGAAGAATGTATAGGGTTTTGATCATGGAAAGAAAAGAAAGATGGTCCAGGCAATGGAAACAGCACAAACAAGGGCACAGCAATCAGACCAAGCCTGGCATGTCGGAGGTCACATGGCTGAGGACTGCAAAGACCGTGGCTGGAGAGAAGAAGAGGCCACTAGTTCATTGTGACCGAAGGGAACGTCCAGTTCCCTGGGTGACAGAAGCTTGGATGGAGGATTCTTTAAGACTGTTCCACAGACTAGGTCTGCTGTGGATCCAGTCATTTCTGGGTCTCATGCAGACCCCTCTCCAGGTGCCAGGATGGTATCCTGTACCAGATAGGAATCCTGTTTTCTGGGTTTATGGGCCACCCGGAGTGCACCTCTCCCCACAAAGCATAGGGCCAGCTGTACTCTTTGAAGGAGGACTGTAATGAAAAACTGCACATGCCTGCTTCTGGACACTAGAGTCCTCTAGAGCAATCGCCATACCACAAAGTATCTGCAAAGCATACACAGCGCCAGCCACTTCCCCCTGCCACCTCCACTGCACATCTGAAAGCTGGCAGGGTTTTGCCTAAGTGACCATTGGCCGCATGTAACACTTCTGACTCTGCCTGCCCATGGGAGTCTCCTATCAAAAGGAGGGCTCGACCGGGTGCAGTGGCTCATGCCTGTAATCCCAGCACTTTGGGAGGCCAAGGCTGATCACCTGAGGTCAGGAGTTCGAGACCAACCTGACCAACATGGTGGAACCCCGTCTCTACTAAAAAAAAAAAAAAAAAAAAAAAATTTAGCCGGCTATGGTGGTGGAGGCCTATAATCCCAGCTACTTGGGAGGCTGAGGCAGGAGAATGGCTTGAACCTGGGAGGCGGAGGCTGCAGTGAACCGAGATTGTGCCACTGCACCACTGCACTCCAGCCTGGGTGACAAGAGTGAGACTCCATCTCAAAAAAAAAAAAAAAAAAAAAAAGGGTAGGCTCATGTAGTGAAGCACACCTCCAACCCCTGTTGCTAGATGTTCCTGGCTGGAACAAATTGGAATACATTTTCCATTATATGCCAGTGCTCTTGGAGGATAAGCAATGGGAATACCAGTGATGAACACATTTGGTCAAACACTGACACAGAAAGCAGGAGGATGGTCATGTGGGTAGTTCCCCACTTTCCCTAATTATAAAAATCCTATTGTCAATGATTACAATACTAATTATAATACTGTTATTAGTTACAATAGGTGCCATTAGCTATCAGGCGCTTTCCATGCATGATCAGTGCTAAATGCTTTCCATGGATTTTCCCATTTGAGCCTCACTAAGGCCCTATGAAGTAAATGTTGTCATGAGCCCATCTTTTAGAAATCAAGGCCTGTAAAGAAGAAGTGACTCTCCCCAGATCATCTCATGAGGAAGTGGTGGACGTAGCATGCCAGTCCAGGCAGCCTGAATTGGGAGCCCCTACTTTTCATCTCTGGGTCCTGCCTGCCTTCCAGAAGGACACGTTTAACTATAGCACAGTGGCATGGGCACATTTCACAGGCCACAGACTTTAGGTTGGGTGGGACCTTCAGGGTCACTCAGTGTAAGCTCCTTTGAATTTCTTCTACAGTCCCATCCCAAGGTGAAACTGCCCGGTGTGCAACCATCTCTGACCTAGGTCAGCCTGTTCCATGTCAAGCCATTTTTTTGACTGTAAAAAAATTCTCCTTTGGACTGCCTCCCTGTGGCTTTCTCCCACCTAGGTGACATCTTGGGCTTACAAAAAAACAAGATATTTGAAAAGAAGGGTCATGTTTCCCAAATCAGCTCCAGGATAAATATTTTCATAGATTAGGATGGTCTCCCTGCTTATGACATGGTCCCATGTCCTTCGACCATCTCAGTCTTGCTGGGGGCCAATGGCTCTGCCACTAATCAGTATACAAGGTTGAGAGTTCACCTTCCCCACTTGGAATCTTTTTACTGCTGGTAGGACAGCTTGAGACTTCACCATCGTCTATTTAAATACTTCTTCTAGGCCGGGCGCGGTGGCTCAAGCCTGTAATCCCAGCACTTTGGGAGGCCGAGACGGGCGGATCACGAGGTCAGGAGATCGAGACCATCCTGGCTCACACGGTGAAACCCCATCTCTACTAAAATACAAAACTAGCCGGGCGAGGTGGCGGGCGCCTGTAGTCCCAGCTACTCGGCAGGCTGAGGCAGGAGAATGGTGTAAACGCGGGAGGCGGAGCTTGCAGTGAGCTGAGATCTGGCCACTGCACTCCAGTCCGGGCGACAGAGCGAGACTCCGCCTCAAAAAAAAAAATAAATAAATAAATAAATAAATACTTCTTCTAGTGTTAAAAAATGTGTTAAAAAGGTAGATCTTGCTGGGCGTGGTGGCTCATGCCTATAATCTGAGGACTTTGGGAGGTCAGCGCAGGTGAATCCCTTGAGCTCAGGAGCTTGAGAGCAGCCTGGGCAGCAAGGTAAAACCCTGTCTCTATGAAAAATATGAAAAAAAATTAGCTGGGCATGGTAGTATGTACTTGTAGTCCCAGCTACTTGGGAGGCTGAGGGAAAAGGATCACTTGAGCCTAGGAAGTTGAGACTGCAGGGAGCCAATATCGTGCCACTGCACTCCAGCTGAGTGACAGAGTGGGACTCCATCTCAGAAAAAAAGAGGGGCAAGTATATCTCATGTTAAGTATTATCACAATAAAATAAAATAAAATAAAATAAAATACCCGAGGGTTTTCAAACCAGATTCTGTCTCCCAACTTTGATGTGATTTAGTAAATAACTCTACCTACTCTACTAAATAAATGTACTCATCTGGGTGGCCAAGTACAATAGTTTTTTTGGAAAAAAAAACAACCCAGGCTTATTACGTAGAAAGTATTGAATAGCAAGAGGAGCCCTGGGCCAGGAGTTGGAAGCTAGATTCTCTTTCTGTTTTTTTCCATTCATTTTCCATGTGAGTTTGACAAATCATTTCCTCCTGGAGCCCTTGTTTTTTATTGTACAAAATGAACATGTTGGACCGGACATATTCTAGTGTCCCAATTAACCCTAGAATCTAAGAGTCCGATCACTTTATATTTCTAACTCATGCATTTCCCCTGTGTTCCACTTTCTCTTCATTGTAATGGTCCAAGTTGTCACGTGCTCCCTGTTTGCTATGTTCTAAAAATAACATTTCTGTAAAGTCAAACTTGAGTAAGACATTAGCATTCTTCAGCTGCCTCTTCTAGCTTTGTCTTCAGCCTCTCTCTTGGCCTGGGATCTGTCTGGATGATCTGCACTTACCAAAACTGGGGACAGAAACAAGTACAGAGTGGGCCCCTAATCACCCCACCTGGTCTATCAGCTGCATATTCAAACTGAGAGGGGCCCATTTGCTAACTAGTGGGACATTGCTGATCTGTGACAATGCTGACAGCCTGCCATGCCTGTCCTGCTTGCCCCTGAGGAGGGCTCATTATTCAGCTCCTTGCCTCAATTTTAATGCCCCTCAACAATCTGTTTTCTTCATTCACCACTGTCTTTTTTTGGTGGAGGTAGTGGGGAACAGTGACATCCCATTTTCCAGGCTGACAGTCCAGCCAAGGGTAAATTAGTAACAATGTAAACAAACCTGGGATAACTTCACAGCTTAGAGTGCATTAGGAGAGCACTGGACATTAATGCCAGGCAGGGAGGGGCAGGTGGATCCTGGTGTTAATGCCAAGTAAGGTCTTTTGCTCTGGCTCTGCCTGTTCTGAAATCTACATACAGAAGAATTCTAAAGAATGCCAAGAAGATGAGGGCTTCTGCCTTCAATCTTCCAGTTATATGCTAATCCTTGGTAATAAAAATGCTTCCAGGATAGCATCTCCATGGGGACCAGGCTCTACTGCCCCCCGACCCCGACCCCCACATATCAAGTGGAGATGTGCACAGCCATGAAGATGAAAATCCAGCCCCACTGCCCTGATCATCTGGCTTCGAAGTAGCTGAAACAGCTCTCACAGACAAGTAGACTCTTCAGATGGTATCAGCCCACTCTCACGTTCTGAGTTAACTTGAAACAATTCGCCTCTCCTCTGGGTCCCTTCAATTCCAGGGACACCATCCAGCCCTATCCTCCGTCTTAAAAATGACAGAGCACCTTGGATGGCTGATTTCAAACATTCTTTGAGAACCTCAGAAAAGGTGTTTTAAAACAGGAAGGAGCTCTCTTCTGCCTCAGGCTCCCACACCCTCCTGAAGCACGTGCTTCAGGCATAAGTGCCACGCTGCCCCCGTGATCTCAACTTCAACCTCTGCCCAACCTGAGCCTTGCCAGCCTGCATCCCAGCACGGAAGCTGCTGTTTTCGAAACAGAAGGAATATTCAATACTTTTCACCCTGTCAATATTTTTACCTTCATTTTTCTCCTCTTCCCCACCCCTGTGCCCCTGGTTGGGGGGGCGGGGGGAGTGAAAAACACACACACACACACACACATTTTTTTAAGGCTAAACAAAAACAAAACCCCATCCAGGCTGAGGCCAGCAGATCGCGGTGTTCTGGGTGGATTTTGCTACGTGCCAGCAAAGACCATCAGCAGGATTTGCAGGAAACACCTTGCGGAATCCACTGGGAGAAGCCAGGGGCCGCAGAGAAGCGTGAGGCGGATACACTTGCAGTCCATGTGACTGGCTGGTTCCCCAGGCCTGGGTACAGGAAACAACTGTGGGATTCCAGGGCCCTGTGGGGGCAGACACACAGCAGTTGGGGGGCGGCGGGGAAGGGGAGGGCTGTGGATCCCTCTGGTGTTTTCCAACGAGAATTCCTTTAACTTGCCTATCTATTCCCAGCTGCCTGTGCATGACCTGTGCGGAGGGTACACAATAAGAAAGGTCACAGGCAACTTCCCAAGAGCTTCCGTTCCAGGATTTGGCTGAAGCTCTGTTCCTGTGAAAGAGGGGCACACGGGGCAAAAACATGAGGATTTGGGCACCAGAGAACCTGGGGTTGAATCTCAGCTCCAGCTCCTCCTAGCTATAGACTGTCGGGCAAAGCATTTAACTTCTTTTCAGCTTGAAAAGCGAGATGCAATCATACAAGGCTTATAGGATGTTACAGGCATTAAGGGAGATACTCCCCTTGAGGTACTTAGCACAGTGCCTGGTGCAAAGTAAACACTCAGCGAACAGCAGCAGTGATTACTGTTTTGTGAGAGGCCCCCTTTCCCAAGGCAGTGAAGAGGCTAGAGGGCAGTGGGAAAAAGGACGAAGGGGTTCCAAGAAGAGAGAAAAGAAAATGCAAAGTACTAGCTGGGACCCATATGGGGCCGTGCAAGCTCACAGCAGCCTGGCTGCCAACCTTCCTCCTCCTGAAATGTCGGCTGCCCCACTTACTCTTGTTTGGAGCATTTCAGTTTCAGGTCAGGTTGGAGCGAGGGACATTGACTGGTATCAGTCCAAGTGCAGTGAACACCCCAGAGCAGTGCAGAGAGAGGCCCAGGAAGAGGCAGGGAGAGGAGGCGTCACTGGAAAATGCTCATTTCTCATTTAAGTCCTTCAGGGTTGCGTCTTGGTCCCATTCTACCCAAGGGTGGGGTCTAGTTTGGTTGGGCCAAAAATGTCAGAGTGCATGGTGAAGCCTGTCAACAAACCTTCCTTCTGGAGGAGCTGTGGGTGTGGGAAGCCAGCACTGATGTGCAGAGCGAGAAATGAGAGCTATGGAATTGGCAGGCCTGCCTGGGCCAGGGTCGGTGCCCGGGGACCGGCATTGTCCTGGCTGGAGGAGGGAATAGCCAGTGGCCAGCAGTCTGTGAAGAGGCTGGGGTAGAATGAAGGCCAGGCCCAGGCCAATTAGGGTCTGATGAAATCCAGGGCCGTTTTTCACGAAACAGGAGGCGGGCGGCCCCGCTGCAGTGGGGATGCTGGCTAGATAGAGCATCTGGCACCGATCAATTCCCAGGCCAAGAAGCGAGCCTACATGTGGGTGCAAATGAAATGCCGAAGGCCCGGGGCCCCTGCCCCCTCTGTCTTTGCCGTAATGAAGTGCCAATTGGGAGCCAGCTGGGCAAAGGGGACATGTTTCCTTGCTGCGTCCACTGTTTGGTAACAATTACGGGCATTCTTTCGGCACCAACAGGAACAGTAAGCTGGGGGAGCAATTCTTTGAACCACCAGGCATGATCATGAAAGGAGGGTTTAGATCAAAGAGGGGATCGGTAATGTTCAACGCACCTCATGTGTCTCTGGCCTGGGACTGAAGCCGGCAATGGGGTGGGGGAGCTGCTAAGAAGTGCCGAGTTGAATTAAGCAGTTCCTCTTTCATCCCTGCCCGTCTTCTTCAGCGGTACCCTCTGAGAGTAGAAATGGTGCCAGTTTCAGCTGGTTCCATGTGCCAAGTTCAAGTCCGCTATAGGGAGGAGGCTGGTAGTCTCCTCCAACCCTCAAGCCCGCCCCTGGGGCAGTGGGGAGGTAAGGACCAATGTACCCAAGATCCTTGTTTTTGTCTTTCCCCTCCTCATTGTGGGGCCCCCCAATGAGAGGGGAAGAGTGTGAATCTCCTTATGTGACTGTCTCCCCCAAGCTTGGGTGATGTACTCTTCAGCCCCTACACCCCTCCCCACCGCTGGCTCCAGCACTGACTCTGGGAAGGCTCAGTCCAGCGTGCTGATGAGGCAAACATGGGGAAGGAAAGAGCTCCGTCTCTCCCAGAACCGGCCAAGAAGTCTACAGTGGGTAGGCAAGGACTCCCGCTGGATGGGGAAACCTTGGTTCTAACTGCCTGGACCACTAACGCATGGGGTAGCATCAAGCAGGTCGCTTCCTGTTCCTGGGCCTGTTTCCCGAACTGGGAAGCAAAGAGACCAAATAAAGGCCCTTAAAGTCTGTGCATGGGTATGCCCTGCCTGTGGTCTAGAAAGCTCATCTAGAAGAGTAGAAAAGACTTCTTTCAGTTCTGCGCCTTCTTTCTCGGGTGCATAGCATCCAGCCAGGGGCTGGATCTCTGACCTTTTTCTGAGGCTGGCTCTAACACAGCAGCCGGCAGATGGCAGAATTTTTTAGAGGCCTGTATCTCTGAAAGATTTGCTACTTCACATCAACATAAAAGAATGTTGACCTGAGAAGCTGTCTGCTCCTAAGTGGCCCCGTAAGAACTTTCCCTCTTGAGTTTCACCCACTTGAAGGCTGGAGCACAGGAGCTAAGTTTGAGTCCAGCATAGTCACTCACTAGCTGGGAAGCCAGGGCAAGACACTTCACTTGTCTGAGCCTCAATTTCCTAGCTGTCAAAGGGCATTCTTTCCTGCATTTAACAAATGTTAGAGTTTCAAGTATCTTCTAGGTGGTGAACAAAACAAACAAGGTCTCTACTCTCCTGGTGCCTAAGTAATGGAGGAGGAATCAGACCAAACAATAAAACAAATACCCAATATGATGTCAGGTGCTAGGAGGCAAGGGGGAATAGAGAAGGAGGCTGGTAGGAGGGGAAGGGAGGCACAGAAGGCCTCTCTACGAAGGTGACATTTGAGCTGAGACCTTCATGATGAGAAGGGGCCGGCCAGTGAGTATCTGGGGGATGAGGTGTTCCTGGAAGAGAGGACAGCAAGTTCAAAAGAGACAGTGACAAACTTGGAGCCTGGAGCATTTGAGGAATAGCTAGAAGTGTGTGGCAACAGCAAGGCCAAGGGAGACAGAAGCCAGATCCCGTAGAAACTTCTAGAGCTTGCTAAGGAATTAAGAAGCCACTGGAGGGCGTTGAGCAGGACATCGGCGGAGATGCGACTGGTATTTTTTAAAGTTCATTGTTTGTTGGAGAAGGGATTGTAGGGGAGTGGGCATAAAAGCAAGGGAGTTCATAATAGTCATAACCACCTCTCCCTTGCCCATCTACCCTGGGGTCATTGTAAAGCTCACATGAGATTCATGCTGACACCTAGAAAAGCCCAGAGGCACGGGAGGAGGTAGATCTCATCACGTGTTTTAAAATCCATTTGTACAAGTAGGAGCTTGCAGGGACTGGCACCAGGGTGTTTGGAACTGTGTTCCTGTATAGATTTCAAGGAAACGGGGTAGGGTGGCAGATTTCTGCCCTGCCTGAGCTATGCAGCTGTCCAGGCCCAGATGAATTCACATATTTAAACTGGGATCTTTGCTATAGGCCACGCCTGGCTCTGTTTTTGCTGCTGGTGCCGGACAGGGGTAAGCTAACACCCAGCAATGTGGAGAAGCTGACACTCCACGCAAAGTCACTCGCTGAATTCCTGGCCAAAGCTCATCTCTCCTGCCCTCACTTTCAGAGCTGGGAAGGAAAGAGCAGGAGAGGCTGGAGATTTATTCACTCGGGGATTTTTAACTTCAGAGCAGGCCTCTGCCTGGACAGTGATCAGCAAAACTCCAGCATTCCACTGAGCAAATCTCAGTACTCAGAGCAGCAGGGATTGAAAGCATCTTGGGTTCCAGCTTGCCTCCATCAGCTGGAGTTTGGAGCTGGAGGCCTGGATTCAAATCCTGTCTCTGCCTCTAGGTTCCCTCAAGTGGAATAAGAAGATCAGTGGCAGCAGGCTCCTAGGGTTGTCATGGGGATCAAGTGGGAGAGCAGAATGCAAAAACCCTGCTTAATGCCTGCTACATGCGCTCACTCCCCCATGAACTCATTCTGAGTGGCAGGCTTGGGACTGGACAGTGGATGCTCTGGTGCCTGGTAAACGTTCACAGAATCTGAAGACATGTAGTACATTTTATTCCAGCTCAGATGTAATGCTATCTAAGATGCCAGGAAGTTCAGAGAAGAGAATGGTCAACGTGATGACACACAGTGAATATCTAGTTGGTTTTTTTTTCTTTTAAAGCGTTAACTTCTCAAGATTCTGCCTGTCATCTGTACAATGCAGATACTGAAATTTCCCAAAATTTAACAAAATGGGACTGAGGTTATCTGGTTTTCTACTTTCTCCATGCTCTTTATTTGCTTACATTATTACCTTTTTAAATTTTATTTATTTATTTATTTTTGAGATGGAGTTTGCTCTGTCTCCCAGGCTATTGTGCAGTGGCACAATCTCAGCTCACCGCAACCTCCGCCTCCCGGGTCAAGCAATTCTCCTGCCTCAGCCTTCTGAGTGGCTGGGATTATAGGTGTCCCCACTACGCCCAGCTAATTTCTTGTATTTTTAGTAGAGATGGAGTTTCATCATGTTGACCAGGCTGGTCTTGAACTCCTGATCTCAAGTGATGCTGCTGCCTCAGCCTCCCAAAGTGCTGGAATTACAGGTGTGAGCCACCACGCTGGGCTTATTATTTCCTTTTAAACTTAAGTAATACAATTTCACTAAAGAAAGGTTGGGAAAAAAAGAAGTCAACAAACAAAAACCTATAAAATAATTGTGTAAATGACTTAAACTCCCACTGTCCAGTTCTAACTATGCTTTATATTTATATTACCTTCAAGACTTTTCCCTATGCTAATACAAACTTGTGGATATGTCCCCCGCTAATAGAATCATACAAAATGTGCTTGGTGATCTGGCTTATTTCAATCCCACTATATCAGTTCATATAGCTCTGCCTCATCCCTTTGAATGGCTATGTTGTTTTCAATTGCATAGATACAGAAATGTTAGTTGGATGCTTTTATAAACAACTCTATGATAAACATCCTTGTGTGTTTATATCTGTATATACACATATGTACAGATAAATATTTATTATATATAGAAGCATACACACACACACACATCTTTTTTTTTTTTTTTTTTTTTTTGACACAGAACCTCACTCTGTCGCCCAGGCTGGAGTGCAGTGGCACAATCTTGGTTCACTGCAACCTCTGCCTCTCGGGTTCAAGCGATTCTCTGCCTCAGCCTCCCAAGTAGCTGGGATTACAGGGATTATAGGCGCTCGCCACCACGCCCAGCTAATTTTTGTGTTTTTAGTAGAGACAGGGTTTTGCCATGTTGGCCAGGCTGGTCTTGAACTCCTGACCAGGTGATCCACCCACCTCCGCCTCCCAAAGTGCTGGGATTACAGGCGTGAGCCACCGTGCCCGGCTAACACACACACACACACACACACACACGTCTTAGCATACTTACCTGATTATTTCCTCTGGATCTAGAAGTTATCTCCTCTTTCTAAACCTGTCATTTTAGTAGTAACTGAATCCAAGTCAGCAGACCTTCTGCCAGCCATCAGCTGGCTACCCTGCAGACCTCTACATGCAGCATCCAGTATAACTAAGGAGGCCCTAGACACAATTTCTCAGGTCCCACGAACTCACCGGTCCCTCCCCCGTGTCCTCCCACCCACTGCCCCGTCCCTACCTCTAGAGGCCAGCTGTTGACCAAACCCAAAAGAAATCCTATCAGCCTGAGTCCTGTCCCTTTTCTGCCCTCATTGGACCCAGCCTGCAATTTCAAAGTTCCGGGGTCTGAGTAGACATCCCAAGACAGGCGGGGCCAGGAAGAGCCTAATCGTTTATGTCATAAAGTCACTGCTCAAGGCCACCTCCCCAAACAAGGTCCCTTTCTGCCTTCTGTGTGCTCCTTTTCTTATAAAAGCACTCTGGTTGTCATTGGTAATCTTAGCATTCTGCATGAGTAGCGAGCATCTCATTTGGTCAGAGAGTGAATGCAAACTGCCATGTCTTTGCTCGGTATCAAAGACATCTGCCTCAAACACTGGTTCGGAAGCAAAAGAACAACATCGAAAGCAGAGGAAATGGATCCAAATGTTTCCTATGAAGGGAGTCATCATAACAACCCATTCAACGAATACAAGTAACTTCCTTTTATTTGTATACAGGGAATTTATATCATATATGCATGTCTCTAACCAGTCTGAATTCAATGACATACATATTATTTAATTATGCAAAAAATACATACACATATACACTTCATTTTAAAAGGGCAGTTCCTCCCACCCATGGTTCTTCAGTGAGCTCCAGACAGGGATCTGCTGTTGTCTCTGGTGATGCCAGTTCCTATATGACTATGGGGTTTAAAGACAGATCCTGAGATTGTCTCACTCCCTAAAAGCATCTCAGCTGCTCAACCTGAGGGTACTTGACAACAAAAATAAAATAGTGCTCTGTCACAACACTGAAGGAAAAGCTGGCTCAGGTGGAGTTATGGAGAGATGGCACTGTATTTTTTTTTTTTTTTTTTTGAGATGGAGTCTTTCTCTGTCGCCCAGGCTGGAGTGCAGTGGCAAGGTCTCAGCTCACTGCAACCCCCGCCTCCCAGGTTCAAGTGATTCTCCTGCCTCAGCCTCCCAAGTAGCTGGGACTTCAGGTGTGTGCCACCACACCTGGCTAATTTTTTGTATTTTTAGTAGAGATGGGGTTTCACCGTGTTAGCCAGGATGGTCTCAATCTCCTGACCTCATGATCCACCGCCTCAACCTCCCAAAATGCTGGGATTACAGGCGTGAGCCACAGCACCTAGCCAGCACTGTATTTTACAGGAATGTAAGGGCATTTTGACTTTCTATGTGCTGACTTCATAAGATATCACTCCAAGACCCTTAGAGGTATAGGTGTCAAAAGACCTTCACCTATAATCACCTGTGGCAGGGCACTGTGGGGATGCGCCATCTTACAGGAGTGGACATGGGGCTCTGGAGGTACAGTGACTTGCCTTAGACCACATGGATGGCTGGGGAGTTCATTCTGACTGCACCCCAGGTCTTTTCACTCCAAGTCGGGTGCTGCCTCCCCTGCTTCTACACGGTCTGTTAGCACCATGCGAGTCCACCAAGCTTCTTCCCTCAGACAGTTACCATGCAGTCTGTCCAGAGACCTGCCCTCACGGCCCCCTAAGTTGCTCTTGGCAATGCTTCTCCTTCCCTCTAATTGCTATTCCTGCTGGTGGCTGCTCACCCAATCCCAGCCCACCACCCTCCAGGCCTGGTCGGCTCTGTGCTAATCCACTGAACCCTGGCTGTTTTTGGGCCAGGACACAGAGGGCCCACAGAATCCTGGTTTCTGAGAGGAGACTCTCTTTGGCCACCCCCAGGTGCAAATCTGGCTCATCTATTTAAGAGAGAGGCAGAGGGCATCCACCCCACTCACAGCTCCCAACAGAAACATCCTTTGTAGCATTGTCTGTGGCAGGTCCCACCTCCTGCAGGGACCTTGGAGACAGAGGAACTCCAGCTTCAGGTCCGTAAGAGCAATCAGGTAACTGACCACGGGACTTACAAGTCCCACCAGGAGCCAAAGGGTGGCGCCCAGGAAAGGGATGGGCTGCGGTAGCTTCCTATATGATCCTCTAGACCCAAAAGCAGGGGTCACTTGAGTCCTTGCTTTCCCACCATTGTTCTTTTATCTGATTATCAAATGATGTGTCACCATAGTGAAATTTTATTTTCCAGAAAACACTGCATAAAATTAAAATCATCCAAAATCCCACACCCCAGAAATAACTAGTGTTGATATTTAGTATACAGACATTCAGACTCTTCTCTAAGCATCTGGATGCATATTCATCTCTCTCTCTCTCTGTTTTTTTTTTTTTTTTCTTTTTTTTTAATTGGCTTCTGTTACTCAAAAGTGCACCATAGGGCTATTCTGGCATCAACAGAGAACTACCTCAACATCTTTCATGACTTTTTCATTCACCTTTCTTTGGACCATCCATTATATTAATCCATTTCTATCAACTCTAGCTATGAGGTTCACACCCACCTTCTTTGACTTCTGATTTTAATAGCACAGCACTGATGACACCTTAGCAGTTAGCAGAAGAGGAAGTGCAGATCTTCACTGTATGAACGCACCATAATCTAAGCAGTGTATTTGCAATAGACATTTAGATTAATTTGGGGATAATGTAGCAGTGGACTCCATTGCCTAGTTATTTCTTACGACTACATTTCTAGAAGTAAGATTGCTAGTTAAAGAGTATGCACGTGTTTCAGGCTTTTGATGCACAGGAACATACTTCCCTCCCCAGACGTCACACCAGTTGCCTTTCCTCTCAGTGGCCTGTGAAGGTAAGAAACCAGACTCCATGAGGATAGGAAATGCAAGTCCCAGATTCCCCGCGCTGCTCTGCCAAGTCCAGGGACATCATCTGGAAATCCCCAGAGGCATCAGCACATGGAGCACATCCCATGCAGGGCATGCAGGGGAAATGCCCTGTGATCATACCCAGGGAGAGCAAGGAAGACTTTGGGCATGGGAGCCAGCCTCGGAGATGGGGAGTTGGGGAAAGGACAAACAGAGAGAGCTCCAACTTCTTCTTCTTTTTTTTTTTGAGATGGAGTTTCGCTCTTGTCGCCCAAGCTGAAGTGCAATTGTGCGATCTCAGTTCATCACAACCTCTGTCTCCCAGGTTCAAGCGATTTTCCTGCCTCAGACTCCCGAGTAGCTGGGGTTACAGGCATGCACCACCATGCCCAGCTAATTTTGTATTTTTAGTAGAGATGGGGTTTCTCCATGTTGGTCAGGCTGGTCTCGAACTCCCGACCTCAGGTGATCTGCCTGCCTCAGCCTCCCAAAGTGCTGAGATTACAGGCATAAGCCACTGCGCCTGGCCTCAACTTCTTACAGAATAATCGGAAGCAGGGAGTGGAAGGCAGTGAGTGACAGGGGAACTACGAGGCCCTCTGTCTCCTAGGAAGTATCCCTCCACTGAGTGGGATATACGATGACAAGAGGAGCTACATGGGACAGTGACAAATACCTGGTTCAGGAATGCAACCCCCGGAAGCTGCCTTCCCCCACTCACCACCTGCTGTGTGACATTGGGAAAGGCCTTCACTTCTCTGGGCCTCCACTTTTCCATCCGATTTGCCTTGCCCCTCAGCTGAAATCGTCTTAATTCTGTGATTTCAGAACCAGCCTGAAGACCAGAGCAGACAGGTCTCCACTCCATCCCTGTCTGTTCACCAGGTCATTCACCTTTCTATGGACCATCCATTATATTAATAAATCCATTTCTATAAACTCTAGCTATGAGGGCCACACCCACCTTCTTTGACTTCTGATTTTAATAGCACAGCACTGATGACACCTTAGTGGTTAGCAGAAAAGGAAGTGAAGATCTTCAATGGAACATAAAGAATGTGCTTTTCAAATTTAGCTTCAGCTCAGCCTTTACTGAAAGTCCCTGTTCCTGCTGGCATCTCTCACCCACCTGCATTATAAACGGGGTCTTTCCCATTTTGCAACTGGGAAAAATCAAGGCTCAGAGTTTACATTTTAGTCAACTAACTCCAGTGGTAAAAGGCAGAGACGGGATTCCATCTCTACTTTCTTTGACTCTAAGTTCATCTCTTTCTTCATCTTTCACTGTCTCTCCAAACCAGCCCTTCAGAAGAGCCCGGGAGACTGCACCAGTGGGTATTTTTCATGCTCAAAAGTATGAATTCTCTAGTGCAGGATGAGATCACATTGAAAGAGCATGAGGCCACCTGGGTTTCTCGGATTGGTCATGCTTGGCTCAGAGACCTTGAAGCCAATGAACATGTCTCTCCCTATCCTTTATCATCCATAAAATAAGCAGAGAGAGAATTAATTAGCAGTATCTGGCAAACTCTGCTCTTTATTATTCATACATCACTTCTGATCTAATAAGTAAGCAGTTAACCTCCTTTCCTCCTTCCAAGAACCCACATCTATTGACTTGGCTCTCAAACAGGTATGAGTAAGCTTCTGTGATCTTCTACCCTAGAACATATCCCAAGCCCCAAACCTCCCCTTGGTCCCAGGTGCTCCTTGGTGCCTGGGGGTAATCAGGTCCCGGTGATGCCATGACTTGTGTTCTCTGCGCCCCTGCCCGTCCCTAAGCAAGCATGTTGCAGAAGCAAGATGTGCCAGCTAAGCATGGGTCAGGAGAAATCTCAGCCTGACCCTAAAGACTGTCTCCATCCTCAAAGTAAATGGGGTTAAGGGGGAAAAAGCCAGCCAGCCAGCCAGGTGCCCGTGGGTCACGGATTTCAGATGCAGGTTTTCCAGGCCCCTAGGTAATGCTAGGTGCTGCAGTGGAATGGGTGGATGAGCAGAGGAGGAGGGCACACACATGGAGTAGAACACACAACACACACACGGAGGAGAAAGGAGGAATGCTAAGGAAATGCCCTGTGATCATGCCCTGAGGGAGTGAGGAAAGCCTTGGGCACAGGAGCCAGCCTCAGAGACGGCCTGAACAGGGTGAGAGGGCAGACTCCGCTCTGCTGAGCCAGGAACGACACCTACACTCCACCTTCATCAGAATCAAAAAAGCACCCACTCTGTGGGTGTTGGAAGCTTGCACCACACCCCACACCAAAAAATCCCCTCAAGGCCCTGATTCCCTTGGGCTCGAAAACAAACAAACAAAAAAGCTGATGGGCTTCTCAGGAAGCCATGTGGTAGGATGGATATCACAGAAAACCATGGATGGGAGAACTTCCCTTGGGCCCATGAGCAGAACAGGAAGTCAGGCAGTCAGTGGGCTCCCAAGAAGTTAATATACGCTATGGACAGATAGCAAGTTATGGACACATAGCAAGATATGCTATGGACAACCCAGCAAGTTGGCTGTTTCTGAATCCTCCTCTTTTGTTTTTTGAACTTTTGAAAACAAAAGATGTGCTGGGAGACATGGCCCTAGAGTGTGCTTACTCCGGGTCCCTGATTGTCCAAACTGCGGAGAGGGAGGGGCAGATCTATGCCAAGAGGGGGACAGGCTGTAGAGGCCACAGCGGATTTGTCTTTGTGACCTTAGCACTCTGCCCAGCACCTGGAATATGGTAGGTGCTCCATAAACCTGTATTCAAGGAATGAATCTGTCCATAGCGTATGTATTAATGGGACCTTTAGAGTCATTGGACATCCTTGGGAATCGCATACCCGCCGTTGGCTGGTGGTTGAGAAAAAAAGGTAAAAAATGAGATACAGCCCTCTACATGTTTGGCCTCCTATATGGGGCCAGGCTGGGCCTTGAGAAGGAGACCACAGGACCTGACGAGCATGGCACCCTGTTCTCTTTGTGTCCTGAGATGCCTTCTCACTAAGCCTCTTTCCAGACCTTTGGTCCTGGGGCTCTGCAGTGAGCAGAGAGGCAGCTCCTTGCAGGTGAAACCCAGCACCCGCCCATGAGGCCAAGCCTCCCCATGCCAACACGGCTTATTTCCTCTTTCACTACCTCACTCCCTAGTGGAAAAAACAAGAAAACAAAATTCCCCTGAGCAACCTGAAACCCTATGACCCCCTGGCCAAGTGGCAGATCCAGCTCCACCTTGATCCCCTCCACTTTCCTCTGGCTCACCTATACTTAAGCGCAGAGGCCAGCCTCGAGGTTATTTATAACTGTGTCAGAGGAGGAGGAGGCAGGAAATAGGAAATTACGCAGGAGGGGGCTAGGAGTAGCTGTAGGGGCCAAGTGACCCCGCTGGCTGACTTGAAATCCCCTGCCTGCCTGGCCCGTGGCTTCAGAGCCCTGTGACAGGGAATTCTTACCCAGCCTGGATTCCTCCGGTCTCTGAGTCCTACCTGCGGCTCTCTTGCCAGCCACTTCCCCTTCTCTAGATCCAGGTGGAAGCAGTTTTATCCTGAGACTTTCCCCCTGGGCCAGCCACAGTGACATCAGCTTTTCTGACTGCAGTTAATGGTGCAAAAGCTGGAGGCCAAGCAGGAGGCCCAGTGCTGGAGGGGAGACGGACAAACACCCAGCCCTGGGAGCGAATGGGGTGGCAGCAAACACGCGGCTTTTCAAGTCCACCAGCCCTATCCTTCTGTTTCCTTTCCTCCTTTAAATGTTCTGAAAGCCAGAGCCTGAATGGTGACTACTTGAGAACCCAAGACTTCTCCTTAACTGCATCCAGAGGACTCAAAGGGAAGGCCACTCAACCAGAATCACACAGCAGAAGGAGCAGAGCCAGGCCTGGGGTCCCATTTTCCGGAGGCACTGGCCCATTTTCTTTTTTTTTTTTTTTTTTTTTTTTTTGAGACAGTGTCTCGCTCTATTGCCCAGGCCAGAGTGCAATGGCGTGATCTTGGCTCACTGCAACCTCCACCTCCTGGGTTCTAGCAATTCTCCTGCCTCAGCCTCCCGAGTAGCTGGGACTACAGGCACGTGCCACCACGCCCAGCTAATTTTTGTATTTTTAGTAGAGATGGGATTTCACCATGTTGGCCAGGATGGTCTTGATCTCTGGACCTTATGATCCGCCCGCCTCGGCCTCCCAAAGTGCTGGGATTACAGGCGTGAGCCACCACACCTGGCCAGCACTGGCCCCTTTTACTATACTACCATGCTGCCCCCAGCCGCCGGGCTAGCTAAGACTCTCCCGGTACAAATGTGAGTGCCCCTGATGGACCGCATAGGCTGGATGTGCCTGTCCTTGCTTTGCCCAGCAGAGCCATGTCCAGAAAGATGGCATCCCACCTCAAATCCTGTAGACTGCTGCAAAATATCCATCAGCCAATTTCTTCTCCAAAACGCTCTGAGCAGCCACGCAACTGGCAGCACCATTAATTTTCAGACAATTTCAGACTAAGTTAGATTACCTTTTTGGGGGGATTTTGTTGCTGTTTAGTTTCAACATCATCGACTCAGTGATACTCTAGGGCAAGTGTTCTAATGATCCAAGATAGCTTTTAGGAGAATTTCTGAACCTCTTGAAATTTGTATGCATAGCTTTAATCAGAATCCCAAAGGTGCTCCTATCGGTAAAATAATTAGGACGGTGATACAAGTGAAGTATAGAACAGAGAGGTGAGAGATCTGGCCCTGATGACCAGGGGACCAGGGTGGGGTTGCACTGGTATGTCCCTACTGCTCATTACCTGCTCCCAGAGTGCCTGTCCCCTGGACCTTCAATCAGAAACATCTCACCTTCACACTCACCACACTGTCCTTCAGTCATGTCCTTAACGGTATAAACAAGATCCTAGGATTTAAGAATCTGATGTGTGCCCAGAACTGAGCCAAGCAAGATTATAAAACAAGTCATGAGCACAGGAAGGAACTTTAAATCTGGCAAATGTGTGACCTTGAAGGTCACCCTTCCCTTCCTCCTTTTTCTTCTGGTCCCTACAAAGCACCCACTGGCACCACTACAGCCATTTCTGTTTGGCAACCCTAGAAGAGCAGCTTCCCTGTGTAATGCAGATGATACCTCCTACTTTCTTCTTCCCTACTCAACAATCACAATGGCAGGCAAGTGGGCAAAGGGAGTTTGCAGAATCCTCATCTGGGCAGTGTCTCACCAACTGCATTTGTAGGTGCTTCTTGGGAAAATTAGTTACTTGGCTAGATACGTTCAGAGAACATTGTTTTAAACAGCTAAACAGGTCACCATGTAGCAGGACTTCTCAGAGCCTTTACTATGCTACTAGCCAGCCACATGTATCTCCAAGAGGGGAATACAATAAACAGCTCTCCCAAATAACATTTTTTTTTTTTTTTTTTTTTGAGCTAGGGTCTTGCTCTGTCACCCTGGCTGGAGAGCAGTGGCACAATCATGGCTGATTGCAGCCTCAATCTCCTGGACTCAAGCAATTCTCCCACCTAAGCCTCCAGAGAAACTGGGACAACAGGCCCAACCACCTTTTCTTTTTCTTTTTTTTTTAATTGGTAGAGACAGAGAATCTTACTATGTGACCCAGGCTGGTCTTCAATTCCTGGGCTCAAGTGATCCTCCTGCCTCAGCCACCCAAGGTGGGCTTACATGCGTGAGCCGCTGCGCCTGGCTCCAAAGAACATTTCTTAAGATTGGTGGTATGAGGATCACACCTTGAGAAACACTGACTTAGGCCTTCCCACAGTACAAAGAAATGTTGCCTGCCCCATCCTTACAGCACACCTGATGACTTACAAGAGGTGCTGCTGAATTTCTTGCCAGGGAAGCGATCTTAATTCTTCTCAGCAAGGCAATGAGGCAGCCTTCACGAAGGACCCGGGAGCTTGGTATTAGAGGATGATCCAAGTCTGATGGCAAATTTAGAGTGCTCCAGGGAACACTAAAGTCTTGATGATAGGGCAAAAGGGAGTGATTCCATCTTTCTAACCTGGCAGGATAGCAGGTAACAAGATAGAAATAAGAAAAAAGCAAGCTGAACTTGTGTTTCCCTGACATTTGAACTGCCTGCTGTTTTCCTCGCCAAAAATAAAAAAGTTGGTCTCCAGGCAGCAAAAGTAGAGAAGTGAAGGTAACAGAGGTCTCCAGCCTGCAGGAAGACTCATATAACCTCAGCCCGAAGTTCTTTTTATACAGAGCGCAGAGTTTTACTGGCTAAGTGCTCACCCAATGACCCATTTTCAGTATTTGTTTATTCCTGTATTTCACCCATGTTTATTGAGCACCTACTGAGTATGATGGCCTGTAGTCAGGAATGCCCATCAATTTCCAGGCAGCAAGGCTATTCTTAGTTTTCTGATGTCTATTTAAAGAGTGTTAATCCTCTGGGCCCCCCCGCCCCTGCAATTAGACACATAACCACTTTCCAACCTGGTACACTGACCTCGCCCAACTGGGAAGGCGGAATGGACAAGTGTTCTTCCCACCCTGCTTAACTTGGCCAAGAATCTGGCTTCATGGGTTAGGGCAGCGTGGGAACCAGCCAAGCCAGAGGAGACGAACCTGCTCTGCCTGGGCCCTTCAATCAGTGCTGAGTCAAAAGCCTCCCTGTTCTGTTCTTTACCAGCAACACAGTAAGGCAGAAAGTGTTGGGACTCAAGAGCAGAAAAATCCAGGCTGTCTAGTGGGGCGGTGAAGACCACAGAACAGACACACCTGCTCAAATACTAGGTCTGTCATCATAGAGTAGGGTGACCGTGGGCAGAATTGGTGAGATAGCTTGAACTCTGGAGTCAGGAGGCCTGGCTCAAATCTGGCTTCACTGTGTAGGTACATACTAGGCAAGTTACCTAGTCTCTCTCAGAGCCTCAGTATTTTCATCTGCAAAGTGGAATGAGGAGGACGAGGATGATAACACTAATAATTTCTGATATGTATGTTTATAGTAAAGAATAGAATTTATTATGTGTATATATGTATATAAAGGCCTTTAAATAGCTGTCAGTAAACGGTAGCTGCTTTCATATTTAATTCCTCTTAAGTCTCAATTTTTTTCATCTGCAAAGTATAAATAAGAGCGCCTACCTCAGTGAGTGTTTATGAGAGTTTAAAGGAGATAATGCTTGGAAAGGTCTTGGCATATAAAAACAAATCAATAAATGTTAAACATTATCAAATTGTTATTATTTTTGTTCCAGTTCCATCTCTAGCTCTTAAACCAAGCTGCTATACCTCTTTGGACCTCAGTTTCCCCATCTGTCAATTGAGAGAACTGGATCAGATGGCTTCTCTAGTATCACGGCACATGGGTTCCCTGCACTGGGACCCACACGGCTTAGAAGTTACTTGCAGCAAAACTGTCAGTAGCCTCTGAGCCTTAGTCAGCCCTAATGTACCTCCAACAGCCCCACATCCCTGTGCACAGTTCATGAAACAAGTAGAAATGGGGAGGGGAAGATGCCTTGCCTTTGCGAATATTATCTTGACCTGTGCTGTAGTATTAATGTGGTGGCCACTAACCACAGGTAGCTGAAATGCAACTAGTCCAAATTGAGATATGCTATGAGTGTAAAATACATATTGGATGTCAAAAACTTAATTTTGAAAATGTAAGATCTTATTAGTAAGTGTAAAATTGATTACATATTGAAATGGTCATATTTTATACATATTGGGTTAAGTATAGTATTAAAATTAATTTCACTTTTTCCTCATTTTTTTAAACGTGACTAGGGGAAAATTCAAAATTGCATACATGGCTCACATGTAGCCACAATCCTGTTTCTCCTGGGCAATACCAATCTAGTTTTTTTTTTCCCCTTTCTGTCTCCCTGCTTGTGAGCTACCCAGTAAGAAACTCTTCTCAGAGGGATACCAGAAAGAATTCAAACTATTTGGAATTAACTTTTTAAAACAAAATAAAATCCAGATGTTAACTATTCAGGTGGAGCATTCTATTTTAGCAGCCTTCGGGAATCTCCTCTGGCTTAAAGGAGCCCTGAATAAATAAAACCTGTCCAGCTGCCAGAGCACCCCATGATATTACCATATTTATCAGCACCTGAAGTTCTAAATCTCCACTCTGGTTAAGCCATCTCTTGTCTTTCTCCGTTAGAAAAAGATGGGCAATGGTTCTGTTTTATTTTCTAAGGTGCTTGCCACTGTTTAATACGGTAGCTTAGCAGTTAGGAATGGCTTTTTCTCATTAAGCTCAGCTCCCAATGTTTCAGTCCTTTCCTTCCTTCCTTCCTTCCTTCCTTCCTTCCTTCCTTCCTTCCTTCCTTCCTTCCT
>NW_016807262.1:422149-570791 GCF_001698545.2 Rhinopithecus bieti
CGCGCTCCCTCCCTCCCTTCTTTCCTTCCTTCCTTCTTTCCTTCCTTCCTTCCTTCCTTCCTTCCTTCCTTCCTTCCTTCCTTTCTCCCTTTCTCTCTCTCTCTCTCTTTCTTTCACACACACACACACACACACACACACACACGAGTACACTATTGCCTGGAAAGGCTGGAATGCTATCTTTCTCAAATGTTCTCATTAATTCATTGATACTTTCATTGAATGCCTACTAATATCAGGCAATGAGCTGGTGAGCAAGACTTGGCTCCCATCGAAGGGGAGGCAGTTATACCACATAGTAATAATATGATGGCTGACATTTATCAGGTCCTTACCACATGCCAGGCAATGAGCCAGGCCTTTTATTTCCATTATGTCAGTGAATTCTCCCACAACCTATGAGGTTAAAAGCACTATTGCATTCTCCATTTTACAGATAGGAAAAATGAGACCAGAGAGTTAACTTGTCCAGGGACAGGCAACTAGCCATGAACGAGGCCAAGGTTTGAGCCAAGTGGTCTAACTCCAGAACCTGTGCTCCAGCTCAGAAAGTGTGGGAAGTGCAGGACACATTTTGCCAGAAAAAAAAAAATTGGGTATTACTCACTCAGAGATCTGAGAATTGAAAGGCGATTCTAGAGATCAAATGGATTCCAGGTCACAAAACTGGTGACCCATAAGGCTGAATCTGGCCCATGGACATGTTTTGTTTGGTCCGTGTGTGTGTGTGTGTGTGTGTCTTTTCAGAAGATGTTACATTAAACATTTGGATTTCTTGCTTATCCTAAGAGACTAGAAATCTGGCATCACTGGACTCACATCCTAATAGGCTGGAGCTGGACAGCAGCTGCTCCTCCAGAAGGGACCTGGACTGTACGGTTCACCACAGTTACTGCCACTCTCTATTGTCTCCCCACCTCCAAAGCCAAAGCTCAGATGCTGTTTATCATCACACTTGCCTACTGTTTTATTGCTTGTCTTATAACAAAGAAATCATTTTTAGTATTTGTTTAACTCTCCAAAATGGAAACCAAGAGAATGGGGAACCATATACATATTTGACAGGAGTGAGTAATATTCCAGTATGTCTGATACTCAAATATCCAGCGTCTCTGTGCCTGGTCCCTGTAGGCACTGGGTTTGTGACAAGGCCTGGATGACAAGTGAGAAAATCCAGGCCAAAAGAGATCAGCCAAAGAAGGAACTGGAACCCACACCTACCTTCCCACCTCAAGTATAAGCTTTTTCCCACTGCACCCATTTGTTCAGAACTGCAGCCTGGAGACCAACCTGGATTCTGAGCTTCTTGGATCTCTCAGTCCTTCCAGTGGTGAAGTTTGACCCTCCAAACTTCCTCAGGATCTTTGGAGCTTTCTGTCCCATCACTGGGGTTTCTCCCTATCAGGGAGCAGATAGTGACTGCCCAGTGGGGCACACATTTGATCTGTGTCTTCCAAACGCCCTCCTCATTCACTTAAACAAAGGTTCCATCGGATCACTCATGTGTTCATCTGAGCCAGTCTTCCACAGAGAAGTCCTCTCAGCTGCAGAAAATGTTTGAGCTGAGCCATGAACCACATTTCCAGAGTGAGGGACTGCTCAGCTAGACTGTGGATAAGGAAAGCCTTATTTTTATGAGTATTGAGTCTTAATCCCACTTCTTGTCCATCAGCTTCTTTAGTGGTATTAATGAGGTTCGATTTTTATCAAGCCCTCCCGCGATCAATGACAAGCCCTGAAGTGACCTTGAGTCTTAATTCTAACCATCGACTAAGTCTGCAAGGTTGCTATCTGTTTGGCAAATCAGCCCTGCTCCAACAGGAAGTTTGGTGGTCAAATATGTCATCTGATAAAGTATCTCAGCTCATTAGAGGTTTTGTTCAGAGCCCACATCCACTTTTGCAACCACAGAAATCCTGGCTCTTATCTTAATAGACCATATTTCTAACAAAGTTACCTACTAAAGGGTGTCGTTGACAGATTTAGGTGCTCAGTTATTCAGCTAAAGTAGAGAGCCCTTTCCAAGGGAACTTAGAGCCAGAAAAGCTTGACCATAGTAGGCATTCAGTGAAATATACAGCACATAGAGCCAATCCTGCTGTTTTACAGATAAGAGACCAAACCCAGGGAGGTCAGCATCACCAAGGGGACTCCAGAGTCAGATGATGAACTAGGACTAGACCTCAGGCCTCCTAACTCCAGCCAGTGCTCCTCCTCCATGCCGCACTGCACCTCCCAGCCCTGGCAGTGGATAGGAGAGCAGGTGCTGACTCTTCAGCCAAGTTCATTGTCACCAATCCATTTCTAGGGCCCTCTCTTTGGCTACTCCAGTGACTTCTACCTCTGCTTATCAGTGGGGGCTGTCTAAAGAGGGAAGGGCAGCACCAGATCCTTGACAAGTGTTGGGCTTGGCCTCGGAAGACATGGGTTCCAATCCCATTCCACGTATTGGCTATATGGCTAAGCCACTGAACCCCGCCATTCTCAGTACTGACATCCACTAACTGGGAACTGTGACTGACCCCCCAATACCATCCTGCTTTTCTCATTGGGAGGTTGTCATCAAATGAGATCAGATGGACTTAAGACTCTAAAATGTGAAGAGTTGTGAAAATAGAGTAGGAACTTTGTTGTTTCTTTCTGTGTCCCGTGGGAAGCACTGTGACAAAATGGAACACATTAGATTTGGAGGTGGGGGGGTCAAACCACGATTCTGAAGCTCAGCTGTCTGTATATGACCCTGGAAAACATCACATCACACCTCAGAGCCCCCTTTTCCTCACCGAAAGTGAAGTGAGAATATCAGCTCTGCTCTGCAACAACACTACTACTAAAAGCTCATACTTATTCTTATCGAGCTGTTCTGTGCCAGGAATCAGTCTGTCGTATAGACCAAGGGCTACAACTTTTTAGACTTGGGAAGATTCTACCCATTTTGCGACGTCTCCACGTGAGTCTTTGGCTCCCCACTGTTGGGCCTCCCCTCAGTCTGCTTATCTTTGGTTTTCTTCCTCTCCAGACATGCCTTCCCTGCTGCCCCCAAATTTTATTCCTGTGTAGTCAGTTCTGGGATCCTCACATAACCAAGCCTCACCTCCTAACCCAGGACCCTTTCAACTGTCTCAGTGGTTCCCAGCCTTTCAATACTGAGGAATATTTAGTGCTAAACATTCCATGAAGTATTTCACTTAATTGCCAATGAAGTTACCACGTGGTACATAATATATTCCCCCCATTTTAGAGATGAGGAAACTGAGGCAAAGAACCCGCCCGAGCTTGGGAGTAGCAGAGCTCACAAGAGCTATTATGTTTCCAAATCTAAAGGCAGGGAGTTTATTCATGATGATAAAGTCTAAGTCAAAAGGGAGTCCCTCCTAATACATGAAATGCAAACACCTTAGTCAAACACCTCAAGTCACGAAAGTAAGTCTTCGTGAAATCTGACCCTGGTTGCGAAACTCACCATCCCCACATCCTAATCCAGGGATTGCAGGAGCCCTGAAGTTTCTGAATGAAAAAGCTCTTCCCTGCAGGCAGCCGGGCGGCCCTGTGTCTGGCACCCTCATGGGCAGAGGCAGAGGGGATAATTGCCATGTAATATTTAAGATCTCTGGTTCCGGAATGGCTCTTGGAGGCTTGGTCATCTCAGGACTTCCCCTCTCCTCCGCTCCTCAACACCCACCCCCTGCCCCGCCCAATCATCTAGGGCTCTGGTTTTCCACTAACTGAACTTTACCTTGGGCTCTCTGAGGCCGGATCGTACAGCTTTCCTTCCCTTCCCCACCCCCACAAAAAGCCAGGTGGCTGCAGGCCTGGAAACACTTAAAGTTTCTTGTCTCCAAGCCATGAATGCCACCATTAGGTGATCGGATTTACATGAACATAAATCAGACTTGAGTGTTGGGTAGTGTGGACCGTCCCTTCTGTGACAGCAAAGCCATCCTGGCCACACAGATGGCCTCTAAATGGATCAGGAAAGGTTCTCTGGGGCCCCTCTGCAACTACAAACACTAATTTTTAAACAACTGAACAAAAAGACCTCTTAGTTCCACTGCAGCCCAGATAGACACCTGTTGACCTCCTGTCAAACAGTATTTAGTAAGTCCTTTAGCTAGAATCAATACTTTGTGTACCCCTGGATGCCAGACATGAACATAGGAAAATACCTGAAGCCATATCACCTCCTCTGAAAGGATAGAAACCTCAACCCCGACACATCAGCGACCTGCTGTCTATCCCAGGTGTGGTGCCAGCACTGTGGGTAACAGGGAGAAGTGACAATGGCAGTAAATGCATGGGACCTGCCCATGGGGAGAAGAGATGCTAAGCTGGCGTGAAACTAAAGCACCATTCTCAGGAGGGGCAAAGGACAGCGATATACCAAAGAAGCCAGGAGCTATTTTTGGCATATCAGTAACTCAACGCAAATTCGACAATGCAATCACCCAGGAACCCATGAGAAAGCTTCCCAGGCTTACAAAAACACCAACCGTCCTTGCTTTGGGCCGTAATTAATTAGTATATTAGCTGATTGTGTCAGAAGAATGACTGGCTAGTATCAGCAGTTCTAGTTATATTTTAATTTGTTTTTTAATGGAAAGTTAATCAACACTCAACACATGAAATTGTGATGGATAACTGTTCCAAACACAGAACTTATTGAAGGGAAAAATTAATTTTAAAAAACTCCTTACTGTTGAAAAGGCCGGGAACCACTGAGACAGCTGAAAGGGTCCTGGGTTAGGAGGTGAGGCTTGGTTATGTTAGGATCCCAGAACTACTATACAGTAATAAAATTTGGGGGCGGCAGAGAAGGCATGTCTGGCGAGGAAGAAAACCAAAGATAAGCAGACTGAGGGGAGGCCCAACAGTGGGGAGCCAAAGACTCACGTGGAGAGGTCGCAAAATGGGTAGAATCTTCCCAAGTCTAAAAAGTTGTAGCCCTTGGTCTATACAAGAGACTGATTGGAAACACAGGTTTTGGAGATAGGCTAAGCAAGTGTAGGTTGCAAGTGGTGTGAGCTGGGGCAAGCCATTTGGCTTCCCTAGCCTGAGACGGCCCATCAGGCAGCTGGGATGACTGATACGCAAGTAAGGAGCTTGGTACCATGCCTGGCACATAGTAAGTGCACCACACTTCCTGTGAAAAGTCATTACAGTATTATGTTGGTGATCTCCTGCAGGGTTGGCATTTAGAAATCTCCACTTGCTTCTCTGGGAGGGTGCTAGGGTATCATGTCCACCAGAAGACAGGACTAGACTTATCAAGTAATGCAGAGAGCGTAGTGAGTGCTTTCCCTCTCAAGTGGGTTAGATGCATCCCTCTGGGTGGCACACAGCCCTGAGTTCTCTCTCCCAGCACAAGAATGATCCCCTCTGGGAGTTTCCCATGCAGCTTTGGAGAATTTGGCTTTTACTAGAGATGGCATTTTTAAGCATACTTAAAATATGGGCAAGGTTTATGACTGTTCTTCTGGTACCAATGCCAAGGAGTGATCAGGGAAAGGAACCAAAGGAGACCTAGAGAAGGAGAAGTTCATGAGGAGTGTTCAAAACCGAGGGGGTGTCATGGGCCAAGAGCCAGAGAGACAGAGTATAAACAGCTGGAGCAGGACAGACCAGTGAGGAGACTACGAGGATGAGGTGGGCAGGGTCCACACTGGCCTTTGTAAAAGCCATTTGATGATACTTTTTCCTAAGAGTCCACTGAAGAGCTTCCATCAGAACAGGAATTCTTTCCTAAACCAGCCCTTCTAGCTCCCATAATAATGAGACTCCAGTGTCCTTCTTTGGCTGGGGTCCACCCAGCCTCCCTCTCAGCAGTCCATCCTCCTCCTTGTGACCATCCCACCACTGTCACCCAAGCGCCATCCATATGCAACAAGAAGGGAGACAGATGAGTGAGTGCCCTTGCTGCCACCATGAGCCTGGCCAGCGGACAGCTTTGAGTCAGAAAGCAAAACCCTGTGTATGTGTGTTCAAAACACAGTCACATATACCTTTGAACCTGAGTCCATGTGAATCCTCAAAGTCAAACAACTTGGTATAATAAATGGTCCATTGCTTACTATGAAAGCAAAATAAATACATAAATAAAACTATCTTCAACCAAATTACTCCAGTATGCAACAAGTCAAGGACCACAGCTTTCCTGGCATTGCAGCCTTCCTCTCCCTATGAAAATACTCCCATTAACTTGATCTTCATGGCCCTAATTTTGCTCCCTTTCAAAGAGACAAAAAGAAGGAAAAAACAAAAAAAAACTGAAAAGTCAATAAAATTATAAATTGTTTTCTATTTGAGAGAAGCATGGAAGTCTCTTAAGCACAGGGCTCTAATACTCCTCCATCCCCTCATGTTGCATATATGAAAAGAACTATGTTAACACAGCCACTGTGAAGGCCAAATTGGCAGGAACTATTAAAATGGAAAATGCACATTATATAATTATAATAATATAAGAGTATGTAGTAATATATATAATATGATATAGTATAATGTGATCTATAGTATAGTTGTTGAATATATTTTAGAGCCAAGGTGAAGGGGCTTAAATACAGGCTCTATTCCTTGCTAGCAGTATAACCTTAAACAAGTTACCTCATTTTTCTAAGCCTCAGTTTCCTCAGCTGTGAAATGGAGATGAAAATAGCACACTTTCCTTTATCAAACTGAGAGCATTAAATGAGTTAATGTAAGTTAATGACTTAGAATAATGCCTGGCACATAGTAATCACTCTATACTTATTAGCTGTTTAAAATTATAACCTCATGAAATACATAAAAGAAATTTTTTATGTATGTATATATCCTCCAAACCATCAATCCACAGTAATAAAAGGACTTTGTTTGTCTCACTGTGGCCCACGGAGAAGTAAAGTTAATAGAGACAAGACATTTCAGGGCTCCAAGACTCTTCCCTTAAAGGTGGAGATGAGTTGGGAGTCCCCAGGGGGAGCTACCCAGTCTGCCAGTGTGGTAGGAGGAAAGCCAGGGGGGCAGTCAGGAGACTGGGTACCATCTGGAGAAGGTGCCCCTCTGACAGTTATAAATATATTAAGTAGAAAGATCTGAAGTACACATTGTTGAATGGGAAACAAGCAGAATACTATATGTGGTATTATGTGGTATTCCACTATTTTTAGTGTTCTACTATTCATGTTTCTAAAGAAAAAACTATAGATTTGCTATGGGTGCCTATGTATGTAAATGTATAGGAAGAAAAGGATTTGGAGAAGGGACTAAAGTGTGCAACAAGTAACACACTTTTCTGAAAAAGTAATCAGAAAAGATTTTACTCTTCTCCGATTTTAGATAGATAGATAGATATAGATAGATAGATAGATAGATAGATAGATAGATAGATAGATGATAAATAGAAATGGATATATCATAGATCATAAATATACTGTTTAGCAATTTATCATATACACAGAGATACATACATGAACATAGAATGCATGCATATACTTGTAGCTCTTAAAATATAGATAAAACAGGCCAAGATGGTACAAATTGTTATTCCCCTTGTATAAATAAGAAAACTAAAGCTCAAAGATTGCCCATATGTGCCTAGGCACACACAGCCAACAAGCCCCAGAGGAAGGAGTGGAGCTCGGATCTGCCCTCCCCATTGCCTTTCCACCACCCCACGCTGCCTCTCAAAGCCACCCAGGAGTTGACTACGACAAAAGGTGGAAGAAGCGGCCTCCTTGTCCATACTGGCTGGAATGGTAAAAGCCAAATGCGATGGAGAATTGTGTTTTGTTTTGTTTTAATTAATGAACCTGTTGGAATGTGCCATTCAGCAGTGGAGCTGAATGGTTCCTGCTGTTCCTGCAAAACAAACAAAAATCCCTCAACCCAAGCTACTTCTGTGGCCACTTTTCTAGCCTTATCTATCCAGGGACTGTGAAAGGGACACAGAACTGTCACAGGGGTACCTTCTCCAGCTGAGACCCAGTCTCCTGACTATCCCCCTGGCTTTCCTCCCACCACACTGGCAGACTGGGTACCTTCCCCTGGGGACCCCTAACTCGTCCCCACCTGTAAGCAAAGAGTCTTGAAGCCCTGAAATGGCTTGTCTCTATTAACTTTACTTCTCCCTGGGCCACAGTGAGACAAACCAGGTCCTTTTATTACTGAGACTTGATGGTTTCAAGGGTCTTTTCCAGTTCTAATATCCAAAGAACATTAGAATTTTCCTCTGCGATACCGTAGAATAAGAATAAGCTCTCCCTCCCTGAAGATGATGTTTAACTAAAACCTCTGGCCATTTTGGCTGTCTTCATATTTTTAAAGAAAACCCAAATGTAGAAGAAAGGCATTCTTCAAATGTTAACCATCCATTCCATCTCCTGGTCACCTTAGAATATCATGTGTCAATGAAAGTTGAAACGTTTTTGAAGCATGGTATAACTGGTAATATGTTTTAGCTATATCATTTAGCAACTAGGTGGCCGTAGACAAGCACAGTCTCTTCAGCCTCAGTGTTTTCCCTCTGAAAAATGGGTGCAATGCCTACTCTTAAGGTTGCTGGGCGGGGAGGGGTGAAAGAAATGGCATTTGGGAAGTGCTTGCAACCAGGAGGGACCTGAGAGATGCCTCTTCCTTCCTCCAGCTGGATAACAGCTCTCCTCTTTCCATGGTTCCCAAGATATCCACAGCCTGGGTCCCCCAGACTTGCCCTACCAAGTGCCAGCACCTCTCCAAAGTCTGATTCTATTTTCCTTAAGTTGCAAAGCCCAGTGTTGAGGTGTAATTGTGTGTGAGAGGGAGAGGGAATGGATCTGGTTTCTTTGAAAATGGCTTCTTTGCTAAAACGACAACTTCAGATCTGATCCTGAAAAAAATCTGCTGGCACTGGCCCCTGTCAAAACAATTTGGAGATATCCAGGGGCCATCCTCTGGGGCTGGCAGCCAGCCCCCCAGCTGAGCCTCATGTTCAAATTCCCAACAGGCTCAGAGGCAGGCCCCAAACATGCTCTGTCCTACAGCTCCATTCCTCCCATGCAAAGGTGGCCGGAGAGGAGGAGAGAAGGGCTTGGCATTCTGAAGCAAAATTCTCTCTCTCTGCTGCACCCCCCTCAGCCCTGCCCACCACCTTTGCAGAAGCCACACACACACACTCACGCACGAACATTTTCAGAAAGCCCTTGGCACAGCCCAGCCCTTCCTAAGCTGGACAGAGCTGCCAGAGTGGATCTGCCCTGGCCGAGGCTGCCTTCTTCATCCCCAGCCCCCTCCCATTCCTCTTCTAGAGTTAAGGTTTTGTCAGGTTTTGTCAGGAGTTTCAGGGGCAATGACTGGCCAGGGGAGGGGGGCCACAGACATCCTGCCTGCTTCCAAGTCCCTTTCTTTCCCCCACAGTGTGTCTTATAAGTCAGCATGTAGTTTATTATTCTCCTAAACACTTCCATAGGGTACAGGGCCTGGAGTTGCCATAGAAACACCTTTTAACTCCTCGTCCCCCAGAACACCGTGCCAGGCCCTAGGACTTTGGGGAAAAAAAGACAGAAAGAGACACCTGTGGATGAGCAGAGAGAGGGGGAAAGGCCATCAGGCAGCCCCCCAGGAGAGGGCCGGGCCAGGCCTCCTGTGCCTTTTGCTAGGCCAACATGGCACCAAGCCATGAAGAGAAAACCACCATGATGGTTTTAAAAGAGGAAGTTGACGGGCTTGCACGAACACCTTTAGGGGGCTACAAAGTTGACTGGTGGGGTTGTGCAGGTCCCGAGGAATGGGGAGCTCCTTCATATTTTTTTGAGGGAGAGAATGGACAGAGTTTCAACCCAGACTGGAAACGAGAAAGGCTCTGAGCAAGGAAACTTGGGAGCCAAGTACTGGATGCCAGCAGGTTGCTGTGCAAGGCGAGGGAGGTCGGCAAGCAAGCAGCTCACACCCACACCTCCCATTTTAAAAGCATTAGCTCATCCCTGCCACTAGTGCAGTGCACCAAAGCCAGGCAGAACAATTTGGGATCCGTGCCAGAGCATCGAAGATTTTTTGTTTCTTTTTTTTTCTTTTAGATTCCACAATCTCCTGGTCTTTGAGTACTTCCTGGTAACTTAGCTTTTCTCTGGGAAATTTATGAAGAGGAGCAAGGGAGATATTTCTTGAATCAATCCAGAGAAATTGTAAGAAACTTTCTGCATCACTCAGACCTACTGCAGGAAACCTAAGCAGTAAACAGACGGGAAGGCCCCCATTGGAAGCAGGATCTACTCATGCTATTTTCACTTTTCCGTGGTCAATTTCTAGGGTAGAAACCCCAAAGCAAAGGGCAAGGGGGAAGAATAGGGACCCACTCTCACTACATACCAAAAAAACATAGATGAACCCACCCAGCTCATTTTCCAGCAGAAAAGGACTTGGGCTGCACCCCTGCACACCCTGATTGCACCTGCCAGCCTCCTGGCCGCATGTGTGCGCTCCCCCTGGGCAAAACTGGAACTCAGCCGCAGCAGCAACTCCCCACACTAATCAGGTGGCAATATCACCAACTGGGATGAGGAGGGAAAGGATAAGTGGAATGTGAGTGGAGGTGGTCACGGGAAGTGGGAGGAAAACCCTCCCCAGGCTTCAGGCTGCCCAAAAGGATCTTTCTAAGCAATCCACAAACCCGGGACCAGCTGGGTTCCCCCGGTGGGGGAGGGGAGGATGTACCATGCAGGCCACAGGGAGCCTCTTACAAGGGTGACCTCAGGTCACACAAACACCCTCAGCTGCCAACTGCACTGACATTCTGGTCACCACACCCCCATTCTGACCTCCAGGCTCAGCCCAGCCCACCAGCAGTGTCCCTCCTGGCCTCCACTGCCTCCCCTGCCAAGCTCCTGCCTCCTCCCCCTCCTCACCACAACACACTGGTAGAGTCCCTCACCCAAGACTCAGTGGAAAATTTCCTTCTCCTTTATGACTGTACTTAAAACACACACGCTCCATTCTTCACCTCTGAATCGACACAGGCAGAGGGCGGCAAGGCTGTCCCACCCCACCGCCCAGCCCAGCGCGTAAACACACACACACTCCCAGGAGGGCCACTGGACTTGCACACTTTATGGGCTGGAAAGGAGGAGAGAAATGTTTCCCAGATGCCACTCCGCCTTTGGCCATCCAAACACGACTGTCCCAAACACTCCCAGACAAGCCTCCCAGGATGCTCTCGGGGCCCTCCATACACGCTAAGGAGTAGGAGGTCTACTCTTTACAGGGTCTCTCTACTCAAGACACTAAGTCCAGTCTGGAACTGTCACCGTGATGTGACCCTTGGCAGCTTTGTTCTTTTGGTGAAAAATCTGTTTTCCACTGCCCATTCTCCCCTCCCCACACGCATTCAAGGAAAAAAAATAGCCTTCCTGTGAATTTTCACAGCTATGTGGTAAGTGACCCCTCGCACACGCCACCTTCTGCTGGCTATCAACACTCTCAAACACAGTGCCTCCAGGGGGTGGGTCAACGCCACAGCTTTCTCCTCATTTTCCCCTTAAATCCACCCAAACTTGGCAGTCCCAGAAGCTCAGTTAGCGCTTGCTTGGGAAGCATGCAGCTGGGATGGGTCTCAGTGAAAAGAATGAATTTCATGGGCGCAGGCGATGATGCAGACTCGGAGTACTCCAAGTTTCTCCTGCAACTTTCCGTGCACATGGCTGGCAACTTTTTTTTTTTTTAAACTATTCAATTTCCCAGCACTTTAGTTAGCATTCCAAGTTTGGGGAACCCACCCTTTCCTCACCCTTCTCTTCTAGCCCTTCCTCGTTAGTAGTGAATGGGGACATTTTCCAGATGTCAAAAGGACCAGTAGGAACCCCACGCCCTAAGTTAGGAAAGCAAAGGCGTCCAGGGGCTCACTCAGCCACTATGAGCTTCCTCTGCAGGGCATCTTCCCCTCTCAGTTATGCCAGCGCCCCCACCCAAGGACATCGAGTTTCCCCACTCCGTCGCAACCCCGTTTGCCCCTCTCCTCGGGGAGAGGAAAGGAGTGGGGCTCGCCCTGCCTCCCTAAGCAGCGCTGCAGTCCCGGCTGCAGCGTGGGGCTCGGGCGGGGCACCAGGAGCGCTTACCGATGTCAGAGTTGCAGAAGGCGTCCTGGGGGTGGCTGGGCGAGCATGTGCACGCCTCGGCGCCCCAGTCCCCCAGGCTCCAGCTGCCCAGGAGCACGATGAGCCCGAGCCAAGGAGTCATTGCCGCTGCTGCCACCGCTGCTGGAGCTGCTGCTCGCCTCTCCAAAGTTGCCGTGCGCGCCGCCGGCGGGGCTGCTGCAGCCCGAGCTCGCTCGCCCGCCGGGCCGTGCGGGGCAACTTTGGCCTCCGGCGCGCTGCCCTCCGAGTGCCCGGCGGGACGGGATGGGGTGCGGCGAGGCTGCCTCGGCGCTGGCGCAGGACTCCGCGGGCGGCCTCCCTGCGAGGGAGCAGGAGCTGGAGGAGCAAGAGGAGGAGGAGAAGCCGTCTGAGCGCCCGCCGCCTGCCTGCTGCCCGCTCTGCGCCGCTGCCTGGGCGGCCGAGTGATATAGAGCTGGGCCCCCGGGGACCCCGCCTCGGGCTGTTGGGGCCCGCCCCCTCAGACCAATGGCAGAGCCGCATTACCTCATCGGCCCTCCAAAAGGGGCGGGGCCGGGGCACGGGGCAACGGGGCGGGGCCGCCCCCGGACCGTTCAGATCCTTATAGGGAATAATACCGCCGTGGGCACGCGAGTGGGTGGGCTGGGGCGCGCCCGGGACCGGTGCTTGCAGCTGGGTCCTCCGAGCGGCGCCCTCGTGCCCCTTCTCGTCTGCGCCCTCGCCCCACGCCCACCTGGGCCACTGGGTGCTTCTGACCCAAACCAGAACCAACTACCACCCACCCACCCCAGCAGGACCGTTTACACAGGTCGGGGGTGGCCATGTCCTAGAGACCTTGACTGAGCCTGGTGGAACCAGTGGGGGAATGCTAACTGCTACCCCGAGCAGGGACAGAGGAGAAAGACCCAAACACTCTCTCTCTCTCTCTCTCTCTCTCTCTCTCTCTCTCTCTCTCTCTCTCTCTCGTTCTTACTCTCTGGGATATGGGAAGCCATCTGCTGTTTGGAGCTGGCTATGATATATGATAGAAGACTGTTTTTCTATGCTCCCCCAGAGCAAACGGGGTCCTGTATTCATTCAACAAACACGGTTCAGGATGCTGGGTTAAGCAACACAAAGCCCTTGCCCCCGTGGACATCAACGAATGCACAGGGTGATTTTCTATGATGCTAGGGCTATGAAGAAAACAAAACAGAGTTCAGGGTTGGACATGACTGGGGAGGGCGCTGCTCTCTCTGCAACAGCAAGGGAAGGGCTCCCTGAAGTGCCATCTTCGCTGAGAAGTGGACAAAGAGAAGGATCAACTATGGGGCAAGCCACAGGAGAGAGGTATCAGGCAGGGGGAACAGCAAGTGCAAAGGCCCTGAGCATGTTTGAAAGACAGAAAGTAGAAAGGCAAGAGGAAGTGGTTCCCCGCCCATGGCTGACAGGGCTCCACCCTTCAGCAAGGGATTTGGGGGTGAGCTGATCCAAAACTGTAGTAAAACCAGGAGAATGATCTAGGATCCTAGATGACTAACTATAATGGATGATTGCAAATAACTAACACAATTACTATCCTTGTTATTGACATCTTGATTCTGCTTTGTATTTTTAAAAGCAGGATTTTGTACCTCACCTTATAGCTCTCACAATAATCTTTGTAGATAGGAAAAGCAAGCACAAGTATCACTCCCACTTTCCAGATGAGGAACCCACACAGAAAGATGGGATGATTGGTGGCCAGCCAGGAACTCAAGTCACCCCTTTCCACTGCCCCTTCCCATCTGAAGAGAGACATGCATTTCCCTGAACGTCAGCAGCTGTTCCATCTAACTGCAAATGGCCATTTGCAGCTGGGATCTTCCATCTTTCTACACTTTCGTCTCTTTTCCTTTCTCTTCCGCTTCATCCTGTTAGAAATGCTACAAGTTTGGAACAAATAGAAACAGGGAGAAATGCAAGTTCAGCTTCTTTCTCAGAACTCCTCTGTTTACATCTCAGAGAAGTGACATTGGGACAGCAGAGGCTGAAGAATTCGTGAGAGATGGTATTTTATTTCCAAGAACGTTTTTGAAACTCCTTTCTCCCCTTTGAGCATTTTAGCCATAGGAAAGGGAAACCAGTTTCCACACGATTTTGACTTGTCCCCACCGCCCCGGCCCGCCACCCAGCTTTAAAAACCCTCCCTGCCTTCACTCTAACTGTGGCCTGACTCTTAGAGATATTTCTGTCTCTCGACGTTTTTCTAGCACTATTTTCATTGTTTTATGGGGTGTGATTCTGTTACTTCTCCAACCACAGTAGGAATACTTTGAGTCCTGAGATATTTAGCCACACTGCTTTTTAGCCCTCTGAGAACCAAATAGGGTCTCAGGAGACTGGAGAGCATGGGTGTGGCCAACAGCTGACTGAGTCCTGAGCAAAGAGTGCCCTGTAGGCCACTCTAAGGATCCAGGTTGAATGAGGGCGTACGTGGTGGGATTTGAGAGATTCGCTTATCCCTGCACTCCACATGACTTATTCCACAGTCATGTGGAAGGTTTTAGAAGACTTTCCAGACCAAATCCACTTTGGATAAGCATCTTACATGATAGAGGCCCTCTCTTCGCTTTCTTTTCACGTTACAGTTTTGTCCAAAGTGCCGATATTTTCTCCAACGGAAGGCCTTGCCTGGAATTTAAGTGTCAAGTAGATAACTTCTGCTGAACTTCAAGCAGCAGTTTTCTCATAGAAAGCATCTGAAGCGTTTTATTCCGGCAGCTACTTAATTATGAAAGCACAAATGTAATCTGATCTTTTTTCCAACTGAAAAGTAATGAAATCACCTTTCGGTTAATTTCTTCTCACTCCTGATCCTAAGCTGGTCCACACAGTGTCTTGAAGTTCAGCGAATTCCAAGAGCTTTTCAGTTGGGATGTTCTCTCTTATTCCTAACCTGAGTCAGTTCCCCTCTGCCCACCGTGTGAAGGCAGTTTGGTTCTCACCGTAAGGAAAAGAAAGAGCAAACTCCATGAATCCTTGCGTAGGGCAGTCCTCCTGCTAGGGTCACCCCCTTCAGCAGGCACCCATCAGTCTGGATGTCATGGTGTCCATGAGCCTAATAATATGTAAGAATTGTTTATTCAACGCCACTTAATAAGCTGGGTAGGGTGAACCTGAGGCTAACGGTAAGAATGAAGATGCAGGCTGGGTGCGGGGGCTCACGCCTGTAATCCCAGCACTTTGGGAGGCCGAGGTGGGCAGATCACGAGGTCAGGAGATCGAGACCATCCTGGCTAACACGGTGAAACCCCCGTCTCTACTAAAATACAAAATTAGCCAGACGTGGTGGTGGGTGCCTGTAGTCCCAGCTACTCGGGAGGCTGAGGCAGGAGAATGGCATAAACCCGGGAGGCGGAGCTTGCAGTGAGTGGAGATCGCTCTACTGCACTCCAGCCTGGGCGACAGAGCGAGACTCCATCTCAAAAAATCAAAAACAAAACAAAACAAAGAATGAAGATGCAGGCTCTCCTGCTTTCCCTTGACAGCTGAGAACAATGATAGATTTATAAATCTGGGAAGAACTGAATAAGCTTCAAGATCTATCTGGCCTGTCTACCCACCTACCAGGATCACCTGGTATTCCCTTTCCTGGAACTTTTCTAGGAAAGGTGAGTTCATATCCACCCTCTGTGTATCAAATTATAGGATGCTAGAGTCTGTAGGAAGAGAAGTCGTAAAAAGGACCTCAGAAACTACCCATCCTTGTTTTAAATGTGGGAAAAAGAAGGTTCAGGCAGGTGAAGGAACGTCCCATTTGCAGGGCTCAGTCCTCCAAGCTGTAAGGTATGGCCCATGCTTGAACTGTGGCCTTGGAAACCCCAGCCATTCACAGATCTCGTATCTGCTTTTCCGATCTGCAGACAGATTCGTGTGAGTCTCTTTGTACAGTGCTCAGCCCACAGAGATCTTTTACATACACAGATTAAATAATTCTCTACTATGATAATAATCGCCCTCTGAGCCAATCAGAAGAAATACAGGTTTGTCCTCATGACAGGTTTATCTATTTTTTCCCTTCCTAAATTATTAGCTAATGCATTCCAAACATATCCCCATAGAAAGGCACATGAAAACTTTGTTTCTGGGAAATGAAAAGAGAGTAGAGTGGAAAAAAAACAAATCAAAAGACCTGAGATTCATTCCCAGTGTTGCAGAATAGCTGTGCACCTGCCTTAGTCAAGTCACTTTGCCTGTCCAGACGTCGACTTCTGTGTTTATTGGATGAAAGATAGAACTCAGTGGTATCCAGGATCCCTCTCACCTCAGAAACTCCAAGGTTCCATGGGAAATCCTGAAGGACAAGTGAATGCTTCTGAAGGGGAGATGAGTCCTGCCATTTAAACAGGTTTGCCACACGGGAACGTACCCAAGACTGAAGACCATCCATCAGTTTCTCAACCAACACTGAGTTCCTATACTGCTACCTCCCCCAAGAATCGATGCTGAAAACAGAATTTCAGAGAAGATTGTGACGCCAAAGTCCTCGGAGAGACAAGGTCTGGCTTCCAGTGGAGCCCAGTGTAGTTATGTGTTCACCTGCTTGTTTGTCTCTTGGATCATAGCACTAAAAGGTTAGGAAGGTGTCCTTTTTATCTCCATTTTTTTTGGTCTTCAGAAGTTATTGAATTCTTCCACATCCTTCAGACCTCAGCTTAGATGTCACCTCCTCCGGGAAACCTCCTCTGATTCCCCTCCCATGTATCCCCACAACACCCTGTATTAACTTCTTCGACAATACTTAGCTGACTCTAATGTGATTGTTTACCCATCGGTTTCCCTTCCTGGACTGTAAGCCCCTAGAAAACAGGGATCAAGTGTTGGTAACAACGAGTTTAATAAGTATCAGTTGAATGGGTCCAATGATCAGCACCACCAACCCCTTTCCAGCATTCAGACAGGCAGGTGGTGGGTCCTTGGAGTTCACGGAGCTCTATCCCTCTGGCCAGTGCTAGGGGGCGCTATAAGCCAGAGAACACCCATTTGCTCAGTCTGCAGTCCTGGTCGGTCGTCTCACTGCGAGGGCGGGAGAGCACAATTCCACACTCATCGGTGGGGTGCTGGTGCCTTTGAGTGGGTGAAGCTCACCCCTCCCATCTGCCATGGCCACAAAGCTCTCAGTCAACATCCCGTCTGGGTTCGTGGCTGCCGGAGCTCCTCCACCCCTGAGCTGGCCACATGTCAACCAAAGGGGGAGATGCTCTCTGGGGAAGCAACATAGTTGTGAATCATTGGTTTGGGGGCCTTAGGGTGGTCTGGGAACACTGCAGAGGATGCCACAGTCCCATTCTTCCAGGGCAGAGCTGGGTTTTGGAAATTCAACCTGGAGAAGGTGCTGTCATTTCTGTTGCCTCATAGGGAAGCTCCTGTTTGCTTTCCTCCCTCTTCCCCTCCAGACCCTAGCCACAATGCCTTCCCCCAAGCCCCACAGTCCATGTGAAAGTCATTATATTCAAAATGGCCTTTTCCAAGCAACAGACAGCCTGGTCCACCCATCCCTCTGAGCCCTGGCCAGACCCTCAGTGGGGTTACTGCCTACCACTGGGCAATTCTGAGCCTAAGATGCTAGGTACTGCAGGCTCCCTCTGTGTCTGACACCAGCAGGGGGTAAACACCTTTCCTTGCCTCCATCTGGAGCCAATTTCATGGCAATAAAATTGCCCCAGCTCTCCCCCAGCCCTGCCAGCAAAGTGAAGACCCCTCCGTAAGAGTCTCTGGCTACATTCGCATGAATCCTGAGGTTTTCATATTTCTTTCCACAGGGATCTACTCCCAGTGTTTTTAAGCCGGAAAGCACATGTGTGCAATAAAGCCGTGTTGTATCCTGTGTTATCTGGGGTGGTGGGAAATGGAAAGCAGAGTCAAATATTCCAGTTCTTGTTTTCATGTGCGTGTATGTGTGTGTATGTGTGTTCTAATGACCATATATTCAAGCAGTCAGTTATTTCTGTGAAGGGTAATATGAAATGGAAAGAGAAGAACTTCTCCCCAACCCTGTTTTAATGTCTTCCTTATGCTCTGGAGTTCATGTGTTTTTCCCTTAAAAACGAGTAGCTCCTTTGTGGTTTCTTTGAAGGTTGTATGCACAGCTTCACACAGAGAATACACATGAGCATCTCAGTCAGGCGCTCTCATGCCCTGGGAGGGAATGGAATGGACATGTGGTTGGTCTCCTGGTAGACTGGGCTGGAGGTCTTGTTTCTCCAAGGCACATGAGCTCTCTTCAGTGGAACCTGCTGGAGCTGATATGGTCTTGTCCTGTGCTGTGGGGACAGTCCAAAGAGCAGTTCACACCATTGATCACATCCTTATTTAAACTTGGCTGTTGAGACCCTACTCTTTCTGGGATTTCGCTTTCTACCTTTCCAACTGTACCTTCTCAGTCTTCTTGGCAGACTCCTCGGGTTCTTCCTGAAATTAAAATGTAGCTTTTTCCCCAATTTTTTGTCCTTGGCTCTCCCCCTTTCCCTTTTAGCCTCCACATTCTCCTTGGCCAACCCCAAGTACCCCCATGGTCTCTACCATGCTATGTGCACTGGAGTGCACACTGCAAGCAACAGTGTCCCTCTGATTGCTTGTCTTCTATCTCCAGCTTCCTCCTGCCCAATTTCACCTGGAGATCCTATGGCCTCCTCGGACTCCAGGTGTCCAAAACTCATTGTCTTTTCCCCTCAGTCCCCTCCGGGGTTACCCATTCCGGAGGATGACACCATCACTCACCAGGTCCTATAGATTCTCACTATCCACATGTCTTCTAACCATCCCTTCCTCTCAGGCTTACCATTTCTACCTTGGATCGGGCCCCCGTGGATTCTTTCCTGACAATTTCAATAGTGACATAATTGGTTACCCTCCCCAGAGTCTTTCAACTTCAACTTTGCATTGCTGCTTCTGTACATTTTTTAAAATATAAATCTGAAAGCATGCTATTCTTTGCTTGAAATGATTCACTTGTGCTCCGTGGCTTTCTGAACAAAGTCTTAAGCTCCAAAGACAAACAAGGCCCTCTGTGATCTGGCTCTTCCCCAGGGCCCCACGGTCCACAGCTGGAGGAGGCCCTCTTCACATAGAATACAATGAGATGGCTGCCGCTGCAGTCATACAACAGCAGGCCCTGTTCTTGCTTATCTCTCTAAACCCATGCTGCCCTCTTCCAACCCTTTATATGCCAGCTATCGGTTTCTCTGAGCCTTGTTCACAATGCACTCTTGGCCTGGAATCCAACCGCCGCCAGTATATTCCCCCACCCTCCTCCACCTCATCTGCCAGGAATCACATATTCATCTTTCAGGATTCAGCTAGAGTCACCACTTAGTGAATGTTTTCTGGTCCTCTCTCTGCCCCAGCAGAATGGACCACCGCCTCTCAGGCCTCTCCTCTTCTCTCACTCACCTCCCACCCACACTCGGTCCTCCTGGCTTCCAGCTGGGCACCTCACACACTCTGTTGCCCCTAGTGGTTGATATCCCTGCTTCTCCTCTACATTTTGAGCAAATCCAGGTACTTCTGTGACTGCCTAACACAGCATATGCACATAGTAGGCACTTAACAAATATTAAAGGAATAAACTAACCAATGAATGGAGTGGAGAAAAGGAGGAGTCAGAGTATCACCTTCACACATTCACCCCAACAGAGGTTCTGAAATCCAGCTCCTTGGGTCCAGAAACTCAACTAGATGAGGCTCCCTCAGTTGATCAGTCTCACAGACTGATCCTAAGAGCCCAGCAAACCAACCACAGTCCCACTGGGCTTGTTTCCCGTGAGGTATTTCATTGTCACATAGGCTACAGGACTCATCTCAACACCACCCCCATATTTTCCTCCTGATCGTCACAGAGAGCTTCATGTGAAACTAGTTTCTCCTCAGAAGGTTGCTTTGGTGTATGTAGATTCAGAACACAGGGATTGAGGGCATCATAGGAAGGGTCTTTCAGCTGAGATATCCTGGAATTCTCCTTTTCCTGGTAGCAAAAGCTTTGCTGAGGAAATGCCAGTGCTCACAACCACTGGCCAAAGCCTCTCTTCCTAAACAGTGGCAATGCTGGACACACAAATGCCAACTGCGGACTCTTAGATCTTCTTGGTTCTCGGCACCAGGCTGGCCACTCCATCCTTCTCTTCCCCAACACTTTCTTTGCACTTGGAATATTGGAATTCATTTGGCTTCTACATTTTAGTATACAAGCCATCACTGAAAGATTACCCCCAGGTCAACTTGTTTGGGCTCTGGTATTCCCAGATTTTCAAATCTGCCCTTGCTGTATGTTGATTTACTACCACAGATGGCTAAGCACAAGCATGGTGCATGAGTGTATGGCTTCAGTAAGACTGACGACCTTGTTTCCAGGTTCTGGGTGTGCCCTTAATTATGAGTCCTCCACTGACATTCTCCATTTGCCTCACATCTTATGTGTCATAGTGTGATGACCAAGTCTTTGGAGGAAAGGGACAGGGTCCTCTCCTTCCTTCCCTCCTTCCTTCAGATATCCACCAAACAGTGACAGAATGTCTATTACTCCATGCTAGGCCCTGGAGATACAACCATGAACAAGGCATAGACCTGTTCCCAAGGAGCTCCCAGTCTTCTGGGAGAAAAAGACAAGAAAATAATAGTTGGTGGTAAGAACTACAGTGGGATAGTCAAGTGTGCCATGAGATCATAGAGCTAACTATCCAACCAGGCAGCAGGGAGGTGTTTAGGAACTCATATCATGGTAAGACAGAAGGTCAGAACTAGGAGAGAGCTGTGGGTTACCAAGTTGAACTCCCTCATTTTACAGATACACAAACAGGCCTAGTAAGGTAGACACCAGATCACTGGCAGAAGCAAACAAAGAATCAGACCCCTTAGTACCTCGTCATCTTCCCGTCACTCCAGGCTGCTCTAATTCAGTGCTGGGCCCATGAGAGATAATCAGTAAATAATTATCTCCCTGCTCTGCAACTCGTCAACCTTGGAATGATAAGCTGAAAAATGTTTCTAAGACGAGTAAAAGAGAAGGGAACTTGCATTAGTTGAATACCTGCTATATACAAGGCACTTTCAATACAGTATTCCCTCTAATCCTCACAACCCTTAATAATAGGTACTAGGTATTATGGTATTATGCCTATTTTAAGGAAACTGAGGCTCAAAGAAGTTAAATTGCATGTTCAGTTTCTTACATGCAAGGAAGTGGCAGAGCTGTGATTCAGATGCAGGGGTCTCTTTCCAAACTAGCACTCTTTCTGAAGACTTAAAAGTCAGTGTGCCCACAGGTTCATTGGGGCATTTGCAGCAGTGGTGATTTTCTCTTTATCTTTTGGGATCTCGTTGAGTGCTCAGACTTCTTGATGCAGCCAAGCAGAGAGAAGCATAGTACGGCCAGGGAGGGGGCTTTATCAGCAGGCGAGTGAGATGCATCTCTGTTTCATTTGGTTTGCAATGGAGAGAAGGCAGGAGAAGTGACTTGGCAGGCAATTTCTAGGGATGTGGGTGTGTCCTTCCTTACTCAAAATTTTGTTAGATGCCATAGGAAATTTACATTTGTATTACAAAGATAGGGCCCAGAACCCAGAGGCAAGCTGGTGGCATACTCATCAGTCTATTTTAACAGCTAATGAACCTGGCTTCATTTCCTCCTGAAATTTCAAACGTGAGATTGAGGCAATATGCCAGGTTATTATCCTAGTCCTACCACATAAAATATCTGTGTGACCTTGAGTAAATCAATGACTCCTTTCTTTAAAAGTAAAACCAAGTGGGTTGGATTTAACAATCTCTCAAAATTTCCCATGGAATATTCTAGAAGGCAGCCCAACAGGGAGGTTAGGAACCAACCAAGGCCTGTGATGTCATAAGCCTGAGTTTTAATCCTTCTTTGCTTTTTCACTGTGACCTTGAACAAGTTCCTTAACGTCTCTCTGAGCCTCAGCTGTCTCGTGGTAAAAGGGAGGAAAGATGCATACCTCGTAGGATTTTCATGAAGATCAAACACTGTAAGCTGAATAAGATGCATGGTACAGTGCCTGGCACATAGTAAATTCTCACTGAGCACTATGTATACCAGGGTGTGGCCCCAGGGGTATAAAGATGAATGAGAACAGCTCCTGCCCTCAAGTAGCCTACAGTCTAGTGACCTGTGTTTATAAAGAAAGAGCATGTGCTTATATCCCCTTTGACCTTGTAATTAATACTCAAAGAAGGATTGGAAGAAAGGAGGCAAAAGAGAATAAAAAACACTTGATAGTCGTAACTAATTCCTATAGAGTGCCTGCTGGGTACCAGGTGTTCTAGGCAGTTAGCATATATTAATTTGTACCAATTCTTATAGCAAAAACCATGAGGTAGATGAGATCACCATTGCCATCCCTTTTCATCAGCAGTGAAAACTAAGGTACACAGAGATTATGTCACTTACTCAAGATTACATCGCCAGTATGCTGCGGTGCTGGAATCGGAAGCCAGAGCCCATCCTCTTAACCACCCCACCACCCTGCCTTCTCAAGCAGAAGGTGAGCATTTGGAAAATAAGAAGGCATGCAAAGGTCAGATGCCCAGTTTCTGAAACCAGATGGGTCTTTCTTCGCAGAATGCCTGTACCCGCCAGTTAAGGGTGAGGAACCATTAACTAGATATGGCCCCTATCAGAAGCGACACTTAGTAGGGCATTGAGTTTGTCGGCAGCCCCTCTTGGAGAACAGTCCTCAGCCAGGTCAATATGCCTTCCAGCCCTTAGGGTAAGTGCCAAAGTTAGAATCAGAACATTTGAGTCCCATCTCCCCCAGCCTCCTCCATTGCTCTCTAAGCATAAACTGAATCCCTATAAAGCGAAGGCAAACATCTAATTCACAGAGGCAGCTGCAAAGATCAAACAATAAGTCACTAACGTTTACTGAATGCTGCTATGTGCCAGGTCCTATTCTATGTAATATGCAAGTGTAAACGTATGTAATTCACACAACTCTATGATGTAGGGGCTGTTAAGATCATGCCCATTTTATGGAAAAGAACACTGGGGCACAGCGACGTTTAGTAACGTAGCCAAGGTTACACAGTTAATCAGTGGTGGAGCCAGGTTTCCCAGTTCAGCATCCCATCCTGCACTCCTCACTGTCTCTGTGTACTCTAGTGATCAGTTAAAAAGATTTTGTGAACACTAAATGTGATTGTGTTTCCTTTCTCTGGTAGTCATGTCTTAGGTCTTTGTCCATTCTGTTCCCTTGACCTTTTCTCCTAGCTACTCTTACTTGTCTGCGATGGTGAAGAGCAAGGTTCTAGAGACCTCAGTGCTGCACTGGAGCTGGCTCACCCTGGCTTGTCAGAGCCAACTGTTATATGTCCGGGAATTTTGCAAGTCGATCATTAAAGATAGGTGTTATTTAAAATTTTGGCCGGGCACAGTGGCTCACACCTGCAATCCCATCACTTTGAGAGGCGGAAGCAGGTTAATAACTTGATGCCAGGAGTTTCAGACCAGCCTGGCCAACATGGCGAAACCCTGTCACTACTAAAAATACAAAAAATTTATATTTTTGTATTTTTACTCCCAATTAGCTGGGACTCCCAATTTTTGTATTTGTAGTCCCAGCAAATTGGGAGGCTGAAGCACAAGAATTGCTTGAACCCAGGAGGTGGAGGTTGCAGTGAGCCGAGATCATGCCACTGCACTCCATCCTGGGTGACAGAGCGAGACTCTGTCTCAAAAATAAATAAATAAAGTTTAATTATATGTTATAACTAATAAATTATATTAATGAACACTTGAAACTCCTCACTCCCTAATTATTTATTACAGTATACTCTTATCTATGCTTTCAGGGTAACTTCCATCTGTTGTGTCTATATGATGGAAATTTTATATAATGATATGCTACTGCATTCAGGAGCATTACCTTGGTAACTTAACATTGTATATGATGGAAGTATTTACACCACAGAAATTGGCAAACACTGCAAATGAGGGTTCTTTGTACTGTAGAGCTACTTGTTAAATATTTACCAGCTCACTACTGCCTTTTCTTAACTGCGTTACCTTCGACAAGTAACTTAACCTTCTTGTGTCTACGTATCCTGGTCTGTAATACAGGGACAACAATAGCACCTACCTCACAGAGTTACAAGGAATAAACAAGATGCTATATGTGGAAAGGGTTTAGCAGAATTCCTGGCACAGAGCCAGCCAATCAGTGAATGGCCACTGTCAATATTATTAAGACAATCTACAAGTAGCCTTCCCTCCCACCCAAGCTGGAAGCACCCATCAGAGATGAACTGACTTGAAGTTCATCACCCTGAACTGGGATTGTCAGTTTCTGTGTAACTTTTCCTCTTTAGAAAGTGAGCTAATTGACAGGGCTAATTGAATTTCCTCTTCCGAGAATGTAACACAATACTGATACCCAGTAGGTCCTCAACAAATTGTTGGATTAAATTTAGTTAAGAAAGTTTAGAGGCTACTGAAAAATCAGAATTAGGAAACATGGAAGCTTCCCCAATCACATAAATATTTAAGTATTAATAATTTTCCACACAAAAGCATTGCTGGAACATTCTGTTTGGGGTTCATTTCTTAGGAGTACCCTATAGAAAGGTCATTCAGGAACTGAAAGCACCCTGAATTGGTGCCTGGACAGATCCACTGCACACTGAACTCTGTTTTATAACAAAGTTCTCAGTGTATACAATATGGAGTCCTCTGATTGTCTTAGCGGGTCAAGTAGGAATATGACCAGTAACTTTCCAAAACACTTAAAGGTAGCTGGAACTGCTTTTTGCCTCAAGTATTTAGAGAAAAAAGACCTTGATGTCACATCAACAAACTCGAAAAGAGATTGTGCATACCTGGAGTGCTTTCCTAGGCCTAGGAGGCAGTGACTGGGGGCTGGTTTCAGGAGGAAAGAAGGGGAGAGGCTGAAGGCATGTTGAAAAATCATTTTTTGTCTGTTGCTCCTTTGTATGAACTGGTTGCTGGCTTATGCAACGCCCAGTAATTAAGATGGCTGGAATGCTTTGCATTTTTAAGGCAAAGTAAAGGCGGCTCAGAGGCCTGGAGCCGGAGCCAGCTGGAGGGAGGCCCAGTGATCCTACCCTGGCCGCCCCTTGGCCTGGCAGAGGTGACTGGCATCTGGCTTGTGGGGAGAGGGGGACATGTGACAAGGAGGAGGGAGGAAGTCAGAGGTGTCTGAAGTTGCTCCTACTCCTCTCCCCTTTCCCCAGGCAGGTGGGTGCACCAAGGTGCATGCCTCTAGAATGAAGGTAGGCACAGGCTGCCCACCTTCTAGAAGTCCGTAATGACTAGTGGCAATGCCTAAGAATGATAAACAATAATAAAGCTTTTCTTTATTAAATATCTACCATGTTTTAGGTCCTGTGTTAATAACATTGATTCCAGGACTTTCACAGGTGCTCAAATCCTTGATAGAAAATGGTATAGTATTTGCACATAATCTACACACATCCTCCTACACACTTTAAATCATCTCTAGATTGTTTATAATATCTGATACAATGTAAATACTATGTAAGTAGTTGTTATACTATATTTTAAAATTCATATTATTATTATTATTGTTATTTTAGATGGAGTCTTGTACTGTCGCTGGGGCTGGAGTGCAGTGGCACGATCTCTGCTCACTGCAACTTCCACCTTTTGGGTGCAAGTGAGTCTCCTGCCTCAGCCTCCTGAGTAGCTGGGATTACAGGCGCACAACACCATGCCTAGCTAACTTTTTGTATTTTTAGTAGAGATGGAGTTTCACCATGTTGGCCAGGCTGGTCTCGAACTCCTGACCTTGTGATTCGTCCACCTCAGCCTCCCAAAGTGCTGGGATTACAGGCGTGAGCCACCATACCTGGCCAAATTCATGGATTTTTTTTTTTAATAATCGTATTGTTATTTTTTATTGTTTGTTTTTTCCAAATATTTTCCATCCACGGTTGGTTGAATCCCGATGTGGAATCCACAGATACAGAGGGCCGACTGTATTATCCAATTTCAAGAGAAAAAAAAAAATGAGATCATATTACTCTTCTGCTCAAAACTCTATGGTGGATCCCTAACACACTTAAAATGAAATCTAAATGCCTTGGCCTTCTGGCCCCAGCATGCATTGCCCCTGCTGTGGCTGTCCATGTCTCTCCCACTCTCACTTGTGTTTACACTACACTGGCCTCTTTTTTTGTCCTTTAACCAAGCCAAACTCAGTCCCAACTCCAGGACTGCTCTGACCCTCCCTCTGCCTCTCCCAGGTCTTGCCATGGCCAGCTAGATCCTTCTAATTCTGCAGCTTCCAGCTCACGTATTACCTTCTTGGGGAGGTGTGCCCTAGCGGAGGAGCACAGCCATCCCCATTCACTGGCGCCTCCCAGTGTCTCATTTTCAGATGGATTTTCTTTTTTGGGCTTATCAGTATCTGAAAAAAACTTATTAAAATGTTTATTAATTGTCCTTTAATTCTCAACAATTAGTGTTTCTAATTGCACAAAGAAAACAGTTCAAGACGCCTGTCTTAGTCACTGCTCTGTCCGCAGTATCCCAGATCAAGGCTCAATAAATATTTTTTTTGAAATAGTGAATCTTCACAACAACCCAGTGAGGTAGACATCATCATCCTCATTTTCCAGATGAGAAAACTGAAGCTCAGGGAGGTTAAGTCACTTGCTCAAGGGCACCAATAGGAAGTGATGTCACTGAGGTCTGTATGATCTCAAAGCACCTATTTTAGGATGGGTATGTATAACCTTCCCCCACAGACAGCTACTCTAGAAAACAGTAGAAAGGGTTGGGTGTGGTGGCTCACTCCTGTAATCCTAGCACTTTGGGAGGCTGAATTGGGTGTATCACTTGAAGTTGGGAGTTTGAGACCAGCCTGGCCAACATAGTGAAACCCCGTCTCTACTAAAAGTACAAAAAATTAGCCAGGTGTGGTGGTGGACGCCTGTAATCCCAGCAACTCGGGAGGCTGAGGCAGGAAAATCGCTTGAACCTGGGAGGTGGAGATTGCAGTGAGGTGAGATCGTGCCACTGTACTCCAGCCTGGGCTGGGGAGCATGATTCCATCTCAAAAAAAAAGGAAAGAAAGAAAAGAAAACAGTAGAAAGATGGTATCTGTACTATAAGGGAAGGACTCTGGATTCAAGGCTAACTGTGAGTCTTTTAGTAGTGAAATGATGGTGGTAGAAAGAAATAAGAAAGTAAGCACTTGGGAACCACGCCACTGGTGTTCTAGTTCAATTCTGCCACCTGTGTGGCTTAGGATGAGCTCACTACCCTCTCCGGGCACTTTCTCACATGTGTCGAGGGTGTTTGCTTCCACTTCCTCAAAGGACAGTTACGTGACAAGTGCATAAAGCCCCAGCACTCAATGCCCCTCTCCTGTCTCAGGATGGAGAGGGTGGTGTGGTACATGGACCCTGGAGGGAAACCACATGGTGGGAGAAAGATGCTGTTCCTAATCACCTCTGTGCTTGCCTGTGGGTATTTACAGGAATAAACAGGCTGGATTTAGAAGTTGGCACCTTTGGGCCAGGCGCAGTGGCTCACGCCTATAATCCCAGCACTTTGGGAGGTTGAAGCAGGCGGATCACTTGAGGTCAGGAGTTTGAGACCAGCTGAGACCAGCCTGGCCAACATGGTGAAACCCTGTCTCTACTAAAAATACAAAAATTAGCCAGGTGTGGTGGAGCGCACCTGTAATCCCAGCTATTCAGGGTACTGAGATAGGACAATCACTTGAGCCCAGGAGGTGGAGGCTGCAGTGAGCCGAGATCACACCACTGCGCTCTAGCCTGAGTAACAGAGGGAGAAAAAAAAAAAAAGAAGTTGGCACATTCGGGATGCTGAAGTATGGGTAGACTTTGTTAAAGACAGAGTATCGTCACTGGTCCTATCCATGTTGAACACTCCCTACCTGATGAAGCCTGGTCCTTCCAGCCCCTCAGAGTCTGCCCCAGCCTCCCATTCCCATCCCTTATTGTAGCCAAGCAGGACCTGTGCCCTTCATCCCATGACACGAGTCTCATCTTCTTCCCACCATGAGCTTTTGAATATGTTTTATTTTGACGTAATTCACTTACAGAAAAGTTGCAAGAATAGTTCAGAGAATTACCAGATACTTTTTACCCAGATTCCCCAAATGTTAACATATTACTAAATCCCCCCTCCTTTAGGTTGTTTAAGAATAAGTTGCAGGGCCTGGTGCGGTGGCTCAGGCCTGTAATCCCAGCACTTTGGGAGGCCGAGGTGGGGTGGATCACAAGATCAGGAGATGGAGACCATCCTGGCTAACATGGTGAAACCCCGTCACTACTAAAAATATAAAAAATTAGCCGGGAATGGTGGCGGCCGCCTGTAGTCCCAGCCACTTGGGAGGCTGAGGCAGGAGAATGGCATGAACCCGGGAGGCGGAGCTTGCAGTGAGCCAAGATCGCACCACTGCACTCCAGCCTGGGCAACAGAGCGAGACTCCGTCTCAAAAAAAAAAAGAAAAAAAAAGAATAAGTTGCAGACGTGATGCCCCTGAGCCCCTGAATATTTCATTATGTACTTCCCAGAAATAAAGGCACCATTAACTTTTGCAGTGTGGAGCAGTTCAGCCCTGGAGGCACACAGGCCTGCGTTCCAAACCCTAACTGTGCCTCACTGTGTGCTGTTATGCAGAAGATTTTGCTTCTCCGGACCTCGGCTTCCTTGGCTACAAATAAGGGCACTAACAGCACCTACCTCATGTGGCAGATATGAGAATTAAATGAGCTATCCCAATTAAATGGGAGCCCTAAGGGCCAAGCACTGCTTGGGATGTGGAAAGTGTGCAGTAAGTAAATGGGATCGTATCTTGCTAGAATGCTGTATTTTTTCTTCTTCTTCTTTGAAGTGGTTTGAATTCCTTGGATTTCTCCCTCTTCATCTCAGGCCAAGTCTCATAGGCAAAAGCAAGACAGGTTCTGTCATTCATTCAGCCTTTATTTACTGAGCCCCTATGCCAGGCCTGACCCTGTTCTGGGTACAGAGACAGAGCAGGAAGCAAGACAGACACGGTCCTGTTCTGAGAGCTGAGAGAGCTTCCGTTGGCATGGTGGACATGGAAACAGATGGATAAACCATCTCAGCGGGTCATGAGTGCAATGAAGATGATAAGACAGAGTAACTTGTGGGGCATGGAACATATAGGGGCTCCTTTAGTTAAGGTAATCAGGGAAGGGGAAAGTTTGACTACTTCCTTTTAATCTGGGAAAACACTCTCTGGGAAAGTGTCAGGCACAATAAATGTTTTCCCAACACTTGAGTGCACAGTGGGAGGCACGAGCATTTGAAATCCTCACAGAAGAACACACTAACGGGAGCAAGCCAAGTGCTTCTCTCCCACTTTCTGGGAGCCATGCGTATGTTATTCCATCAACCCCCCAGGACTCCATTTTATAGAGAAGGAGACTGAGGTTCAGAGGAGGGAATCCCTTTGGCCAAGAACAAAAAGAAAGGAAGAGGGACCCTCTGACAACATATAGCACCCAAGACTGTACCCGGAAGCATGGTGTCAACTTCCTAGTACTCGCAAGGAAAAAAAATGGCAGGTTTTAATGGAAGGAAAGAGCACTAGGCCAAGTGTCAAAGGCGTTCTGACCCTGGCTCTGGCACTTAGGAGCCATGGAGTCTCTGTATAACCCTCCACAACACGGAGCTGCACTGAATGACCCCTCTCATCCCCTCCAGCTGTAACAGACCATATGCATTCACAAGTTTTTTTGTTCTTTTTTTTTTTTTCTTCCTCTGCCTCCTCTTCAATAAAGGAAAGTAACAAAAAGAGGGAAGAGAATTAGGAAGGAAAACAGATCAGCTGCCACCATCACTGGTACCAAGTGATCATACCTGGAGGCAAGAAGGGGAGAGAAGGCTCCTCTCCTCAGAAGATCCAGCCCAGTGCTTTGTATACAGTTGAGGTTCAAGCCCTGCCCTGGTATAAACAGGAGTATTTGCATGCATTTGTTCTCTCGTGCCCATTAGAAAATCAGCAACATTATTTTATGGCCACACCTCATGCAGTGTGCAAATAATGCCTGCTGCGATATGCTATTCTCTTCCAGAGCTTTCATTTTAAATAGGACACTGACATAATTAGAGAACTTCCAAAGTAAGTAGGTGAGGGAGAGTTACCATTGTTGTTAGTTACCTATGTATTGCTGCATGACAATGTTGCCATACACTTTGCAGCTTAGCATAACATATATTTATTCTCTCATGATTTGTGTGAGACAAGAGTCTGGACATGGCTTAGCTGGCTCCTCTGCAAGGCTGAAACTAAGATGTTGGCCAGGGCTGCAGTTTCATCTGGAACTTGACTGAGGAGGCACCTACTTCCTCACTCACTTGATTGATGGCAACACTTGGTTCCTCGGTTTCTACCTGGCTGCGAGCTGGAATTCACCCTCATTCTCTTGCCGTGCAGTTATCTCCACAGGCAGCTCACCATGCGGCAAGCTGCTTCTTCAAAGCCAGTAGGAAAAAGTGCCTCCTCCCATGATGGGCATTCCAGTCTCCTGTAACATGATTGTTCGTATTCACATAATCGTGTATGCCCTGTCACCTGCGCCATGTTCTATTGGTCAAAAGCATATCACAAACCCCACCATCCCTCAGGTGGAGGGATGAGGCAAGGTTTTGAATACCAGGAGTCAGGGATCAAGGGAGGCACATTGGCTCACCCCCCAAACCGAGTAAAGAGAGTGGCAAAAGCCCAGAAAACACAGGGTCTGCAGATAGCTGGAAGCACTTGCAAAGTTTAACCCGAGAAAGAGGAAAAAATAACAAACACTTACATTGCCTTAACAAGGACTTTTGAGTATATTAGCTCGCTTAAACCTCATCCAACTTGGTAAGGTAAATACCATTATCATCCTCTTTTTACAGGTAAGGAAACTGAGGCACAGATAGTTCAAGTCACATGTCTACCACGACACAGTTGTAGTATTGCTGGGAGTCGAATCCAGGCAGTTTGGCTCTAGAATTCATGCCAAAGATGAGACTGGTTTGTTTAGTTTCCCCCAAAAGACACTAGGACCAAAGGGTGAAAGCTTCCAGGGGGTGGACTAGGGGGTTATAATGATAAAGAGCAAGTGAAACTGTGCGTTCTGGTGAACTTCAAACCTGTAGCAGTAGAGAGCAGGGGTATTTGAATTGGAGGCTGAGCAACTGTGATTTCAGAGACGGTGCCAAGGGGAGTCCCGCATGGTCAAGAACGGTGGACAAGACATCCTCTAAGCCCTCTTAAATCCGAAGATGAAAAAGCAGGTAAAACCAGCAATCTCAAGGCTAGATTTGGCCGATGTCTTTTCTTTGGTTCATGCAGCATTTTAAAATGAAATTCACAAACTTTCAGAAAAATTCAGATTTTCAGTAATTCCAGTTTCCAGCTTCTCCTGAAAAACCAGAAGCTCCGGGCCCACATGGCAAGGAATTCCTTAGCAGGGGCTTAGAAGAAGCTGTCCAGGTTAGATGAAGCAAGTGTGCTCCAATTGGCCCCCGTCGATAGCCTTCTCTATTGCCTCTCCATCTGAGGCCACAGGTCTGTTATGTATCATACTCACCTGTTTCAAGGCCCCGAACTGCACCATGAACTTCTAAGGCAGGTAACCAGGCAATATAAACCTCCATCAAGAGAGGAAGCACAGGAGAAACCTGGTCTTAGTGACTGTCTGAGAAACTAAGTAAAGATAAGAAGGGGGTCATTGAGCTTAGTTCTCTGCTGTGGACTAAGATTAAGTACGTAGCTTCCCCAGATCTTCAATTCCCATACTGTTTAATGAGAATAACAGGTTCTGGTCTCGCTACTCTCTGGGACACTTCAGTGAGAATTGCTTAACTAACTCCTTTCAATAGAGAATTGCTTCTCAATAGACAATTGCTCCTTCTCAATAGAGAATTGCCTCACTAACTCCTGCTCATCCTTCAGGGCCCAGACCCATAGGCTGAGGGAAGCCAAATCCTCTGTTAGAATTACAAGGCCTGGGCTGGGCACGGTGGCTCACGCCTGTAATCCCAGCACTTTGGGAGGCTGACGCGGGTGGATCACGAGGTCAGGAGATTGAGGCCATCCTGGCTAACATGGTGAAACCCCATCTCTACTAAAACTACAAAACATTAGCCGGCTGTGGTGACGTGTGCCTGTGGTCCCAGCTACTCAGGAGGCTGAGGTGGAAGAGTCGCTTGAACCTAGGAGGTGGAGGTTGCAGTGAGCCAAGATCGTGCCATTGCACTCTAGCTCAGGAGACAGTGCAAGACTCTGCCTCACAAAATAATAATAATAATAATAATAATTACAAGGCCTGGCTAGGTGCGGTGGATCTTACCTGTAATCCCAATACCTTGGGAGGCTGAGGCAGGTGGATCACCTGAGATCAGGAGTTCGAGACCAACCTGGCCAACATGATGAAACCCCATGTCTATTAAAAATACAAAATTAGCCGAGCATGGTGGCACCCGTCTGTAATCCCAGCTACTTGGGAGGCTGAGGCAGGAGAATAGCTTGAACCCGGGAGGCGGAGTTCGCAGCGAGGTGAGATCATGCCATCGCACTCCAGCCTGGGTGACAAGGTGACACTTTGTCCAAAAAAAAAAAAAAATTACAAAGCCTGAAACTTATTTTGTTTCCTTCTTACTATGGAATTTTCCTTCAAAAAAAAAAAAGTTCCAAAGGGGAAAAACACCAACCTTCTGAGAAGATAGAAAGAGAACACATGGAAGGAAAACTTCATTGTGAAATAAGAAATCTTTGCCATTGCTTGTCGGTTCTGTTTAAAAAAAGAAAACTGTTTTGTAAGAGAATGAAAAAGGAGGAGAAGCATAGTCCACTGTAAATCTACTCAGAAATCCAATTCTCTGTGCCCAGGAATCCTAAGGCAGTCCTGGAGGAGAAAAGTATCAGAAAATGAACTGGGAGGTCCTTAAGTAGAAATTGTGTCTCAGCCCTAACTCAGCCAATCAACAACAGCAATAATAATAATAGCAAACACCTAAGTAACACCTACTATGTGCCAAGCACTGATATAAGTATTTTATTATTAATTCCTTTAAGCCTCAGCCCAGCCCTGTGTGGTAAGTGCATTATCGTCATGCCAATTTATAGGTGGGGAAAACTGAAACCCAGAGAGGTTAGGTAACTCGCCCAAGGCCACGTAGCCTATCGGTGATAGTGTCAGGATTTAAACCCACGTAGCTCTGCTCTCTAAGCTTTGTGCCCTTAACCACCATCATCTGTTTGGCTCTCAGGAATGTATTGAGGATGTACTTGTTGTATAAGGTACTATGTTAGGCACCATGAGGATGAGAGGGAGGATGAGGGAGGAGTCAGACAAGAGTGAATCCCTAAAAGATGGAACTTCCCAGTGAGTCCACTTTCTGTCTGTGGAACCTTGGACAAGACTACGAGCTATTGAGCCTTGTGGGTCTTGGTAGTTCCAGTGCTTTCTACAATTTTAAAAGTTTTTTTAATGAAAGGAGGGATGCAGAGAAGGAAGAAGGGAGGAAGCGAGGAAGGGAGGATGAAGGGGAGGGAGGGAGGGAGGAAGGAATGAAGGGAGGGAGAGAGGGAGGAAGGGAAGGAGGGAGGGGAGAGAAAGAAAAAAGAGAGAGAGAAAGAAAGAGAAGGGGGTGAGAGGAAGGAAGGAAGGAAGAGAGGGAGGGAGGAAGGAAGGAAGAGAGGGAGGGAGGAAGGAAGGAAGAGAGGGAGGGAGTGAGGAAGGAACGATGGGAGGGAGAGAGGGAGGGAGGGGAGAGAGAAAAAACAGAAAGAAGGAAAGAAAAGGGGGTGAGAGAGGAAGGGAGGGAGGGAGGGAGGGAGGGGAGAGAAGGAAAAAGAGAGAGAAAGAAAGAGAAGGGGGTGAGAGAGAGGAAGGAAGGAAGAGAGGGAGGGAGGGAGGAAGGAAGGAACGAAGGGAGGGAGAAAGGGAGGAAGAGAGGGAGGGAGGGGAGAGAAAGAAAAAAGAGAGAGAAAGAAAAGAGGATGAGAGAGGAAGGAAGGGAGGGAGGGAGGAAGGAAGGAAGGAAGAGAGGGAGGAAGGAAGGAAGAAAGGAAGGAAGGGAGGGAGGGAGGAAGGAAGGAAGAGAGGGAGGAAGGAAGAAAGAAAGGAAGGAAGGAAGAGAGGGAGGGAGGAAGGAAGGAAGGAAGGAGGAAGGAAGGAAGGCGGGCAGGCGGGCAGGCAATAATAATATCAAGTTGATCTCTTTAAGTGCTTATTATGTTGGGTACTGCCAAGTGCCTTACCTACATGAAATCATTTAATCCTCATAGTAACAAGCCTACAGTGTGGTTAATGTTATTACTACCTCCATTTTAAGGATAAAGAAACTAAGGCACAGGAAGTTCAGTAGATTGTCCAAGGTCATGCAGCTGGTAAGTCAGGGAGCCAGGATTCCAACCAGGCAGTGTCATTTCAGTGCCCAGGCTCTGAGCCAGGGACGAAAACAGCAAATATTTGAGGTCAAGGGGTAATCCCTCCCATATGCAAGGTACTTGGTAAATTACAAAGCTCTTTGTGGAAAGGCTTCTAAGGGTGGAGATGGGGACAGAAATTTCCAGGGTCCTCAGCCAGAGATTCTCTGATAACACAGTTAGAAAATACCAAGGGCTGCAGAGATGCGAAAAGGAAAGCAGAGTGGCCGACAGCGCACTGCACAGAGGCCCTCTGGTTTTTGAGTCGACTCAGGCGCTGCTCTGTCTCCATCGCCTGCAGCAGTTGTCTGATCACCTGTAATTTTACCCCCCCAAGAACAACACTCCTGAGACACTTCTCTCATTCACCTCCCGGTTCCCCCAGGGCCAGCTGCAGCCTGTGAAATTCCAGCACAGTTCAGCAAAGCACAAACCAGACGTGGCGTCCCACACCAGTGAGCTGGCAGCTGCTTCCTTTGTAGCCAGACAGGTACACAAAGCAAAAGAGAGATGAGGACAGAAGGCTTCGGGCTCAGTCAGGGCAGGCCATTTCTGGTTTGGTTTGGTTTGTTTTGTTTTGTTTTGTTTTGTTTTGTTTTGTTTTGTTTTTTTGAGACGGAGTCTCACTCTGTCACCCAGGCTGGAGTGCAGTGGCGCGATCTCAGCTCACTGCAACCTTCAGGGCAGGCCATTTCTCTGCGGGCCTTGGCAAGGCCTGGAGGCAGATGCAGAGGCCTTCGCAGTCTCACCATAAGAGGGAGCGTTTTGTTCCCGCTCCCCTGCTGCATTTGGCTTTTCTGCCCAGGTTATCCCAGGGCAGAATGGAGGTTCGAGTACCTGCCCAGCCTTGACCCTCGATGGTACTAAAGCATGGAGGAGTTGCTAGCAAGGACATCACGGTAGTAACTTGCAAAGCATGTAAGGTCTTGTTTTTCCTATTCATGCATCTCCTGGGGAGACTGGGCATTTGGGGGAAAAGCACAGCTTGGGTTTGATTCCCAGCTCTGCCACTAGCCAGCTGAGTGCCCTTGGGTAAGTCATTACACTGCTCTGAGCCAAGGTTTTCTCTCTTGTAAAGTGGGAATAATAATGCCTGCTTTGGAGAGTTGCAGCAAAGATTAAATGAGACAACCCGGTTTGTGGAAGAAACTTAATGAGGGGTGACTAATGATGTTTCTCCTATGGTTGCTTCATATTTTGTTTGTTTGTTTGTTTGTTTGTTTGTTTTTGTTTTTCGAGATAGAATTTCATGCTGTCGCCCAAACTGGAGTTCAGTGGTGCCATCTCGGCTCACTGCAACCTCCGCCTCCCAGGTTCAAGTGATTCTCCTGCCTCAGCCTCCTGAGTATCTGGGACTGCAGGCGTGTACCATCATGCCTGGCTAATTTGTGTATATTTAGTAGAGATGGGTTTTCGCCATGTTGTCCAGGCTGTTCTCAAACTCCTGACCTCAAGTGATCCACCTGCCTCGGCCTTCCAAAATGCTGGGATTACAGGTGTAAGCCACCATGCCTGGCTGGTTGCTTCATATTTTAAATCCATCATTCACCATTGCTATCAATCCTCTGTGGCCACATATCACATTTTACATTCATTTGGATGATTATTTGATTAATGTCAGCATCTCTCACTAGCAGTATGAAGGTAGGGACTATGTCTGTCTTGAGCCATCATTCTAACCCCAGTGCCTAAAGCAAGCTGGGCACAGAAGAGGTGCTCAGTAAATATTTATGGAATAAATTAATAAAGGAAATGAGAAGTACCCAATACAATGATATATTCATTTATTTGGAGCTAAGTGTTACAAATCAGTTTTTATTATTGATAGTAAAAGTCCTAGAGTTTGTGTGTTGCTTTCTTATTAAGAAGTACATTAAGGTATGTTGAAGGTTGTCTTCAAAATAATGTCATCCTCTTTTGCTTGCATTTTGATGTGCTTTCTTAGGTGGGGCTGCAGTTAAATGCAAGCCCTGGGGATTATGCTTCACTAAGCATAAACCCTAAGACTGGCTCCCACGTGAATATCATCCGTCATTGCGATGTGATGGAAACAGGAGATTTAAAAAATGCAGTCTTGGCCGGGCACAATGGCTCACGTCTGTAATCCTAGCACTTTGGGAGGCCGAGGTGGGTGGATCACAAGATCAGGAGCTCGAGACCAGCCTGGCCAACATGGTAAAACCCCATCTCTACTAAAAAAATACGAAAATTAGCTGGACATGGTGACGTGCGCCTGTGATCCCAGCTACTCTTGAGGCTGAGGCAGGAGAATTGCTTGAACCTGGGAGGCAGAGGTTGTGGTGAGCCGAGATCGCACCACTGCACTCCAGCCTGGCGACAGAGCAAGATTCCATCTCAAAAATAATAATAATAGTAATAAATTAATTTTTAAAAATCCAGTCTTACATCACAGATCACCTTTGCCTGTAGCTTCTGGTCTAGAAAATTAGGCATGAGAATAGCCTTGTCTCCTACTTAGAGGGTGTGAAAACTGAGAAGTTAATGTTTCTGAGATCCTTGAGTGAAAGGCACAGACTTATCTGCTTCCTGCCATAGAACGTCCTGCCTTGAGATGTTGTTTATCAAACTGTTAATCCTATCATGTGTTATCAACCAGCACTTGATAGGATAAAAAAGCATTGTCCTCTTGAAGTGGCAGCTGGCAGAATCTATTCTAACACATAGGGGCCTCCTTAGTAATAATGTAGTGTTTCCCAGTGAAAGCTTCACATACTTCTGAAATGCAGGATGGTTTTAGGTGGCATCCCAGGAACTCTTTGTTTAATAGTTAAACTTTTTAGTACAACATGTAGTCAGAGAAAACTAAGCCAATTAAACCCATGAATTCATGGATATTATTGCTTAGGGTGCTAGCATTTAAGTAAGACAGAAAAAAGCTAGCATTTAAGTAAGACAGAAAAAAATGAGTCAATTCAAAGAAAATACTAAGTAAATATGAAGAGTAAACTATAACAAGAAAATGACAAAAATCATAAGCAAGAAAAGCTAATATGTGAGTTTCAGAAATGCTGCAATTATTTATTTTCTTGTCTCTCTCTCCTGTAAATCTGAGGGTTCTTTGGGGGATATTCTTTACATCCCAGGGTCTAGCATGGTACCTGACACATAGGAGCTCAGTAAGTTTAGTGAACAAGTGATGGATGGATGCAAAAATGATGAACTGATGACAGAATGTTTAGATAGACTTGGTGTCTGGGGCTCTGACAGATCCACTGAAGTAAAGTCCCTCCCAACATATTGGGGACAATATTGCACCAAGTAAGGACTTTTTTACCTAAACAGGTTTCTGTGTGATAATAATTGGAAAAAAAAAGAGGGAGCGGACTGGCTCCAGGCCATGAAATGAAATCTCATGTGCCCAAATGCTGGTTTCCCCTTTTTAGGTTCTCCCAACCAGAAAGAATTTCCAGCTGCCTGAAATGAATGGGGAGCTGAGAATACCAAGACCCACAGCTAGGACACGAAGGATGCTTTCGTTAGAATATACTAGCTGTGTGGTCTTGGATCAGTCACTAAATGTTCCTGCCTGTCTTCTTCTCTGTGGAATGAAGGAGTCATTACAGCTAAAGAAATTCTGTGATTCTGGGAGGAATTGGTTCTGAATTTGAAACCCGCGGAGAAGGGCAGATGGAGGTACTTGATGAGCTGGTACAAGGCTGGATTCAGACTTGAAGAACTCACATGACATCCAGTGATCATGCTGTCAGGTCAGCATCATGGTTCTGGGTGGGAACATCTGTGAGGTCACCCACGGGCACTTCCAGGCTTAGAAACTTTCCTGTGTGTGCTCAAGGGATGGGGGTGGCGCCTGCTGCTGGTGCCCCCACCTATCTCGGTGATGACCAGGGTAGCCTTGCCATGCCCAGCCAGGTGAGCAGGTTTGCTTCCACTTTGAATTTTTATGCCTCCTCCTTGCACTGCACTTTACAGTTTACAAAATGCTTTTCATGCCCTCTGTCCCATCTGATCCTCATGGGATCCCAGAAGAGGCCACTTAGGATAGTACAGAGGGAGCGTGGTAAGCCATTGCTCAAGGCTGCGTGGCTGGCTCAGGAGACAGAGCATCAACTCTGGTGCAGAGAGCTCGCCTAAAGGTGGCCTAAGGCAGCGACTTGGAGCCAGACCCCTCATTCAAAGCCTGGCACAGGTGCCCGCTGTGTGACCTTAGCCAAGGTACATCACTTCTCTGGGTGGCAATTCTTAATCTGTAAAATGGGGTGTTGAAGTATCTGCTTCCTAGAGCTGTTGTGAATATTGAGTGAACACTATCTGGCACCTGGTAAGGCATAAATATCTTATTGCCTCATGAGTGACTTTGAGGATTTATCGAGATAATGGGTGTGTGTTTCTTTCCTTGGGCTGCCATAACGAAGTACCATGCACCAAGTGGCTTAAAATGACAGAAATTTATTCCCTCACATTTCTGGAGGCCACAAGTCCCAAACTGGTCTCACTGGGCTGAAAAAAAGGTGTCGCCAGGGTTGTGCTCCCTCTAGAGGCTTGAGGGGAGATCCTTTCCTGTTTCTGATGACTGTCATAGTTCCTCGGCTTGTGGACACAAAGCTCTGACCTCTGCTGCCATCTGCCTGGCCTTGTCCTCTGTGAGGGCACCAGATCTCTCTCTCCCTGCCTCGTATAAGGATACACTTGATGATATTTAGGGCCCACCTGGATGATCCAGGATAATCTCCTCATCTCTAGGTCCTTCACTTAATCATGTTAGTAAACCTCTACCACCCACAGCGCCCTGCCGCTTCCTTTTTCTTGGCCACAGGAGGTAACATTCACAGGTTTCAGGGATTAGGCATGAATATCTTTTGGAAGGCTATTTTTCAGCTGACAACAGATACTAAGCCCTTAGCAGGTACTCAGAAACAGCTATTATTGTTAATCACCCTGTTTTACATAAAGGGCAACTGAGGCTCTGAGAGGTGCCAGGATTATCCCAAAGGATCACATATAGGAAGTGGCAGAATGTATCCTTGGCAGCAGAACTCCTGATCCCACGGACTTATGGCTGTACTACCATGATACCTTGAGGTTGGTGGGTTGCCAAGTTTGTGTGACTGAAGCCACCCTTCTGGGTTGCGCAGACTGGAGGACGCATTAGGCTAAGGATACATGTTCTCCCTGCTGCAATGCAAAGGAGATGGGGTACTTTTAGTACAACATGTAGTCAGAGAAAACTAGCCAATTAAACCCATGAATTCATGGATATTATTGCTTAGGGTGAACCCAAAGCTAGCATTTAAGTAAGACAGAAAAAAAAAATGAGTCAATTCAAAGAAAATACTAAGTAAATATGAAGAGTAAACTATAACAAGAAAATGACAAAAGTCATAAGCAAGAAAAGCTAATATGTGATGCAAAGCTTAGAACCGAGGAGAGGGTGAGCCTTAGTTGAGGCTCCTGAAAACTCTTGCCTGTGCTGTTCCAACAGCACCCTACCCAGTCTTCTTTCCTCCAGAGTGTCGGCAGGGCTACATCTCTGTGAAGACTCAAGGGAAGGAGGGTCCTTCCTTATCTCTTCCAGTTTCTGGTGGTTGCTTGTAATCCTGGGCTTTCCCAATTTTAACCTCTACCTCCATCATCACATGGCATTCTCTGTGTGTCTGTGTCCAAACTTCCTCTTCTTATAAGGACACCAGTCATTGGATTAAAGTCCACCCTAATCCACTGACTTCATTCTAACTCGATTACATTTGCAAAGACCCTGTTTCCAAATAAGGTCACGTTCACAGGGACCAAGGGGGAGGCATTGAACATATCTTTTTGGAGGTTACAGTTTTCAATTCATAAAAACCCTCATGGTTTTTCTTGTCCCCAGGATCAATCCACGATCCGTTCATGGCTATCCCATCAAGACTCTCCCTTCCTCTCCCTCCAAACCCATCTCGCTCTTTCCTTTCCTGTCCTTGGGACCAGCACACTGGAACTTCTTGCTCCTCAGACACATTCTGCTTCCCCGGGTCTCCCTTCCTTTGCTGCTACCAGCCCCCCTACCGGCAGTTCCGTTCCAAACCTTGTCCACTTCTGACTCCAGCTCATCTTGCAAGACTCACTTTGGATATTGGTTCTCCCTGCAGCCCTTCCTCACTCTCCCTCCTTCCTCTTCAGATAGAAGCAGCCCTTCCTCCCCCATAGTACCCTCTACCCAATTCAGTTGCAGGCCCTGTAATACTTCGCTGAAGTCAGTGTCTCCCTCACTTGACCATGACCCTCTTATGAACAGACACTCTCCTCGAGGCCCAGCCCAGAGCCCTGCATGCAGTAGACCACTGGATGCAGACTGGAGCCCAAGGGCTGGATATGGCTGAACAGATGTGTTTTTCTTCAGTCTGCATGACATCAACCAGAATTGAAAATAGCTACCAACAATTACATCCAGAAAATTTCTCATAAAAATCTGTAATTCCCACCTCTTCATTGAGAAAGAGAAGGATCTGGCCATCTCAGATCTTTATCCCCAGCCAGCAAGAACCTACTGAAGCTGAATCACTACTATCACTGTTGCATTCTATTTTTTTTTTTTTTGGAGACAGAATATCACTCTGTTGCCCAGGCTGGAGTGCAGTGGCACAATCTCGGCTCACTGCAACCTCCACCTCCAGGGTTCAAGCAATTCTTCTGCCTCAGCCTCCCAAGTAGCTCGGACTACAGGCTCATGGCAACACAGCCGGCTAATTGTTGTATTTTAGTAGAGATAGGGTTTCACTGTGTTGCCCAGCCTGGTCTTGAACTCCTAAGCTCAGGCAATCTGCCCACCTCGGCCTCCCAAAGTGCTAGGATTACCCACGAACCACCGCTCCCGGCACTGCTCCATTCTTTGGACAGGGCCTGCGCTCCCCAGTTGTATTGGGACACGACCATGGCTATTCATTTGTACCTTGTCTGTGACCGCTTCTACATGGCAACATCAGAGTTGAGTAGTTGCGAGGGAGATCATACGGCCCCAGATATTTACTGTCTAGCTTGCACTAGTTTCTTTTGGCTGCTGTAACAAACTACTACAGAATTGGTAACCCCAAACAAGCTAGATTTGTTCTCTCACTGTTATGGAGGCCAGATGTCCGAAGTCAGTTCTACTGGGCTGACAACAAGATGTTGGCAGCGCCACACTCCCTTCGGTGGCCTGAGGAGAGAGTCGCTCTCTTGCCTCTTCCAGTTTCTCCTGGCTGCAAGCATTCCCGGACTTGTGGCCACATCATTCCAACCTCTGGCCTCATGGTCTCCTTCCCTTATCATTTTTTTGGCTTAAGTCTTCCTCTGCCTCTCTCTTCTAAGGATATAGGTTATTGCATTTGGGACTCATCCCAGTGATTCTGGATAACCTCCTCATCTCAAAATCCTTAACATAAATCACATCTGCAAAACCCCTTTTTTCCAAATAAGTTAACATTTACGGGCTTTAGGGGTGAGGATATGGATATCATTGGTGGAGGGAGGGGGAGCACTTTTCAGCCTATCTCATGTCCCTTTACAAAAAAGCTTTGCTGACCCTTGTTCTAGAAGGACAAGGAAGCTTCCCCGAGGTGGGACAGTTCCCACCTCTGATTCTGCTTTTCTAGAAGCCACAGGCTCACTCCACATCTGTATCTGGGATAACACCAGGGTTCCCCGTTTTGTTAGATACGTTCTTTTTTTTCTTTTTTTTTTTTTTTTTTTTTTTTTTGAGACGGAGTCTCGCTCTGTCGCCCAGGCTGGAGTGCAGTGGCCGGATCTCAGTTCACTGCAAGCTCCGCCTCCCGGGTTCACGCTATTCTCCTGCCTTAGCCTCCTGAGTAGCTGAGACTACAGGTGTCCGCCACCTCACCCGGCTAGTTTTTTGTATTTTTTTAGTAGAGACGGGGTTTCACCATGTTAGCCAGGATGCTCTCGATCTTCTGACCTCGTGATCCACCCGTCTCGGCCTCCCAAAGTGCTAGGATTATAGGTTTGAGCCACCATGCCTGGCCTGTTAGATACTTTCTAGTGCTGCCTTGGTCTCCCTCATACCTGCCTCCCTCCTCTTGAATAAAAAAGAAAAGAAAAATTAAAAAAAAGAAAGAAGAAGAACAAAACAACACCAACATCTGCAGCATTTCTTGACCTTCTGGTCCTGCTTTTTTTCCTCCACTGTGGCCCAGCGCTATCCTCAGGGACAGAAAGAATAAGGGAAGTTTCTAGCAGAGAAAGTCTATTTTCCATTGCAGGATCCTTTCTTTGACTTATTTTTGAGGCTTAATGGCTTTTTCAGATGTCCTAGGAGGGTTTTGCCCCATCCTCTCTGGGCTAAAACTGCTCTCCAGACAGCCTAGTCCAGCCTCATGCACACAACCACCCTTCCCACATTAAATGGCTGTGCTCCCCAACCCTCAAACAGACCTGCTTCCAAGCAGCAGCTGCCTAAGAAATGTACTCCCTCTCGCCTTTCTAATTTTGACCATGGAAAGAGAGATCTAGGTTCATTTCTGAGTGTCTTCCTTGGCCAGTAAAACTGTGGCACAAATGTGATGAATGACCGTTTGCTTTGAGAATGAATGAATACCACATAGACTCACGGGTAATCTCCCATGTGCAGTGTGCATTGTTTAATATAGTCCCCAAGCTTGAAAATGAATAATGGGCATTGTTCATCTTTTGTAGGGTATTTGAAATGGCCAGTCATGTACCCCGAATATGATGCAGACATTTTTGAGCATCAGTGTGTCCTGTGACCTTCCCCTGTGAGGGAGGTAGGCAGATATTATCTCCATTTTTTTTTTTTTTTTTTTTTTTGAGACAGAGTCTCGCTCTGTCGCCCGGGCTGGAGTGCAGTGGCCGGATCTCAGCTCACTGCAAGCTCCGCCTCTCTAGGTTCACGCCATTCTCCTGCCTCAGCCTCCCGAGTAGCTGGGACTACAGGCGCCCGCCACCTCGCCCGGCTAGTTTTTTTGTATTTTTTTAGTAGAGATGGGGTTTCACCGTGTTAGCCAAGATGGTCTCGATCTCCTGACCTCGTGATCCACCCGTCTTGGCCTCCCAAAGTGCTGGGATTACAGGCTTGAGCCACCGCGCCCGGCCTATCTCCATTTTAAAGAAGGAAAATGGAGGCTCAGAAAGATCAGATAACTGGCCTAATGTCAGACAGCTGGTAGGTGCAGACCTGGTCCTGGTGCCCATTCTTCAACAAGTGTTGTTCCCACCAGCCTTGGCAGGGTCCACTGTGCTATGTTGCAGATGCAGTGCACAGTGGCCCAAAGAGCCTGGTAGGGAGGTCAGGGGTGGCTTCTGGTGCCTTCTCTGTTGCCAGCTCTGTGGTTGAACTTTTTTCCTCTGGTACTCAACTTTCAGAATTTTAACATCTGCATGGTGGACAACTCTAGAGGGCCAGGCTGGTTACACACCATGGAATACTATGCAGCCTTAAAAAAGAATGAGTTCATGTCCTTTGCAGGGACATGGATGAAGGTGGAAACCATCCTTCTCAGCAAACTAACACAGGAACAGAGAACCAAACACTGCATGTTCTCACTCACAAGTGGGAGTTGAACATATGGACACAGGGAGGGGAACATTACACACCGGGGGGCCTGCTGGGGGGTGGAGGGCAAGAGGAGGGATAGCGTTAGGACAAACACCTAATGCACGTGGGGCCTAAAACCTGGATGATGGGTTGATATGTGCAGCAAACCACCATGGCGCATGTATACCTGTGTAACAAATCTGCACGTTCTGCACATGTATCCCAGAACTTAAAGTAAAATAAATAAATAAATAAATAATAATAATAACTGAACACATATATGTTAATTGAATGCATATGTGCCAGGCACTCTTCCATGTGCTACATATCGAGTAATCCATTTAATCCTCCCAGAATCCTTATAAAATTGGTGCTCTTGCTATAGTTACCTTACAGAGGAGAAAACAGAGACGCAGAACTGTTAAGAGCCTTGACTCAGGGCCCTACACCTGCTAATTGGGGAATATGGAATGTCAGGAACCACGTAGTTGCTGTATTATATAGACAGGTAAGGAAGGTCTCTCCAATGAAGCAGAGACATGAATAAGGACAGAGACAGAGAGAGCCATGTGGGTTTCTGGGAGAAGAGGTTTTAGAACAAGGGAACATCAAGTGCAAAGGCCCTGAGGTGGTAGTAAACTCGGGGTGTTCTCGGAGCAGCACGGGGAGCAGAGGGAGTGAGGAGGAGAGGCAGAAGATGAGGGTAGAGATGTTATGGGGCTAGGGGAGGGCAGATAACACAGGGCCTGTGGCTCATGGTAAGGAGTTTGTTTTAGTCAGTGGGAGATAGGAAGTCACTGCAGAGCACTGAGCAGAAGACTGGCATTTGACCTACATCTGAAGGCATCACCACTCTGCTATGAGAAGAGACTGGTTGCAGGGAAAGGACAGAAACAGAGAGAGCACATGGAGGTGAATTTGCCTTGGATCAGGAGTTAGCGATAGACGTGGCAAAACGAGGTCAATTCTGATTTTATTTTGAAGGAGAATTTGCTGATGGATTGGATGTGGAGTGCAAGAGAAAAAGTTAGTTAAGGGTGACTCCAAGGTTTCAGGGCTGAGCAAATGAAAGGAGCTGCCATCAACTGAGACGGGGAGAGCTGCAGATTGAGCAGTCAGGGGGCTGGAAGTCAGGCTTTGCCTGCTGACATATTAGACTAGAAATGCCTATTAGGCCTCCAACGGGAGATGTTAAAGAAGCAGTTGGATCTATGTAAATTTGGGAGCTGTCAACACATGGATGATATTTAGTCATGAGACTGAATGAGATCAACAGGGGAGGGAGTGTGGAGAGAGAAGAGCAGAGCCAGGAGTACTGCAGTGTTTAGAAGTCAGGGAGAGGCCGGGCATGGTGGCTCATGCCTGTAATCCCAGCACTTTAGGAGGCCGAGACAGGCGGATCATCTGAGGTCAGGAGTTCGAGACCAGCCTGACCAAGATGGAGAAACCCCGTCTCTACTAAAAATACAAAATTAGCTGGGCATGATGGCGCATGCCTGTAATCCCAGCTACTCAGGAAGGCTGAGGCAGGAGAATCGCTTGAACCTGGGAGGCGGAGGTTGCGGTAAGATTGCGCCACTGCACTCCAGCATGGGCAACGAGAGTGAAACTCAGTCTCAAAAAAAAAAAAAAAAAAAGTCAGGGAGATAAGGAGCCATCGGCAAAGGTGACTGAGTTCAAACAGCTGGTGAGAATCAAGAGTGAGAGGGTGGTGTCCCAGAAGCCAAGTGAGGAAAGTGTTTCCGAGGTGGAATGATCAACTATGTCAAGTGTAGCTTCATGGCAAAGTAAAACAAGAGCTGAAATTCTGCCATTATATTTGGCAACATGGAGGTCATTGATGACCATGGCAGGTGGAGGGATGGGAGTGAGGTCAAGAGAGAATGGAAGAGAGAGAACAGAATCCAGAGGTACAGACTTTTTGCTGTAAAGTAGAACAGGGGGGGAAATGGGTGGTAATTGATGGAGAATATAGGGTCAAGAAAGGGTTTTTATTTTTAAGGAAGATAATACAATAGCATGTTGAAAGGAATGGAAATGATCCATTAGAAAAAGAAAAGCGGATGCAGGAGAAAGAGGAGATATGGGTGGAACATTGTCCTAGAATCGGTGAAAGGGTGATCTATCTAGAGCACAAGTGAAGGGTTCCATGGAGCAGGAGCACAGGGTTCATGCAAAGCAGCAAGAGGGAAAGCAGAGTGTTGGGGATAGGTACTGAAAGATGGGTAGATATGGTGCTGAGAGTCTTGGCAGTTCTCTTTTTATTGCTTCTAATGTTTTCAGTGAAATATGAAACAAAATCATCATCACTGAGAATCTAGAGGAGAAGGACATATGAGAAGTGTGAGATGAAAGGATGCAATGTTAAATAGTTGCCTGGAAGAGTGGGAGAGTGAATGGGCTCGTGAAGTACCATGGGATGAGTCCTGCAGTTAATGGTCACAGTTTTCTCCAACTATGTTCAGATGTGGTATACTTTTGCAACTGAGAGAAAAAATAAGATAAAACAGAGTGTTTATAGTATATAGAAAGGCAAGATGGGTTTTGAACATATGTTTGAAGTACCTGTGGGATACACACATTAAATATCCAGGAAGCAGTTGATTATATATATATGGCTTGGAGCTCAGAAGGAGGTCTGGAATAAAGGTAGAATCATCAGCAAAGAGGTGGCGACTGAACCTGAGAATGTAGGTGAGGTCTCCCAGGAAAGAAATTATAAAGAGAAGAGAGTTGGGCATAAACTTGGGAAACATCCTAATTTTAGGGGTAAAAAGAGGAAAGGCATCCATCAAAGAAGGCAGAGAAAGGGGCGAATGTGTAGATGAAGCATGTCTTCCCAGAAGCCTAGAAATGAGACAGTTCAAAGAAAAGCAATGTAAAGTTATTCAGGGAGACCAAGGAGAAGGAGAAAGACCACTGAATTTTCCCAGAAGGAAGCCAGAGCTGGGATATCTCAGGGCACTTGGCAGAAATGCAAAGAAAAGGAAATCATGAGCAAAAGATAGGGGCATGAAGGAACAGAGTCAAAACACGGATCTCAAAATGAGGGAAGATAAATCATACAAATAAGTGAGTGTGTGTGCATGTACGTGTGTGTGTGTGTGTGTGTGTGTGAAGTCACCAGCAATCATTTGAAGGAGCAATCCTATGAAAGTAGTGGGAGTAGAAACTGTATTGCAGGGGATATTTGCACATATTGCTATGTGCAAATAATAGGAACTTTGGAAGGAGAGACAGGAGTAACTGGAAGAGAAGTGATACTTTTAAAGATATAATAGAAGAAAATGTCTCTGAACTAAAGAAATACCTAAATTGTCTGATCAAAGAGGTGACATGTTAAACTAGAAATGCCTGTTAGACATCCAAGGAAGATGTTGAAGAAGCAATTGAGTCTAGGTAAATTTGGGAGTAGTCAACACATAGATTATATTTAAAGTCATGAGGCTGAGTGAGATCAACAAGAGAAGGAAGTGTTGATAGAGAAGAGTCCCCAAGTCCTAGAAAGATTAATGATAAAATCAATACAAAGACAAAATCTGGTGACAATTCTGAGCTCTAAAGAGAAAATCCTAAATGTTTTCAGAGAAAGAAAAATTACAGTCTACTTACAAAGAAAATAAAAGAAAAGAAAGCTGATACCAGATTACTCGTCTGCAACAATGCAAGTTCAAAGACAGTGGAACAATGTTCTCCTACTAATGAAAGACATGAATATGAGCTAGAATTCCCTTACCTAGTCATGATGCCATTGATATTAGAGGGGCTGTAACACCCTAGGATACCATCCATAGTCCCTTTCTGATGATATTACTTAAGGATGTATTCCAATCAAATGAAAATTCAGTCAAAACACGGATCTCAAAATGAGGGAAGATAAATCATACAAATAAGTGAGTGTGTGTGCATGTACGTGTGTGTGTGTGTGTGTGTGTGTGTGAAGTCACCAGTAATCATTTGAGGGAGCAATCCTATGGAAGTAGTGGGAGTAGAAACTGGATTGCAGGGGATATGAAAGCAGTAATCAGATAATATTCCTTTAAGAAACGTGGAGACAAAAATAAGAAGAGAAGGCTACTTGAGGGTCAGAAGAACACTTTATTTTATTTACGAAAGCAAAACCCCAAGTGTGCTTGTGGGCAGAGGCAAAGGAGTTGTGAGTAGGCAGGTCTGCAAAGTACACAAATAGCATGTGTGGCATTCCTGTTGCACAGTAGGGATTGAGTCAATTCCGATGATTGCAGAATAGGACTCATTCTATTCTGGAAGGCACAGGCCTATGACTGATTTGGATTTGGAAGGGAGGGAGAGATGTGAGAATTGTCAGGGGGAGAGAAGGAAGTTGAGGCCGGGGGAAAAGGCAAAGAAAATGGTCTACTATGGATACTCAACTGTCTATCGGAATTGCACCCATAAGGCCCGTATTTTAATATCAGTGTATTTAATTCTATAATCTGGAGTGTTGTCCAGTCAGTGCACTATTCAGCTTGGATCTGTCTATTATGACCTATTCCCACTCAACTAGAGTTAACCTCTGAAAGGGTTCATTCTGAAGGGTACAAGGGACTGATACTTTATTTATTTAGAGGAAGGATGAATTGGAGCATATCTGGGAATCCTAGACTGGGTACCTGGGGGAAAACATCAAGATGTTTGGTTCTCAGTGATGTAATGAAAGTAGAAGGGCTCATGGAGGTGGGGACAGGAGCCTAGGACAAAATCAGGTGATGATGTGAAAACAGCAGCACTTAAGAATAGGATTGGTTGCGCAGTGCAATAGGTATGGCCTTCTGGGCACGGAGATTCAAATCTTGGCTTTCATTCAGTGTGGAACATTGAGAAAATGATTCCACTTCTCTGAACATCAGGTCCCTCATCTATAAAAGATGGCAATAGCAGCGACCTTGCAGAACTGCTTTATCACACTGACTGAACAGGTTATTGTGGGGGGCCTACTATGTGCCAGGCATTGTTTCCAGTGCTGGGAATTTCTCAGTAAAGAATATTGTAGGTGTTTCTTCCTCCCAGAGCTTCTGTTCTAGGTGATCATGAGAAGTAGAAGAAATCCTGCAGACACACAGCTGGGGTCATGGAAAACACAAAAGATGCTCAGCACATACACACTTCCACCTGATCTCTTCCCTAAGTGCCTTTTACAATGGCTTTATATCTCACCCACACCTCAGTCTTTCTCCCCATGGCAGGCAGAATTGTATGGCTCCAAATACCTCCTCTTGTTCTCCAAACTACAGAGGTGTAACCTACCTGGTTTTTCAGCAAAAACAAAAACCAAATGAACAATAACAACAACAACAAAAACCTTGAACACCAACCTCTCTCATCTGTACAAGGAGCTAGAAGAGGAAGCCTAGTGCTTGGAGAGCCCCTGGGTTTACAGGACTGGAATCTCAGACCCAGCTTATAAGGGGTTACTCCCTATGGGTTGGTTCTCCATCTCAGATTGGCTCCTGGCCCTTCTCTGAGGTTCTTCCGCACAGCCTGAGTTTGACACACAAGCTCCAACCACTCAAAAACACAAGATCCTGCCTTCAGTGGTGTGTGATCTTTTTTTGAACCCCCAATCTTTGTCTCTATGCAAAGGGGCACACAGTCCTCCAGCCTTCCTCTTCCCCTCCTCTGCCTTTCCCAGGCCTCCCGCTCCTGCCAGTCGTGCCCAAACTCTCACTCATGTGTCCAGCTCTCCCAGGAGGGCAGTTTCCGGTTGTGGAGAACCCTCCTTGCTCTGTGACCCTCCTCCACTGTCACCCTCTCACCTGTCATTTTCTCATTATCATCACCACCCCAGCCCCAAACTCGTCCTCCACTTTCCTGTTTTTCAATTAAACCTTGTCCTATCATGAATCCTCAGCCACCTTGTTCTGCGGTTACCAGAGAAGAACATGACAGCATACATGGGGAAATTCCCATGGACCGGCCTCATGGACTTGGCCGGAGATAGTCCGGGAGGAGTGAGTGAGAAGCTGCGGAGACCCCAGGGCAGATGAAGTGGGCGAGCGAGGTTTGTGGCGAGTGTGGGATGGGGGGTATTTTCTTTCCTCGCCTTGTACTTTCTTTTCACAGCTGCTGCTCCTTGAAGACCCCGACATTCCAGTTCCCAGAACTAATTTTAGCTTCTTGGGACTGGCTTGTTCTGAGTGACCCTCACCACTGCCTCTCTGGCCCTCTGGTGCACCCAGTTCACACTCAACACACATTCTGGCTCTCAAACCAGGGAAAAATAGTTGTCATCCAGGCCAGCAAACGGCGAGGTCTCAAAGACCCTCAGGAAGCCGGAAACTGGACAGCGAGGTGGGGTGGTGGTGCGGGATGGGGCCCTGGAAGGACGAGAGGGTGGGGGTGGGGAACAACTTCCTGCCTCCCAAATAAGGAGATGATGTCGATCGCCTCAGTCATGATTTCACAACCTACTTAAGAGCTTTGAGGAGAGTGACTATGAGGGAGGAAGAATGTGCAGAAATGAGAATGAGGACAGATGGGGGAGGCCTGCCATTGCTCCCCCCACTGCAATATTCACACATGTGAACTTCCACCTACTGAAGGGGCTGAGTGCAGATTCCCACCTTGGGGTCTCCAGTCAGGAGGTAGAATTTGCGCTGAGTTTTAAATGCCCCTAATTCCATAGTGGGGAGGCACCAAGACTCAGAGACATCACGTGACTTCCCCAAGTTTGGGGTATTAGCAGATTATGTAAATCCACAGCCAGAGCCAACACTGGAGCCCTGGCCAAGACCAGAACCTGCCTTCTAGCCCAGTGTTCTTTCAGGCCACCAGGCCGCCTTCTGCTGCATTTCTGATCCGTTTCCCGTGACCGAAAGCAGGCCACTGGTTCCTCCAGCACTCGCAGCAGTGAGTCTGCTGGGTTCTTCTCTTCCAAACTTGCTTTCTTAACGCAGCCTTTGCCTGCTTCTCTGCAAAGGGTGAAGTTGGGGGTGGAGGGTGACATCCATGGGGAAATGAGTGGGCCCCAGCCTGGGAGTGGTGAGCAGTTACAGAAAACGGGGAAATTTTGTTTCTGTGCTTGATCCTCTGTCTGCCAGTTAAAAATGGCGTCTTTGCCAGGCGCGGTGGCTCACGCCTGTAATCCCAGCACTTTGGGAGGCCGAGGTGGGTGGATCACGAGGTCAGGAGATCAAGACCATCCTGGCTAACATGGTGAAACCCTGTCTCTACTAAAAATACAAAAAAAAAAAATTAGCCGGGCATGGTGGTGGGCGCCTGTAATCCCAGCTACTTGGGAGGCTGAGGCAGGAGAATCACTTCAACCCGAGAGGCAGAGGTTGCAGTGAGCCGAGATTGCACCATTGCACTGCAGCCTGAGTGACAGAGCAAGACTCAGTCTCAAAAAAAAAAAAAGGGGGGGAGTCTTCTACACCAAATTTTGGGGGCATCAGTCATCAGCAGCAATTGTCCCCTTCCTTCAAATCCTCCCCAACTATCTCAGCCTACTTTTCCATACCCTGATCTCCTTTCCCTTTCCTTTCAGTTTCATCTACTTTCTTCCCTGAGCTTAGGATCCTGGCCTTTCCTCACCTGGGGAAGTAACAAAACAAAACAAAACAAAAACAAAAAAGAATAAAAGGTTCCTAGTAAGGCACAATCCTCCATTGGCTTCACCTGTCAGACTCCCAGTCACTCCAGACACTCTCTCCATCTCAATCTACTGGATTGCCTGGGCAGTACTGCATGGCTACCAGCATGCAGACAGTCTGGATTTGAGTCCTGGCTCTGCCTGGGTTTTCACATCTGTAAAATAGAAATAAACAGTGTAGGATTGCCGTGAAGACTAAATGAGCTCGTATGATATGTACCAATGTAAAGCTTCATCAAGAAGTACTCTTAAGATTAGAGCACTTGGCCGGGCGCGGTGGCTCATGCCTGTAATCCCAGCACTTTGGGAGGCCAAGGCGGCGGATCATGAGGTCAGGAGATCGAGACCATCCTGGCTAACATGGTGAAACCCTGTCTCTACTAAAAGATGCAAAGAAAAAAAAAAAAATTAGCTGGGTGTGGTGGCGGGCGCCTGTAATCCAGGCTACTCTGGAGGCTGGGGCAGGAGAATGGCGTGAACCCGGGAGGCAGAGCTTGCAGTGAGCCAGGATTATGCCACTGCACTCCAGCCTGGGTGACAGAGTGAGATTCTGTCTCAAAAAAAAAAAAAAAAATTAGAGCAGTTTACTAATTTACTGTATATATGTTACTTACACTTTGAGAAAAAGGTGAAATTAGTTCATACCTTCAAAGCCTTCCAAACAGTGTCTGGCACATAGTATGCACTCAATAACAGATACTGATTGTTGTTATTGTAGCTATTGTTATTAGCGTTGGTCCCCCTGAGAACGATGTGATTAATATTCTTGCTCCTAAGTGTCTAGAGTAATGAAAGTATCTCCTACTTGACTCACACTTTCTGGCTTACCAAGCACTTCCCTGTGCGTTCTCTCAACGGCCCTTTGAGATGATTACTATGTTCCTTACCTTACAAATGGGGAAGCTGAGGCTCAGAAAGAAGGAGTTGACTTGCCTCAGGTCATCCCATCAATAAGTGGGAACAGGGCATGCCCCCAAGTCCATGTGACTCTCGTGCAAGGGCGCCCACCCCACCTCACTCAGCAGACCCGTTCTTCGATATCACCTGACTTCCTGGTTGCAGACACTGGGTTTCCACGACCCTGGGCATCTTTATGCCCTTTAAGAAGTGACCTCCCCAAGGTCCCATGGCTTAATACACCAAGGCTGGAATAGATCCCAGGTATCCTGAATTAATTTCTAATCTGGCACCATCTCCACCACAACCTTTTATCTTGTTGGTCCTTTTCCAAGTCAGATGTGTTAAAACAAAGAGAAAGACATTTTCTGTTTGTTCTTCCCACTGAGTTAAAGAAACCAAAGCCATTGCATTAGGAATTGGGGAAAGGATGTATGGACGGAGAGCAAGAGGGTGCCAGTCCCAGCCCACCACTGTAACCCTGGGGAAGGATGTATGGACGGGGAGCAAGAGGGTGCCAGTCCCAGCCCACCACTGTAACCCTGGGGAAAGATGTATGGACGGGGAGCAAGAGGGTGCCAGTCCCGGCCCACCACCGTAACCCTGGGGAAGGATGTATGGACGGGGAGCAAGAGGGTGCCAGTCCCGGCCCACCACTGTAACCCTGGGGAAGGATGTATGGACGGGGAGCAAGAGGGTGCCAGTCCCGGCCCACCACTGTAACCCTGGGGAAGGATGTATGGACGGGGAGCAAGAGGGTGCCAGTCCCGGCCCACCACTGTAACCCTGGGGAAGGATGTATGGACGGGGAGCAAGAGGGTGCCAGTCCCGGCCCACCACTGTAACCCTGGGGAAGGATGTATGGACGGGGAGCAAGAGGGTGCCAGTCCCGGCCCACCACTGTAACCCTGGGGAAGGATGTATGGACGGGGAGCAAGAGGGTGCCAGTCCCGGCCCACCACTGTAACCCTGGGGAAGGATGTATGGACGGGGAGCAAGAGGGTGCCAGTCCCGGCCCACCACTGTAACCCTGGGGAAGGATGTATGGACGGGGAGCAAGAGGGTGCCAGTCCCGGCCCACCACTGTAACCCTGGGGAAGGATGTATGGACGGGGAGCAAGAGGGTGCCAGTCCCGGCCCACCACTGTAACCCTGGGGAAGGATGTATGGACGGGGAGCAAGAGGGTGCCAGTCCCGGCCCACCACTGTAACCCTGGGGAAGGATGTATGGACGGGGAGCAAGAGGGTGCCAGTCCCGGCCCACCACTGTAACCCTGGGGAAGGATGTATGGACGGGGAGCAAGAGGGTGCCAGTCCCGGCCCACCACTGTAACCCTGGGGAAGGATGTATGGACGGGGAGCAAGAGGGTGCCAGTCCCGGCCCACCACTGTAACCCTGGGGAAGGATGTATGGACGGGGAGCAAGAGGGTGCCAGTCCCGGCCCACCACTGTAACCCTGGGGAAGGATGTATGGACGGGGAGCAAGAGGGTGCCAGTCCCGGCCCACCACTGTAACCCTGGGGAAGGATGTATGGACGGGGAGCAAGAGGGTGCCAGTCCCGGCCCACCACTGTAACCCTGGGGAAGGATGTATGGACGGGGAGCAAGAGGGTGCCAGTCCCGGCCCACCACTGTAACCCTGGGGAAGGATGTATGGACGGGGAGCAAGAGGGTGCCAGTCCCGGCCCACCACTGTAACCCTGGGGAAGGATGTATGGACGGGGAGCAAGAGGGTGCCAGTCCCGGCCCACCACTGTAACCCTGGGGAAGGATGTATGGACGGGGAGCAAGAGGGTGCCAGTCCCGGCCCACCACTGTAACCCTGGGGAAGGATGTATGGAGGGGGAGCAAGAGGGTGTCAGTCCCGGCCCACCACTATAACCCTGGGGAAAGATGTATGGACGGGGAGCAAGAGGGTGCCAGTCCCGGCCCACCACTGTAACCCTGGGGAAGGATGTATGGACGGGGAGCAAGAGGGTGCCAGTCCCGGCCCACCACTGTAACCCTGGGGAAGGATGTATGGACGGGGAGCAAGAGGGTGCCAGTCCCAGCCCACCACTGTAACCCTGGGGAAGGACACATGGATGGGGAGCAAAGGGGCACTAATCCTACCGCACTGTTATAACCATGCTGTCATGAGTCCCTTCTCTTCCACTTCAAGTTCAAATTACTGGCTCATTCTGTTTTCAGGAAGATGGCACCCTCTGGAGTCTGTGAGATGGGAAAACTGATGCCATCACCCACCCAAGCCCTTGTTAGGACAGGTGGCACTCAGGGCAGGCTCCTGAGAGTCCTCACTCCAGCATCTGAGTCCTTCACAAGCCCCTCAGGACCCTGTTTTCAGGTCTTCCCCTTCCCCGTCCCGCACCCGACAATCTCCGGGTGCAGTTATTTTAAGGAAAATTCCACCAGGCAAAACCTCACAGAGACACTAATGTTTGAGGGTTTGGTTCTTCCTGCCTCCCATTGGAGACTGGTTTTGAGGTTGTTTCGCTGAATCACTGGGTGAAAAGTAAATAAATAAATGGAGGAAGGAAATCTTAGCTTTAAAGGGAATTTTGTGGCCTTCCCCCAAAACAAAACAGCTGTTATCACCAAAGAAATCTGCAGGACCTGGCCTCTCTGGGAGTGTACTGCGTTCTGGGGTTTCAGAGGCACCCCCACCAGAAGCATCTGCCCCAGTGCCTCCAACCTCCAAAAGGTGCTCAAAACCGGGCTGCCAGCCCTCAGGAGCAAGCTGGCTGCATCCCACGGCCTCTGGGAAGCCTGACCTTGCTGTTGTCCCCCTACTCCCTTCCAGGGTCAGTGAAGGACTAGGAGTGACCTGCCCTGGGGTGTTGACATTCTGCAAATTTGCTCAGCTTCCTTTGGGGATCTCACACCCCTTCTCGTGACTCATGCACATGGCTTCTACCAGCCCCCCTTGCCTCTCTCTCATGTCCCATTTCTTCCCTGGGTTCCTGCTCATCATAAAAACCAAAGGATAGAGAGCTCTTGGTAATCAACTAGTCCAGTCCCCTCATCTTCACAATATGGAAACTGAGGCCAGGAAAGTAGCAATAACCGGCGCTGGGTCACACAGCACCTTCGTGGCAGGGTTAACAATGGAACTGAAGATGCATTGCCCCCTGCCGCGTTTGACCAGCAGATGACACAGTGGGCTTCAACTCCCCACCTCCCAGCCCTCAGAGGCTGGCAGCAGCCGCTGTCCTGTAGACTGAAGAGCTGGCTGGGACACTGTGTACCCCGGGAGCTCCCCCTGCAAGAAGGAAAAGACTGGAAATGGGAGGTTGAGAGGAACACTGTAAGAAAGGAACCCCTTACAATATCTATGATGCCAGGTTTCCCTGACCCTGGATCAGCTGCCTGGGCAGTGTGAAGTGTCCTGGCCCATCATTGTCTTCTAAAGCATCTCACTCTCAAATATACTCAAAGTATCTCTTTGGTCCTGCTAAAAATTCATCCATTGCTCCAGTTCCAACTCACTCCCAGTACCCCTGGCATTCGAGGCCTGCTGACATTTTCCTCATCTTCTCTCCCTATCTGTCTTTACACCACCCCTCTGAACCAATGGGGAAGGGCAGAGGAGCCCCACCCTCAGAGCCTGGTGAATTTCAGAAGCCTGGGTGCTGTGGGTGTGGGCTAGTGTGGTAAATTTCAGAAGCCTGGGCACTGTGGCTGTGGGCTAGGTTAGATGGTGGGAGGCTGGTGTGATGTGAGCTCTTCCCATGGGATGCTGTGCATGTGCCTTCTGTCAACCTTCCCTGACTGTAGTGGAAGGAAGACCACTCCAGAAGGTTCCACCTCATGCCCACTCTGAGACCCTGGGCACATGACATTACCTACCATCTCTGAGCTCCATTTCCTCATGTGTGGGATGTCGCTCCCCTTCACCCCACTTTGAGAACGAGATTTAGCAGTATAACTTGGGGAAAAATAAAGCTCCAAGCATGCAGGAGGTGCTCAATAACTATTTGCTTCTCCTCTCCTTCACCCGAAGGGCAGGGCAGGAGCAAAATGGCGGGAGACCTTCCTTTAAACTCAGTCAAGGAAGGGCTTCAGGACTGTTGTGTGGGTGCTGAACTGGGGGTGGCGTTGGGTGCTGACTGGGGTGGGGAGTGCTGGCTGGCAGGGGATGCAGTGGTGCTGGACTGGGGGTGGGGTGGGTCTGGCTGGGGGTGCATGGGTGCTGCTGGGTGGTGCGGTGGTGCTGGCTGGTGGTGGGTGGGTGCTGGCATGGTGGGCGGGTGGCTGGCTGGGGTGGGCGCCGTGGGTGCTGGGCTGGTGGTGCGTGGGTGCTGGCTGTGGTGCGGGTGCTGGCTGAGGGCGTGGAGTGGTGCTGGCTGGTGGTGCGGGGGCTGGCTGGTGGTGGGTGGGTGCTGGTTGGGGCGTGCGGTGGGGTGCTGACTGGGGGGTGGGTGCTGGTTAGTGGTGGGTGGGTGCTGAGTGGGGGTAGGCATGTGGAAGCAGGCAGGTGGCAGGTGGACATTTCTCCTCACCACCAGCTCTGTCAAGGCAAGGGTCTCAGAACTGCCAGATCTCAAGGTTGGAAGAAATTACCTTCCAGAAGGTCAAGTAATCTAGTCACAGGCTGATTTGAAAACACTATTCTGTTAGCTGTGCCATGATTGAGAATTTCATCCCAGTCCAATGGTAGCAGGACCACGATTTTAATGATCAACTAATAGTCGTTGAGCCCCTTGTACATGTCCTGGGCTTTCTCATATTTGGTCTCATTTAGTCCTTTCAAGAGCCCCATGGTGTGACCATCCATTTACCAAGAGGGAATTGATAGTTCCGGAAGATTAAATAATTTCCCCAAGCCTACACAGCTAATAATTTCATGTCATGAATATTTGTTGAACACCTCATGTGTGCTGGGCAGGCCTGGGAGTGCAGCAGTGAGAAATGCAAGCTGGGGTTCCCTGTCTAATTCCGGGGCTCCTTCCACCTCCTCTTGCTTCTGCCTCTTCCATCTGGCTGCCACAATTAAATACAGGGCTTGAAGAACTTAGAGAGATATGAGAAGTTGGGATATAACCTTATGAGTAAAGCTTAAGGGTGTGGTTAATGGTCCTCCATGGGGACAGGACCCTCCCTTGGAATGCAGTTTGGAAACCTTTGGGAAGACTCTTGGTTACCATCACAAGCAATGGGCACTACAGGCAGGTAGTCAGGGGCACTGGGAATGCACACAGGATAGTCTGCACAGCCGAGAGCTGTCCTGCTGCCCACAGGACTCTTGGATTTGGTCCTACCAGACACCATTTAGGTGAAAAGTCATTTATAATTATCTGAGCCTAGAACCTAATTCCATATTAAATTCAAACACAGAGTATTTGGGCAGTGTATTAGTCAGGGTTCCCAAGAAGGACAGAACTAATAAGATACATATACATATATATATGTGTATATATGTGTGTGTGTATGTGTATGTGTGTCTGTGTGTATATATATGAGTTTATTATTAACTTACACAATCATAAGATTCCACAATAGGCCGTTTGCAAGCTTGAGGAGCAAGTAGAGCCAGTCTGAGTCTCAAAACTGAAGAACTTGGAGTCCGATGTTTGAGGGCAGGAAGCGTCCAGCAGGGGAGAAAGATATAGGCTGGGAGGCTAGGCCAGTCTGGTCTTTTCCCGTTTTTCTGCCTGTTTTATATTCGCTGGCAGATGATTAGATGGTTCCCACCAGATTAACGGTGGGTCTGTCTTCGCCAGCCCAGTGACTCAAATGTTAATCTCCTTTGGCAACACCCTCACAGACATACCCAGGATCAATATTTTGCATCCTTCAATCACATTGACACTCAATATTAACCATCAAAAGTCCACCCCTTGTTAACTTGAACCCATACACATCTCCTCAGATCATACATAATCTTCAAATAAAGACAGTAATAAGGTCATCATTATGCCTAACATAATACAACTATCCTTTGTACAACTGGAGACAAACCAATCCCCAAACCAAATACTATTACATAAAGTTAACAATATTTAAATGCTGATATGAAGTCAATAAATCTTATGTCGCATGACTAAGAAAAAGGAAATAAAATGAAGATATTTTCTTAGTACAAGTGTATAAATGCACAAACATGTTTTTTAACCAAAGAAGGAGGAAATACTCATGACAGTTACAGTCCTTGTTTCTGCAGCTGGTCATGTGGTCGTAGCTGGTATTGATGACTACCTTCTTCTACTACCCATTTTGTATTCCCTTTGCCTTCAGCAAGCACTTCAGCAGGTAGTAGTTTTCTCCTGGTGGAGGGACCCAAACCTTCATTCCTGAGGGGTCTGGACCACCTGTAGTCCTGCCTGGATTGAGCTGTGGTAGTTTTCTATTGACCTTAATCACAGGGCATGGTAGTATTAAGAGATGCCCTAATGGATCTCCTGTATTCCATTCATACTCTTCCTTACCTTCTTTATGGAGTAGTAGACTGATTTCATCTTCATAGTCCGGGTCAGTCCCCCCAGCCACCACTGTAACTCCCTTCTTAGCTTGTTGACTTAAAGGTAGGAGGAGCCCAGGCCGGACACGGTGGCTCACGCCTGTAATCCCAGCACTTTGGGAGGCAGAGGCTGGCAGATCACCTGAGGTCAGGAGCTCGAGACCAGCCTGACCAACATGGAAAAACCCCATCTCTACTAAAAATATAAAATTAGCCAGGCGTGGTGGCACACAGCCATAATCCCAGCTACTCAAGATGCTGAGGCAGGAGAATCGCTTGAACCCAGGAGACGGAAGTTGTAGTGAGCAGAGATTGTGCCATTGAACTCCAGCCTGGGCAACAAGAGCAAAACTCCGCCTCAAAAAAAAAAAAAAGGGTAGGAGGAGCCCAAAGTGTCCAGGTGGCAATCTTAACTTCCAGTGTAATAGAATCGCTGTTGTGTCTCCTGGTGGCAGCATTCCTCCCTTTGGAACTAAAACCTCTGTGCCAGCAGAAGGTAATGCTGCGAGAACAGGAAGCAAAAGCAAAAATCATGCTAGTGGATCACTAAGGGTGATGGTGAGTGGCAGGACACACTTTCAATATTTGCTTTTCCTCCAACCCCCCAACCCCCCATGCAACACACACACACACACACACACACAAAAGTGCAACCACTGTGTCAACTAAGGGACAATTATACTTTATTTTATTCGAAACATTTCCAAGAGTTGTTAATCATTTCAAAAAGTCAAGTCACTGATGGCAATGGCAATCCCACTTCTGGCATTTGAGTTGCTAATGAAACAGTTCAGTCAGTGTGTTAGACTTTTCTTGCATTGCTATAAAGAAATGCCCAAAACTGGGTAATTTACCAAGAAAAGAAATTAACCAGCTCTGGTTCTGCAGACTGTACAGGACTGGCCCAATATCTGCTCAGTTTCTGGTGAGGGCTTCAGGGAGCTTCTACTCATGGTGCAAGGCAAAGTCACATGGTGAGAGAGGGGGCCAGGGGTCAGGGGAGGTGCCACACACTTTTAAACAACCAGATCTCATAAGAGAGAATTCACTTACCATACTGAGGACAGCACCAAACCGTGAGGGATCCACTCCCATGACCAAATCCCCTTCAACCAGGCCTCACCTCCAACACTGGGATTACATCTCAACATGAGATTTGGAGGGGATATCCAAAGTATATCAGTCCACATGTATAGTTGTAAAATGCATGGCAATTCTATGCATAGGTACAAGCATCAGACTGTCCATTTTCATTATAAATTATTTCTATTTGATTTTTCCTTTATGTTACAGTTAGGGAACTCTAGCTAACTTTTTTTTTTTAATTGAACTTTAAGTTCTGGGATACATATGCAGAATGTACAGGTTTGTTACATAGGTATACACGTGCCATGGTGGTTTGCTGCACCCATCAACCTGTCATCTACATTAGGTATTTCTCCTCATGCTATCCCTCGCCTAGTGCCCCCACACCCCCCACAGGCCCTGGTGTGTGATGTTCCCCTCCCTGTGTCCATGTGTTCTCATTTGTTCAACTCCCACTTATGAGTGAAAACATATGGTGTTTCATTTTCTGTTCCTGTATTAGTTTACTAAGAATGATGGTTTCCAGCTTCATCCGTGTCCCTGCAAAGGACATGAACTCATCCTTTTTATGGCTATATAGTATTCCATGGTGTGTATGGGCCACATCTTAACTTTAAAAAAAAATGTGTACGTAAGTTCACTATGAATTTTGTTTCAACATAGTACAAGGGGCATTATGTGGTATTTGTCATAGAACGGCGTTGGGGTGTAAGAAGGTGGGGCTGGAGCCACCATGGTAGATGAAGGTTGCCCACAACACAATGACAAAGTGTTCTTCCTCCTCCATCCTAGGAGGACAGAAGAGTGGAAGCTCTGCTTATGGCATTTGCAGTAGGCTTGGGGCATGATTTCCTGGGCAAGAAAGTTGTTTGTCTTTAGAGTAGATAAACTAATGGAAAGAACACTGAGTTCGGAGTCAAACGATCTGAGTTTGAATCATGGTTTTGCCACCTCCAGATGTTGAAACCAAGCAAAACCTCTCTGGTCTTTGTTTCTCCATCATCATGGGAGCCCCTTGGACCAAAATTAGGTGATCTTGCTGTGTAACGCTTGAATGCTTCGAGGATTAGCTTTCAAGGGCTCTCAAGATTCCTTTCCCCTCTGGAACAGTCAATGCAATGGGTCTGAAGGCAGGGGGTGAAAGCGACAAGAGCATTCACTGGTTTGAACCTGGAGATGCCATCTTGAACCAGTCATTTAATTTCTCTGGGCCTTCGTTTTAGCCTAGACAAAATGGGAATTATACTAGTCCTACCTCACTGGGGTGATGAGATTTAACAAGATGACCTTTGCAAAAAGTGCTAGAACTCCATAGTTCTCAGTAAATGTTCGATGTTAGTTTCCTTCCTCCAACCTTCCCCAGACCAGTTCCCAGCCTCTGCCCCTCTGCTCTGCTCTCTAGTCCCTCAGTCCCAGTGCCAGACTTGGGAGGGAAGAACATGGAATTTTGCTGAGTCTCACATTGTCCTTGCAGGGGGAGCAGAGGTTAGAAGTCCCTTCCTATCCAGGGAGTTTCCACCTCCTTCTCTGGACCAGCTGTGGGGCCCATGGGGAGAAAAGTGACTAAGATAGGGAGAATTTCTGGAGGCCTCTCTGGCCTTGACCAAGGCTCCACCCACCAGGAAAAGCACAGGAAAGTGATTTCTCAGTCTGCAGACTTTGGATGAGGGTTTGGCGAACGTTACATGGAGACGCTTACCTTCCCTTTCAGCAAGTGCCGAAGGAGCAAAGGCATCAAGGTGTAGGACTGTATTGTATGCTCAGGGAACGTCTGAGGACTTGCTGGAACTTACAGTGCAGATCAGAGTGAGGGGAAGGGGGAGCCAGGTGGAGGAGCTAAGACAAGGCAAGATTCTGCAGAACCTTGTTTGCCTTGCTCAGGACCAACTCTTCACACATCAGGTCTGCAGCCACAGGAGAGGATGGTCTGGTTGGCTTGGGCAGTGTTCAGTAGTCCAGGACTGGGAGGATGACCGAAGTGCAGGGAAGGGGAGGAGATCCAAGCATCTGCCACAGGAGAGCCCCTCTCCCACAGTGCCCCCATAGGGCACCCTTAGCAGCAAAGCCTGCAGATGGGAGGTCTTCCTTATGGAAGCCAACTCCAGGAGCCTCCTCATTCCCACTGAGGTGCGAGGGACTTGGCCGGCTCCTCCCAGGGCCATTTTACTTCAACAGGAATCAAAACTTCCTTCCAAGGGGGTGCTTTGCCAACTGTGCCCAGCTGAGTCCCAGGGCTGTGTCTCAGGATTAGGGGAGGGTGAGCCGACAAGCCCTGAGCTCCCCAGGCAGCACCCCTGCTGGGCACTGGTGACTCAGACCTCGGGGGATATAGTCCTGCCCACATTCTAGCAAACATGATGGTCAAAGGTGGCATGAGTGACCCTATGGACGGCCGTGAACCTGAGGTGTCTGGGAGGGTGTATTAGTCTGTTCTGATGCTGCTAATAAAGACATACCCAAGACTGAGTAATTTATAAAGGAAAGAGGTTTAATTGACTCACAGTTCCACATGGCTGGGGGAGCCCTCACAATCAGGGCAGAAGGCAAAGGAAGAGTAAAGTCACATCTTACATGGCAACAGGCAAGAGGGTGTGTGCAGGGGAACTCCCCTTTATAAAACCATCAGATCTCACGAGACTTATTCACTATCACAAGAACAGCATGGGAAAGACGAGTCCCTGGGACTTTGGGAGGCCAAGGTGGGCGGATCACCTGAGGTCAGGAGTTTGAGGGCCAGCCTGGCAAACATGGTAAAACCCTGTTTCTACTAAAAATACAAAAAGTAGCCAGGCATGGTGGTGCACACCTGTAATCCCAGCTACTTGGGAGGCTGAGACAGGAGAATTGCTTGAACTTGGGAGGCACCGCCAAGATCATGCCACTGCACTCCAGCCTGGGCGACAGAGCAAGACAAAGAAAGAGAGAGAGGGAGAGAGGAAGGAAGGGAGGGAGGAAGGGAGGGAGGGAGGGAGGGAGTATGGAAGGAAGGAAGGAAGGAAGGAAGGAAGGAAGGAAGGAAGGAAGGAAGGAGGGAGGGAAGGGAGAGAGGGAGGGAGAGAGGGAGGGATGGAGGGAGAGGGAGGGAGGGGAGGAAGGGAGGAAGGAAGGAAAGAGAGAGAGAGAGAAAGAAAAGAAAGAGAAAGAAAGAGAGGAAGGAAGGGAGAAAGAGAGAGAATCAGTTAGAGAAGAGATGAGGAACACATTCCAAGTCAATGGAGCAGTCGTCAAAAGACCCAGAGGTGTGGACCACCACCATGGTCCTGGGGCCTCGAGTGGTTATGAGAAAGGATGGGGATTAAAAGAAGAGCTCCGGAGTCAGACACGCTGTGTGCAGATCACCGCTGTGCTGCCTACACACTCTCAGAGCCTCAGTTTCTCATATGTAAAATGGGGATGAGAATTCCACACAAGCACGTGAGCTCTGTGAGAGCAGGCCTCTGGCTCTCTCATTGGCTTCTGTTAGGATAAGTCCTGGAGGGCCTGGCCTAGGGTGACCCCTTGGTCTGTGTTGGCCAAAGGAGGGATCGGATGAAAGGCATAATGGGTGTTAAGTGTCTGGGATAAATCAACACCCAAGAATAAAGATAACTTTGGAGTGTGGGGCTTCTTAAAGAATCTATAGGCGACAATGAAAGGGTGGTGAAAACCTTGGAAGCCAGAAATAGGGACTTTTCCTGTGAAATGTGGGGAGCCAGTGAAGGTCTCTGGTGGGCTAAGAAGCCCAGCCGTGGCTGTGTGTAGGCCCCTGCTGGGGAGTCTGTTGGGCCTGGGCCCTTTCTGAGGTGGAGCCAGCCCTTCTCCAGGAAGCTCCCTATGTGTCATCGTCATGGAGCAGTCAGGGTCTTCCGGAGGCAGCTGCAGCCCCTCTAGAGACAGCCTGAGTCAGGATTTGAGAATTTCTGGAGGTGGCCAAGTGTGGGCCCCTGGGGTTGTTCCCTGGGACTAGGAAGGAGCTCCCACTGGCCTGACTTGGAGTCATGGGATCTTTATCCACAGGCCTGTGGGACCTGTGACCTTTGACCCTTCATACAACCTGACCCTTTGACCCCAGCAGACTCTACTGTTTGGTTTTCTGGGAGGAAAGGAGAGCTCAGGCAGAGATGGAGAGGGGCAGTGCTGCTGATGGAACCCCCATCACATACATCCTCCTCAGGGGCCCCTGAGGCTCTTCTTGGCCTCTCCTGAGGCTCTCCAGCTGGCTCACTGCCAGGAGGAAGTCCATGTTGTTTGGGACCAACCCCTGACCCTTCTGGTGGTTTCAGTGGTTCTGAGGGAGGCTGGAGCTGTTCCCCAGAGTGCTCGGTTTTCCGCTTGCTGCATCCTGGGGCTTCCGCTCACCCCCGCTCCATTTCTCTGCTTCCCACACACGAAGCTGGCCCCCCATGCATGCTCCCCATGGTAAAACATGGAGTTCACCACTCTGCACTTCAGCCTTGCCCCGCCATCTCTGCTTCAGGAACTCTTCTGGGGACAGAAGAGATTGACACAGGAGTCAGATCCCCCAGAAGGAGGACAGATGACTGGCCAAGAGCAGGGGCTGCTTGCTTGTCTGCAAAATAAAAGAAATAGGATGCCCTTCTGGGGTGGTGGGAGGGTGAAACAAGATGAGGCCTGGACAGGGACAGCAGAGGCCTGGCACCTGGCAAGTGCTCAGAACAAATGCAGTGAGCCTAGAAGGAGTAGCAGCAGCAGTTATCATATTATAATTTTTGTGATTTAATGAGTCATTTTAATTTAATCACAGCTCAGACCCGCAACCTTGTGCTGAGGAGGCTAAAGGGAGGCTGGGGCCAGAGGCAGGCCAGCACCATCAGAGGTGGCTCCGTGAAGGAGGAGAGCTCGTAAATGAGCAAGATTTTGGTAGTGAGGAGGGCAGAATGTTTGGTGAGAAGGATGGAGACAAATGTTCTCTCAACTGAGTCAGTGACCAGGAAACACAGCCCTCAGTGGTTGGAGGATATGGACTGTATTTAGAGGGCACAGGCTTAGCACTTTGCACAGAGTTGGTGCTTAATAAAGAATGACTGCTGTTCCTAGCTTTACCCTCTGTAAGGATTCACAGTGAGGGCTCCTCAAATTCAATGCCTAGAGGACTCGTAGTCATGCACTTACTCAACAAGTATTTATTGAGCATCTACTATATTTCAGGCACTGTTCTAGGAGTTGGGGATGCACCAGTCAATAAATCTTGCCCTCAAGAGGTCACTGTCTAATGAGGGAGCAGCAGATAATAAACAAACAACCTAGAGAATATGTAGTATGCAGTGTTTTTCCTCAGGGAAGGATCATTTATGCTTTAAAACATCAGAACATGCATAAAGCACTTAGAGAGTGCCCAGCTGGCACATAGTAAGCGCTCAGTAAATGCTTCCTGTTGTTTTAGCTCTGGCCTCACCAGTCTGGGGGTAAACACTCGCTATGACCATCATAGAACAAGATGTCTTTGGCTCTGCTTCCACTGTTTAAGCATTTTAGCCCCTGCAAGCCTTTCCTCGACAGCTCTGAGAGGGCCTGTCACAAGGTCTCCCACTATTTGTCCTCTTAGCAAACAAGTGGCATTATTCCTCCTGTTCTGATTCTGCGACTCTGACTGAAGGTGGTGATATCCCACTGCTGTCAACACCCTCTGCCAACGTCACCACCAGAAACTGCCCACAGGCCAATTCTGCCAGGCGCCTGCATGTGACTGACCATGGTTGAGTCAGAGACACACCTTGCCCAAGAGAGCTGTCCCCGATCTCTCCCATGACCACCAGCACCTGGACTCCCCAGATCCCAGGGGAACATTGGAGAAGCATGCCTTTTTTCCCTACCACACCCCTCTTCTTTAAAAAACACTTTCACCTTACCCCTGGAATTCCGAGTTAACTTCTCAGGGCCAGAGCAGAGGCCACTTCTGAGTGGCCCTGCCACCGTTTACCACTGCACTGCAACTGCGCCTGCCAAGGTCAGTGACCTCTACAGGTCACTGCTCCATGTTACCTCATTTGACCTATAGCTGGTCCATTGCTCCTCCTTGAAACACCCCCTCCGCTTGGCTCCAGGATGACACACTCACCAGGGTCCTTTCTGGCCTCACTGGGTTCCCCTTCAGCTTCAACACCGGCTGGGGGCTGGGGGCTCGGGTCAGGGCTCCTGGTCCTCTTTTCCTCCCTGCCTGCACACACACCTTCATTCCTTTGTTGCTCTAACCTAGTGTCATGGTTTGAAAAGCTGCAACTCCAGATTCGCATATCAGAGACTGCTATGAGGCGTCTCCTCTGGATGTCTGATAGGCCTTCACCTTCACCATTCCAGAACTGAACTCCTGATCTTCTCGCCATCCGAAAACCTGTGCTTTCCTCAGCCTTTCCCATCCAAGTTAGCATAGGCAACTGTGCCCTAGACCCCAAACCTCAGAGTCTTCCTTGTGTGCCCCTTCTCTCACCATCCGCCCTCACACCCAACAAATCCATTAACAAACCCTGTAATCCCAACATCCAGATCCCTCCAAAATCCAACCATCTCTCACCCTTTGATGCAGCCACCTTCTAGCTGGCTTTCTGGCTTCTGTCCTTGCCCGGTTTCAGTATATTCTCAGCAGAGCAGGATGACACTGCAAAGTGTAGGTCACCCTTCTAGCACTCCACCCCATCCAGTGGCCCCATCCCACAAAGAGTCTGTCATTGCCATGTCCGACAAGGTGCTACAGGATCTACACCTGCTGCCACCTGTATACCACCCTGTTATTTCTCAGACCTCATCCCCATGATGCAGAAGGGGTTTAGGCAATAGGAGCTCTAATAGATATGAAACCCTGGCTGTCATCTGAAGACAACAGGTGTGCTCCAAGTTCAGGGCCATCGCCCTTGCCCTTGCCCTGGAACAATCTTCTCCCAGATATCCATATGATTCTGTCCCACACCTAGTTCAGATCTTTACTCAGATCTCGCTTTCTCATAGAGGGCTTCCCTGACTACACTGTTGAAACTTGAACCCATTCTAACCCATGGCGTTCTCTGTCCCCTTCTCTTGATTTATTTTTCTCTGTAGCTCATCTCCCAGCTAACATACTATATAGTGATGTATTTGTATGTCTGTTGCCTGTCTCCAACCACATAGATCTTATTCACCACCATGTCCCTAGCACCTAGAATAGGGCCTGGCACTTAGTAGGTACTTACAGAATGAATTTGTAAAAGATACCACTGTTGATATTGACCCTTCCTCTACCCTCCTTCAATCCTGGCTCATGGCCTTGAACTCTACTAGTAGGCCCTGACTCCTACTGCACTTTGGGAAGGCATTAGACTCTCATTCAAACAGACCCCTATCTAGCCCTGACTCATTACCGTCCAGAGGAGTTTGGCATCCTAAGTTTGACCTGGAACTGCTCACCTCACTCTTTCCTCCAACTACAGTTCAGTCTCTACCAAATGAATGTTTATCATTGCCAGAGAGGGCTGGGTTGGAGTTTGAGTTTAGACCAACAGTACTGCAAAGCAGGGATCTTCAGAGAAGGCTAATGCCATAGACTGAATGTTTGTGTCCCCCCCCACCCCAAATGTATATGTTGAATTTGTTGTTGTTGAGACGAAGTCTTATTCTGTCACCCAGGCTGGAGTACAGTGGTGCGATCTCGGTTCACTGCAAACCCTGCCTCCCGGGTTCAAGCAATTCTCCTGCCTCAGCCTCCCGAGTAGTTTGGATTACAGGCGCCTGCCATTGTGCCTGGATAATTTTTGTAGTTTTTGGTAGAGATGGGGTTTCATCATCTTGGCCAGGCTGGTCTTGAACTCCTGACCTCATGATTCACCCGTCTCGGCTTCCCAAAGTGCTGGGATTACAGGTGTGAGCCACTGTGCACGGCTATATGTTGGAACTTAACCCTTGAGGTAATGGATTTAGCATGTGTGGCAGGGGGGAGAAGGGCTTTGGGAGGTGATTAGGTCATGAAGGCAGAGCCCTCATTAATGGGATTAATGCCTTTGTAAAAGAGACCCCAGAAAGCTCTCCTGCTGTTTTTGGCATTCGAGGACACAGTGAGCAGACAGTCGTCTATGAACCAAAACGTGGACCCTCCCTGGACACCAAATTTGCCCACACCTTAATATTGGACTTCCCAGCCTCTAAAACCTGTGAGAACCTGTGCTTATGAGCGACTCAGTCTCTGGTAACGTGTTACGGCTACCCAAGTGGACTAACACAGCCGAGCAGGGTCAGCTATTAATAGAGAGGGAATTGGGAGCAGGGGGCAAAATGTCCCAGAGTTTCAATAAGCCCCAGAGGGAAGCCCAGGAAACAGAACCCAAGAGTATCATCAGAATGGAGTTTTAGTCACTCACTAAGCCAGAACCGTGCCATGGGATGGCTCGGGAAGGCCGAGGGAGACAGAGGCCACAGGTGCTACTGGGGATACCTGGGGCAGAGACCAGGGGCTGCTAATGTTCCATCGTAGTTGGCCCCATGCCTTCTAGGGGCTACCTTCGTTCTGGTCGAGGATGAGGCCTGAGTGCCTCTCCCCACAACTGCGCTGTCCCCAGATTGGCAAGGGCACTTAGCAAACAGCTCAGTCCAACCACCTTCCAAGTTATATCGTTATTTATCTACATGGCAGTTAGTCTGCTTTCCAAAAATAGCAAGCCATGGGAACTCATCCTGGTACCCCAGAAATAAGCCAAAAGCCCATAATACAAATAATGTTTCTAAATGTTGGCTGGATGCATGAAGTAATGAATGGATTCTCCCATGCTCCACTCCAAGGAAAGGGAAAATCAACTTTTTACTGTTGATGTACGATACTTTTCACTGAACTTCGATCACACCCCCACCCCCACACCCTTTCTTGGTTTTACCATTTTCTCTAAGGTAGTTATTGTCAGCCTTGTTTTATTGATGAGAAACCTGAACTCAGAGAGGTTGCTGTCTGTACAAAGTTATAGAACTTATAGCTGGCAGAACCAGCATTTGAAACCAGATCTGTCTAACCCTAAATCCCATGCCCTTTCTCCTGGACCACCCTCTCTTGAATGAAGAATTGTAAGTATCTACTACCTGCTGGCTGCTGCATTAAGATACCAGAGGTAGGTTGTTCTAGTTCATTCTCATATTATGAGACTCATATTATGAGACTCATATGCCCTTGTTACAAGTGAGAAAACTGAGGTTTCGTGAGATTATCTGCCTTTCCCAAGGTCATCCAGCTTCTAAGGTTTGGAGCTGGATTGGAACCTGGCTTTGTTTGACCCCAACACCAAGCTCTTTTCACTGCTCCACAATGCCAGGACACGAGGCAGTGTCCAGGCTGGTGGACTCTTGGTGATGAGCTCAGGCTGCCAAGAGCAAGGCTTCTGTTTGCTTCACCCTTGGTCTCATTAGTTTTATGCTGCTCAAGCTTCGCAAATAGTGGCCAGTATACCTGTACTGGCCAAGTCCAGGCAAGAATCAGGAATGAGTGGACAGGGCAGGCCCAGGACAGGTCAGTCTCCAAGTGTGGAGACACAGGGCCAACAACATGCCTCTCCACTGACACTGGTGCATGAGCTCATCGCTGGGTGCTGGAACCCACTCACTGCGTGAGTATTGCTTTGGTGCAGAGAATTAAATCTTAGCAGCATGGTGGGTGGTTGAGAGCTCAGACTCTGGAGTCTGGCTTCTTGGGTTCACATCTAGGCTACTCATTGGCTTTATGATTTTTAATTGGTTCCTCATTCCTTCTGAGCCTCACTTTCCTCATCTGTAAAATAGGGTTAGTAATAGGACCTGTCCCATAGGATCATCGATCAGATTAAATATAATAATATTGATAAAGGACTTACAACAGAGCACTTTACCAGTTTCCCATCAGTAGCAACCCCAATTGTAGTAATTTAAAAATATTGATGGGATAAGAAAGACTGAACCATTCATTAAGCCAACAATGAATGGAAAAATAACACAGACCCATGGACATCACCTCCCAATTTTGGGGGGGGGGGGGTTTGTTTTGTTTTATTTTGTTTGCTTCTTTGTTTTTTGGGTCTTTGTTTTATTTTGTTTTGTTTTTTTGGTCTTGGAAGAATACTGGACCTGAAATCTGAGGATTCAAGATTCAACTTCAAATCTGGCTGTGTGACTTCTGGCAAGTCACTTCGCCTCTCTCAATCTTGTCCGACTTGTCTGAAAAAGAAAAGTCGTGCTATTGGAACTGCTCTGCTTATAGCCCTGGGATTCGCATGAGGCTCAAACGAAATGGTGTTGTGGAAATATTATGTAACGTAGAAAATGCTGGAGAAATGCTAGCCATTGTGTTGAGACAGTTCCCCTTTCTTGTCCCCCACCCCACCCGGGCTCCCTCCAGCCAGGGAGTCTACCTCCCACCCTTTTTGGCTCTCGGCTGCCCTGGAATCTCAGTTGGCTCCCAGAAAGCATTTGGAGCACAGCACAAATTGTCCAAAGGTTGCTTCCAAAGCCTCCGGCGGCTAAGCCTGGCCCCAGCCCTTCCTCCTTGAAAATGTCTGGCTTAATGGGAAAGAATGTAGGCTGGCAATTCAGTCCCATTCAAGTCCACAAGCATCCACTGACCACCTTCTAATGCCAGGCCCTGGACCCTGGGCACCTGGGACTGAACAAGGTAGTCTCTGCCCTCAGGAGCTCATGGTCCAGGTAGGCAACAGTCGCCTCACAGACAACCATACCATATGTTAGGGTAGCACTGGACTGGGGCCCCAGAGGAAGGCACTGTACCTGTGCTAGAAGAATCAGAGAAGGAGGGGACATCTGAGAAGAGCCCAACCCTCACCCAGTCACATCCAGATACGAAAGCCTTCATCCCATGGTGAAGCCTTCACTGCACTAGCACCTCCTCATCCCTGTGGTCATGGGTTTGTCCACACTGTAAGCTAAAGGTAGCTTTAAAATATTATTTAGTCCAGCTGTCATTTCAAAGAGGCCCAGAGAGCTGAAGTGACTTTCTCATGGTTACCCAGCTGGATCTGCTGGAAATAGTCAGCGTCTTTTATGTGAAAATTAATGTTTTCTTCTTGGAGATCCATTTCCAATCAGACCAACTCCCTGGCACCAGCTGGGCGCAAAAGTCAACCCAAAGGGGGATTCTTTTCTTCTGCCCCTTAGGCTGCAACCATGGACCTGATCCTTGCACAGCATGTCACGGTCTATGCAGGCTCCTGCAACCCACTCAGTCCTCATAGCAACTCTGTGAACTGACTGTCACTTAACTTGTTGTACAGATAGGGAAACTGAGTTTGGACAACAGTTCTTAAGAGGTGACTGTGAAACTGAAAAACTGATTTTAAAAGTCAAAGAGCCCTGAGTCAACATCTGACTTCAAATTGGAAAGTCAGTTTCATTACTTAGGAGTAACTGTTTCCTCGCCCTCTACTCTTTTATAAAATTGCCTTCTAAGCAGCAGGAATGACTGGTCGGCACCATGCTGGCTGGAGCATCGTCTCTTTCCTGCCTTTTGATCCTGCCTCTGTCCTCCTCGCTCTCTTCCTGGCTTTCTGCCTCTATTCCTGTCTGTGTTTCTTTCTCCATATTACTTTTTTCTCCCCTCTGTCCCTTATTCTCTTCCCACCTCTGTGTTTTTCTCTGCTCTATCTGGGTGTATGTGTCTGTTTCTCTCTCTGCCTCTGTTGCCTCTCTTCCCCTTCCCCTCCCAGGAAGGCTCTGCAGGTACTTGGAGGTGCCAAATACCTTTGCTGTGACTAACCCAGGGCTGTGCAGTGGCTGCGTCTTGCAGACCTCTCCGAGTTTCCAGTCACCAGTTCCCAGAGCAGTGGGAGGGGGAAGCCACTGAGGGAATCTGACAAGGCCCCTGCCCAAAGCTGCACATTCCCTGGACAAGAAAGGAAAGAGGATTACCAGAGAAGAGACAAACAGGAGGCATTGGTCAGCGACAGTCCGCCATCCACCCCTTCCGCCCCCGAACATCTGGTTTGAAGAAGGGTGGAGTCCCACCCTCCAGATGTGCGGCCTGAGGCTGAAGCAGCTGGCAGGAAAGACAGGCGGTGACTTCACAACCCACTTAAGCTGGGGGAGCTGAGGGTGTGCATGGGAAACAGGAGCCAATATCAGTGAAAGCAAAAATCCAGGCTCGCCATCTGCTCTGGATGGGCAGCTGGGTGCTGGGAGCGAGCATGGAGTTTAGAGAAAGAGAGACCCTCATCCCTGCTGGCTGGATTCAAATCCTGGCTCCTCCTGGTTCCTAGCAGTGAACTTCTGCGCCACCAATTCCCTTTCCCAGCCCATAATTCCTAACCCGTCAGAAGAGTGCCACTTCTTCCCTCACAGAGCCATCCTGACATTTCGTTCAATGAAATCACTTCTCTGAAATGCCTAGCACAGAGTGAGCACGGGTGCCCCGTCAACATTGCTGTCCTTCCTTCACCTTCCAGAAAGTCTTCCTGGACAAGCCCGACTCCCCAGCTCTCCCACTCTCCCCTCTTTGCTCCCTGCCGGTCTCTGTGGGTATTTTCTGCCTGGGTCTGCCCTCTTGTCAGACCGCCCTACTGCGTGGGCAGTCACCCACACCATCATTGTTCCTGCGCTTGCCCTTGGTGGTGGTGGTGGTGGTGGCGGTGATGGTATTAGTTCTCAGCGGGGTTTCTGCCTAACATCCTGTCTCCTTACCGACACAGTGAGCCGCTTCTCCAGGTTGACAGAGTCCTGCACTAAAAGAGAGACACTCACAGTAGCATATTGGGTGAAAGCATGGACTTCAGGTTCCACTAGACCCAAATTTGCCTTTGACCATCTCTTACTTATTAACCTGTGAAATGAGGGTAAGGAGAGAAGGACTGGGTTCTGAAGATTAAATAGATAAATTTCTTAGCACACTAGCCCTCAGGAATGGTGACATTTAGTTATTATTACACAGCCTGTTAGCTCCTTCAGTACTCAGCATACTGCTAGGTATAAAGCAGGCATTAATGAGTAGAGCTGCAATAACGTGGAATGGCTCTCACAGATCGCTTCCTGTTGGTGGTTTGTTTATTACAATTTAGCTTGGACTGGGTTCCTGGGAGTGCCTAGCCTCTTGGACTCAGAATAATTTCTGAAATCATCTAGGTCTGCCATCCATTTCCACATTTTGAAGGGAAAAATGAGTTCCCAACGAGGGAAAGAGATTTGCTTAAACTTCTGGTAAACGCGTTCATAGAGTTGTTTGTTCTCTATCGAAATGCAGAGAAGGTAGCATAGCATCTGCTCTGAACTCCTGAGGGCACTGATGTATGAGCCACTCTCTACAGTAGGTTTGCACAGAGAAGGGGGAATGCGAGCAAGGGGTGGCCTGGGCACGAAAGGGGTCATCTCATGAATAATCCCTCCACCTGGCTGGTATGGCACCTCTTATTCTCTCTGAAAATTTACTTGCTCAAGATCACGCAGGTAGTAGTGATGAGTCGGGATTCGAACCTAGGTCTGTTTGAGTCCTGAGCTGGGTTTTCCATGACACCTGCAGCCTCTGGAGGGAAACAGGTGCCACCAAGAAGAAAAAGGGGCCCCCAAAAGGAGGCTTGGACCCCAGGAAGACCAACTCATTGCCTTCTGCGGTTGCCTCAGGCCACCCAGTCTCCAGGAGGGAAGGAACAGGAGAGGGAGGAGACATTGACCGCCCAGGTGGGCATTCAAGCTCATCTGTGCAAATTAGAGTCCAAGGGGAGATGTAGCTTAAGACAATTGTCACCTGAGCCCCAAGGATACAGACCACCCACCCTATCTAGCTCAGGCGAGCAAGTGGCTGGTGAAATTGGTGGAACCTGTGAGACTTACCTCTTCCCAAGCAGGTGGGCAGCAGGCAGCAGAGACAGCTGTCTCAGCATTCAGCCTCTCCTCTCCCTCTCTCTTTCCCTAATGTTCCCTCCCTCTCCTCTGTCTCCAACCTTTCTTTCCTTCCTCTGTGTCCACTGCCCCTGGTTAGAAGGGATTCTAGGCCACTAGCTGTTTCGGGGCACCAGGATGGCCCAGAGTTGTCTGCAGAAGCCAGCCAAGGGTTGTTCCTTTATTTCTGTTCTGCTGATGAGACATCGAATGTTCAGAATTGGAGCTAGGATATTAGGCATCAGATGACTGTGGCATCCCACAAGGCTACCTCCTTCCCCACCAGGGCTTAGGCATTCACTGGCAACTTCCTAGATTTCTCAGAGTCCCGTGTGAATCATACATTTATACTCACTCAGGGGGTAACTGAAATAGCCAGTGTTAAAACATGCTGATTATCTCTTATTGATCACTTGACTGGTAATTGGAGAAGTCTTTGATTACCTCGAGGTTTTCATTGATTTGTTTTTATTCCCTGTTATTGAATGGGCAATTCACCATGTTACTTTGGGTAAGTTACTTAGTTTCTCTGATTTCTTCCCTATAAATGGAGGGGTCATACGTGATAGGGTCTTAGTGAAGATTTAATGAGCTAATACTTATAAAAGGCTTAGAACAGTTCCAGGGACCTGATAGCTATTCGTGTGAGCTGTTTTTGTTGCTAGTGTTGCTATTAATGGCGTGATAAGATGCAATATTTTAAAGCATAGTATGCACGATGGAGAAAGTTGTTAATAACGTGGACTTCTCATTGCTGATGAGAAAACAAGCCCAAGGAGGTGAAATGGGAAGGCCGTAGCATAAAATGGAAAGAATGTCGGCTTTGGACTTAGGCAGAGCTAAATTCACATCCCACCTCATGTTCTGCCTCACTGGGTGACTTTGGGTGAATTGCTTTTCTACTCTGATCCTCTATTTCCTTGTCTATAGAGTGAGAAAGAACATGTCTGTGCCTGGCAGAGAATAGGTATTCAAACAGCAGTGTCCTTGGTGAAGATCCTCCCTTCATTTCCCGTGCTCTCCCAACCTTTCTCTTCCTCGCCTCCACTGCCAAGCCAGCTGGTATTGAAACTCTGAGTTGATCCAGGTCTTCTGTCCTTCTCTTCTCTGCTTTTCCAGAGATTTCCACGAGACCCTATGAGAATCCAGGCTGAGACCTAGGAGTCATTCTGGGCTGAGTGACTAAGGGCGTGGTGCTTTATTTATTTATTTATTTATTTATTTATTTATTATTTTTGAGATAGCGTCTCACTCTGTCACCCAGGCTGGAGTGCAGTGGTGCCATCTCAGCTCACTGCAAGCTCCGCCTCCTGGGTTCACGCCATTCTCCTGCCTCAGCCTCCCGAGTAGCTGGGACTACAAGCACCCGCCACCACGTCTGGCTAATTTTTCTGTATTTTTTTTAATAGAGACGGGGTTTCACCATGTTAGCCAGGATGGTCTCGATCTCCTGACCTCATGATCCACCCGCCTCGGCCTCCCAAAGTGCTGGGATTACAGGCATGAGCCACCGTGCCTGGCCAGGACTTGGTGCTTTAACTTCCTGTCTGGAAAAATGGAAAGTGTTAAACTAGAAAGGTAAATACTTGGGTCAAAGAACTAATTTCCTCTTTGCCTTATCTTAGTTATAAGGAAGAGTTTGGAACCCTTTGGCTTGGGGCATTTGACTATAATCTGATTAATAGTAGATGTTTGGGAAGATACTAGTTACAGAAACCCTGTGAGAAATTGATCTATAAAGTGAACACTGTCTCCCACTAATTTAGCTATTAACAAAGGTTTCTACTGATTCTTAGAGCTTGTTCTGTGAGGAAAGGCACAGGTTGGTATGGTGTCGTGTTTAAGAATTGGGCTCTAAAGCCAGAATGCTTGGGTCTGAATCCCAGCTTTGGCACCTTAGGCAAGTTGCTTACCTCTGTGTGCCTCCGTTTCCTCATCTGTAAAATAAAGATAATAATATTACTGTGTGTGACTGTGTGTGGGATTAAATGAGTTGAGCAAGGTAAAATGCTAAGAACAGTTCTCATGTCTATAAGTACCAGCCTATTATTGTCAACTCTGCATCCCTCAGCGTTTTGAGGGAAAAACATTTGGAACCTATTATTCATGCCCTGATCCTGTGTCTCCCTTTTCTCAGCCACTTGGAAATAAAATTAAGCCAGAGCCCAAATGGTAACATTTAGCTACAGTGGCCACCCTACTGTGCCCCAAACCTTCTTTTGTCCCCATTGCCTGCAGCCCCCACAGGACTGTGATTTTCAGTTCTCAGAGAAGCCCAAGGTTGGAATGGACCATCAAGATCACTTCATTTGATCCCTCTTTGGATACTGGGATCTGTTGGCTAACATCCGTTCAAAACGGACCTCCCATCTCTCCTTGAATGCTCCAGTGGCGGAGAGCTCACCACCTCCTGGGCAGCCCACCTCATCTCTGAATGGCTCTAATTCAAGGAAAGGTTTTCTTGAACTGAACTCAAGTCTGAGCCTGCAAAAGCATCCCAATCAGATCACTTCCCTGTTAGTTAACTTCCAGTGTTTCCTCACTGACCCCAGGGTTATGTCCAGACTCCTAAGATGTCCACAATTTCCAGCTGCATTTCTGCCCCCAGGCCTGGTATTCCAGCCACACTGTGTGTCTCACCTGTTTTTAAATGTTGTGCATCCTTTTACAACTCTGCTATTTTGCATATGCTGTTCCATCTCTCTTCCCTTCTCTGATTTGCAATCTCCTACACATTCTCTAAGATTCTGATCAAAACCCTTATTCTCCAAGAGCCTGACCAGTTCCCTCAAAGGGCTTTAGGGTTCCATTCCCCAAGCTTCTCCAGCACCTCTCATTTTTGTGCTGTAATCATCTGTTGATGTGCCCATCTCCCCCATGAGTGGCAGCTCCTTATTCATTTTCAACATGGTACCTCTCAGGCCCAGTTTAGCACCTGCACAGAACAGTTGTCCAGAAAGTATTTACCTAGTGAACGAACAAGCACCAAATTGGTTGGTAGTTACACCTGTTGGTGCAAGTTCCATGTTGAGTCTAACCCTCTTCACACACCTGCCCTTCAAATATTAGAAGACAGTTCTCAAATCCCCTGAATCTTCTCTTCACCAAGTTAACGTCCCTAATGCTGCCAGCATTTCCTTACATTATGTGGTTTCAAGTCATTCTTTACCTCTGTCACTCTCCTCTGGACAATTCCAGGGATTTAGGATCTTTCTCAGTGTATGTCTTCCAAAGCTGAACCCTAGACTTCATAGTGGTCTGACATGTGTAGGGGGCAGCTGGACTATTCTCCACTTGTTCTGGGCTTGACATGGCTCATAGCATGAAAAGAGCACTGGCATTAGAGCCAGCTAGACATGGGTTCAAACTAATGTTGGCATCCATCAGCCATGTAATTAGGGGTAGTACTCAAAATATTTAACAACTGACATGGTTCAGGAACTAACTCATCAACTATAGCTTTGGAGCAGAGTCAAAAAGCCCCTGCCGTGCCCGATGTTATCCTTTTTGTTTTTGGATCATAGGGTAGAGGTGGAGGTGGGGGATCAGGGTAGCAGCTAATTAGCAACCAACACACAATATCTGAATATTTTAACAGCTGGTACAACCACACCTGTGTGAACCAGGTGGATATCAGTAATGGATACGACCAGATTCAAGTAACTTCAGTGCTCTGAGCCTCCGTTTCCTCATCTGTGAAATGGAGTTGAATGTAGTAGCCACTGTTGGGGACTTTGAAGGGACACTGTATTAGTTCATTTTCACACTGCTGATAAAGACATACCCGAGACTGGGTAATTTATAAAGAAAAAGAGGTTTAATGGACTCACAGTTCCACGTGGCTGAGGAGGCCTCACAGTCATGACGGAAGGCAAAAGGCACATCTTACATGGCGGCAGGCAAGAGAGAAAATGAGAGCCAAGTGAAAGGGGAAACCCCTTCTAAAATCAGCTCTCATGAGACTTGTTTACTACCATGAGAACAGTATGGGGGAAACTGCCCCCATGATTCAATGATCTCCCACCAGGTCCCTTCCACAACACATGGGAATTATGGGATCTATAATTCAAGATGACATTTGGGTTGGGATACAGCCAAACCCATATCAGACACAATAATTAACATCTCCTCTTTCCTGCCAAAATTTAGAACCAAGAAATAAGAAAAAAGAATGAGCAGATGGGAAAGAAAATATCACCTTTATTATATAGGAAAAGTTAGGCTGGAATATTCAGCTTATATCTGCAGGTGAGCAGGCTCCTACCTGAATGCAGGATTAGACCCACTCACCTGGCAGGTCCCAGACTGTGCTGGTCCAGGAGGGCCTCCCTCACCACCCCAGTCCCCAGCCTGATCTCTGTCACACACTTTGTGTTCCAGCTATACTGAGCTTTTAATGATCATTTTTAAAAATGCTAACTCCTCTCTTCTGATAACCCCATGTCTTTGCCTGCTGTTCTTTTATCCTGGAATGTTCTGTTTTCCCTTCTCTGGCTGACAAATTCCTACTCATGCATTAATACTTGATTCACACATGCCCTCCTCCAAACCCTAACCCTGCCTGTGAACTTCAACTGGGAGTCCCGGATGTCATTCCTAGGAACAACAGGAAGCCAACAGGGAATACCTGGAGGGGATTCATTTTTACAGGAAATCAGATATCAGGAAGCACGTTCTTCAGATTCAGAGTCACGCAGCAGGAGCTTCATCTTGGCGCTTTGCATTTGCCAGTGGGGACAGGGAAGGATCCTACCTGTCCATTTCTTTTTCCTCTTTGAACGCTGTGTTTCTTGCTCATTGATGAAGTAAGTCTGCATTCTACTTAGTGACATCGTGTCCACCCTCATGGAAGCAGGCACAAGCAGGCTTGTGCCACTGCAGGTGTTATCTCTGGTAGGGCTGAGTCGCTTAGGGCTGAGAATCCTGCCTCCTAGAGTCTTTCCCTCATATGTTATTAACAAACTCAGAGCCCTCTTGAAACCACACATCTGATAAGTCTGCAGGTAAGCGACTGAAATTTAAGGACTTGGCAGATGAGGAGTGCTTAGCACGGTGCTTGGTATGGGCTCAACATTAAACAAGTGGTGGTAGCTGTGGTTATTATGACTGTATTACTACCAGGATAATTGATAATTAGTTGCTACAACAGACAAACCCTGGGAATCTCAGTGGCTTACCACAAGAAGATGTCACAACGTGAGATCTGATATGGGTCAGGCAGTCCTCCTCCATCTGGCCACCACACCCTCCGGAGCGCACGGCCTCCATGATCATCATGGCAGGAAAGCAGAGCAATGTGGAGGAGGCACTTCAGCTCCGACCTGCCCTGCCCAGAAGTGACATCTCGACCCCTTTGCTCACAGTTCTTTTTTCAGAATGAGTCAGGGGCCTGGTCCTGACCTCTAGGGAGATGAGAAGTGGAGAGGAGAATTGGGAGATGTGGTAGCTAATACCATCTCTGAAACCATTTTTTTGGGCGGACAGGAATAGATATGGCTCCCTCACCTCCTTTGAAAAGGATTTGAGAATGAGACTATGTATAGAAAAGATCCAGAGGCCGGGCGCGGTGGCTCACGCCTGTAATCCCAGCACTTTGGGAGGCCGAGGCGGGTGGATCACGAGGTCAGGAGATCGAGAGCACAGTGAAACCCTGTCTCTACTGAAAATACAAAAAAAAATTAGCCGGGTGTGTTGGCAAGCGCCTATAGTCCCAGCTACTCGTGCGGCTGAGGCAGGAGAATGGCGTGAACCCGGGAGGCAGAGCTTGCAGTGAGCCGAGATGGCAGCATTGCACTCCAGCCTGGGTGACAGAGCAAGACTCCATCTCAAAAAAAAAAAAAAAAAAAGAAAAGATCCAGAAGAATGGCTCAGTCACATCACTTAGCTTCACCAATCCTCAGTTTCCTCTTTAGCAAAATGAGGAGAATATGAGTACCTAACCTCATGGGTTGTTTTGAGGTTTGAGTGATAAACATGACAGTCTATAAGACTGAACTGACCTATTAAGACTGTTCTATAAAAATTAGTTGGATTGGGAGCCCAGCTCCAACTGGCTGTTTGGGTCTATACCATCATTGAACATTTTGAACTCAACACACACACAAATCCTGAACTGTTGTTTGCAGTTCTCTCCTTTCTGTTTTTGTGTGGCTAGTGTTTTGGACCCATTGATTTATGTTCAGAGAGGTCTGTCTGCTTGCTTACTGGTATGCCTGGTCCCGAGCTGGTGAATGTTTAGTGAAAAAATAATAGGAGAGCATTTGAAGAATACACAAGCTTCAGGCAAGTAAGGAAGGGGTTGGTGGGGTCTTCAGGCCCCATTCAAAGAAAGTCACATGATATGCCAGGAATCGGAGCCCTTAGATTCTCAAAATATTCTGCTGCAATACAATACAATGCTGGTCAAATTGTTTCCATTCCTGTCTCTGTTTCTCAGTCTGTAAAATGGGAGACAGTAGAGCATGACTCTTAAGGGCATAGATTCTAGAGTCAGATTGTCTCGGTTCAAATGTAGATTTTGATTTTTTTGCCCATTGCATGTTTTGGGACAATCACATTATCTCTCTTGAGCCTCAGTTTCTTCCATCTACTCATAAGATCGTTGTGGGGACTCAGAGAAAAAAAGTTATACAAAGCGTTAACACTGTGTTTGTCTGACATGAATCCATGATGTTGGATAATATTATCAAAATAATGGGGTAAGTACTCTACACTATGCGGTAACAAAAGAGGACAACCTGTTGATAAAGCGGCAATATAGATGAATCTCAAAAACTTGATGCTGAGCAAAACAAGCCAGACGCACATAAGTCCGCTTTTATATGAAACTCTAGCAAAGACAGAATTACTCTAGAGTGGCAGAAAGCAGATAAGGGATTGCCTGGGATCTGGGATGACTACAATGGGGCATCAGGGAATTTTGTGGATGACAGTAATGTTCTGTATCTTGATTGAGGTCGTGGTCCCATGTGTGTATCCTTTAGTCCATTAGTATTTCATGTGTGAAATCTTAACACATAAAACTGATGCCTTTATTCCATGTAAATTATACTTCAGTAAAGTCTATTTTAAAATTAACAAACAAATAAAAACACAATAAAATGAGAGGGTTGAGCTACTTGAGCTTTAGCTCTGATTCTAGGAAATCCTGCCAGGCGTGGCCCCTCCCCTTCCCACCAAAAAGAACTTCCTGGGCAGAGGCCCCTTGCTCCCATCCCCCTGCCTCTGGGCCTCCTCCTCAAGTCCTGGTCCCTTTCTCTGCCCTCCGGTCAGCCAGCTTAAGCGCTCTGCTCTGTCAACAAACCAACATAAGGGTGCAGGCTGGAGTGGTTCAAGTTTCCAGACATGAGTGGGAGTCCAAGATATTAGCTCATAAAAGGATGAAAATGTCACCAGCCTGCCTGTGGGCTGGGGGACCCAGTGACTCCTCTGGCTGCTAGAGGCTGCTGACCGTGATTCAGGAGTCAGTGTGGGAAGCCTCAGGGCAGTTGGCTGATGGTGATGCTTGAAGATCTGTCATATTGGGAATAAGACAGATCCCCTTCTAGATAATCAGAATTTCCAAAGCCGTCAAATTCCAGAGCTGGATTTGCAGAGAAGCTATGGGGAGGAAAAAAAAAAAGAAAGAACAGGAATGATGTTCCAGCCTGCACTACATCATTTATACAAATTATTTTGCTTCCTACTGCAACATTATGGGTTTGACCTGCTAATAGTAGTGATAGTAATAATAATAGCTAGCATTGATTTAGAATTTACTATGTGCCAAGTACTTCCCTAATCACTTTACGTGTATTACCTCAGCTGTCGTGTAAGTGCCACCACTATACCCATCTTGCTGATGAAGAAATTAGGGCACAGAGAGGATAAGTTACTTACCCAAAGTCTCACAGCTAGAAATGCAGATGTGGGGCTTGAACCCACTCCATCTGATCCAGGAGCCTGCCAAAAGCCTTGTGTCCTGCCCCTCAACACACACAGAGCCAGCGGCCAGAAACGAGGGTCTCAGTAAACACTTCCACAGAAAAACCCAGTGGTGGCAGTGGAGGCAGATGGCGTAGAACCGCCTCTCACTTCCATCCCCAAATCCTGCACAAATGCCTCTCACTGGGAAGCCTGAATCAAACCTGGAGCCTTAGCTCCCAAGAAGTCTAGGTATGTGGATTTAGCTTTTTATGATCTCTCCAAAACAGGTAGGCACATTAGGAGAGTAGAAGGGATGTCAAAGACCGTATCCACCCTGAGAAGCAACACTGAATTGGGGAGAGTCAAAGGCCATGAGCGATACACAGAGTATTAGGAAGGACCCCTGGATAACAAGTAGTAGAAAGCAGTGTAAGCGTGGTTCCATGCGGATTTAGCCCAAGACCTAGGGGGAATGTCTTGTGCAATCCAGAGGCACAAATAAATCCAGGAATGTCCTAGAATCAGGAAACACTGTCAGGACTTTCTCTTCATCTCTCATCTCAGCCCCAGTCTGTGTGTTGTCTTTATCCTTCTCTGTCCCTGCAGATGGGGTTCCGTTGCTTCCTAAATCCACGCAGCAGGAAGCATGGCAGCCATCACAGGGCCAGCTTCCCAGGGCGATGTCTGTCTGTCTGTCTGTCGTCTGCCTCTTCTCTGCTCCTCCATCACCCATTCCAAGTTCCCAGGGAAGAGACCTGGTTGAACTTAGATCAGGGTCTCTGTCCCTGTCCCTCGGGTCACGTGAGTGAAGGCTGGGGCAACCGGGGATGTGTACAAAACAGCAGCTGCCCATACTCTCTCCCCACCTTCCCTGCACCTGGAGATGAAGGTGGTGGTTAAGATGATAGAGTGGATAAGGTTGTTGGCCCCATAAGCTAAGAACACCCTCTAAGATATATCCTGCATGCGTGTATCCACTCATACTGTTAACCAGTCTAATCAGGGCTCAGGAAGTTTTCCGATTGCCCCCACATGCAAAGAGGCCTCCAAGCTGCTGACACTCAGACACCAGATGAGGGATCGCCTCTGTCCACCCACCCCAGGCCCTTTAAAGCAGCAGACTTAGCTGCTTAATACACCCACGGACCATGACAGCAATGGCCCTAGACAGTCTGTTTAGTTCTGGACCTTTTCTTGTTCAGATTGCATCTCCTTAGATGCAAGAGATGTTTTCTTGGCTCAGCCCTGGCTTTTGGTTCTTTTGAATAATTGTCAATCCTTGGTTTCCCTGGTGTAAATCTCTGTCCTCTCCACCAGGCTTTGACTAAGTATGGCCCTGTGATCCTATAATGCCCCTCCTTGTCCAGAGTGTCCTCATGAAGGCCACTGCCCATTACCTCAAAACCCACCCCCCAGCTCTTATCAGTCAGCCTCCTTGATGGGCCTATCTGAGATGTCTACACTGAGGGCTTCAAGAGCATCACATGAACTTTCAGCCGTTTGTACTTGGCCAAACTCTTGGGCCTTGGTTCAGCATTTTGTGAGTTTGGGCTCCACACCAACCCCTATGCCAGACACTGGAACACAGAGATGAATAAGATAAGGCTGTTGCCTTAAGAAGACCACAGATATGGCAAAGACTGAGCTCCGCCAGGCGCCGGCCATGTTAGACATCAGATAGAAACCAAGAGCCAGCTACTAGGAACCACTCTTCTGGGCCCAGACAGCCAGAGGAGAACTCACAACAGCCCAGAATGCCAGAGATAATTCTGATCCTGGAATAGGAAGCTGGAAGATAAGACTTCTTTGTTAGTTCCTCCTCCATGGGTACAATGAGGTATTCATGCTGTTCCCCTCGGGACTTGAGCAGCATTTTAGGCCCAAGAAAGGTCTGTGTGTCATCATAATTGTGTGATATGGCTGTCCTCTTTCCGCCCCACCCTTTGAGAAATCCTGGTTGGGTAAGATAAAGTTCTGTTGATGTCGATGCTGCTGTGATCCCCTTCAATCAAGCTTCGCTTTGTGGCATTAGACTTAGACTTCTCAAGAGTTGAAAATCTGGCAGCCTCTTCCTTCCATTGCCTTCACCCTTAACACACAGCCACTGTGTAAAGGGATCAGCCAATTCCCCAAGTGCTCCAGGGGCAGACTTTATTGAAAGATACCATGGCATGAGGAGAAGGACATGACCTTCAAGTTTAACTATCCTGAGTCTGAATCATTTATCAGCTGTGAAGACCTGGGCAATTTATTTTACCTCTCTGAACCTCAGGTTTTTGTCTTGTTTTGATTTTTTCCAAAGGGTAATATAAGACTTACGGAAATAGCTTTATAAAGTTGATCAATTGATCGCGGGATTCAATGAAACAGCATACGTAAAACCCCCAGTGCATTGTCTGGCACTTAGTGGATGCTCAGTAAATATGGTTTCCATCTGTAAGTTCTAAGTACATCTGGCGAAGTAAATGAACATGGTTCTCACCTTCAGGAACCTTAAGGTCTTTAGTGATTGGGCTCACCTGTGTGAAACATCTTAATCTGTCAAGCAGTCAGTAAGATTTACCTCATAGGATATGAAGATACTGTTAATCCTCGCCTTACAGATGAAATTAGGATGCCCAGGGAGATTGAATGACTCATCCATGGTCACAGAGCTGGGAAGCAGTGGAGTTGGGATTTGAACCTGTCCTTCTGGCTCCAGAGCCCATGGTCCTACCACTTCACTCTGCTGCCTGCACCATCTTTCTGAGCTAGGTTAGTGTGGGGAGTCACCAAGAAGCTGAAGGTAGTGGAAAGGGTTGGATTTGGAGTTTGGCAGGTGAGAATCTGACTTGACAATAATGGTGAAGGTACTCTGCTTCTTCGTTTGGAAAATGACACCAATAACAACCAGTGCTTCCAGAGTTCTTGAGTAGATCTGATTAAATCCATTGGTTCAGCAGGCTTGCTGTGTGTCGGGCACTGTCCTAAGTGCTGGGGATGAAGCCTTGAGAAAGACCATGATCTGGCCACAAATGGGTCCCTGCCTTACGATCTAATGAGAGAATAAGATCTCATTGGGAGTACTTCCCAAACAGAGGTTCGCCATTAGTATTAAGCAAGTGAAATTGCTTGCATGTCTACAGGGACTTAGTACAAACAAAACAACACATAATAATAGCAATAATAATGAGCATGCATTAAGCATTTTTTCTGTGCTGATCACTGTGTTAAGCTCTTTGTGTGCATTTTCTCAGTCGCCTCAAAACATTGCACATAGGCCTTATAATTGATCGCTATTTTACACATGAGAAACCTGAGGCCCAGAGACATTGTTGGTTCACAGCTAGTTGAGCAGTGAAGCTGGTTTTCCAATGTAGGTGGCCTGCTTTCAGAGCCTTGAGTTCTAAATATCACACCATATGGCCTCTACTACATCATGCTACTGCCTCTGGTTGTTTGCCTCTTGGTGATGTATTTAGAAACATTTGGAAGCCTTGTAAAGGGCTTTGTCATTAACCATGGAGGATTTAGCCCACGAGTCTCTATACCTGGTCTTGATCCTGCACCTACTTTAGACATAAAGACAGACGTTGGGCTGTAGGCTGGGGAGCAGCACCCCATGGCACTTGCTGGCAGTGCCCCACATCCTTGGCAGTTACCTCACCACTGGCCTTGACATCACTGCTGGCCAAGCCAAGAACCTGGGTTGTGTCCTGCATCTAAAAGCCTGATCATAGGCTTTTATGAAGCTGTATCTTTCTGAGAACTTCCTGGATATGACCTCACTTGTCCTCCATCAGCTTCCCCAGAAACGGTGGCTGGCAGCTTCATCTCAGATTTATAGATTGTGGAGCTGGAGGCGTCAGAAAGCAGTCACTTTTTCTGGGTCACCCAGTAAAGTTGGGTGCAAAGATGCCCCCAACCCCCAAGTGTCCTGAATCCCAGTCCTGGGATGGCATCTGAAGCTGTAATGGCCAGAGAACTGAAGTCACACACCAAAGGGCAGCTCTTGACTCTCAACCCAAGACTCTTTCCCCTGCATGGCAGTGGAGTCATTGTTTCACTCTATGCCAGGAGCTGGGCTGGGCACTAGGGATGCCAGGGTGGATGAGGCAGATATGTCCTGCTGTTATGGAGCTCATAGGCCAGCAGGGAAGATAGCCAGGTGACAAGCAATCGCCACTGGGGTGAGTGTCGTGGAGAGAAAAGCACAGGGCCTCTGGGACCGTGCATCCAGTGACATGCCTTGTCCAGGGGGTCAGAAAAGGCCATCCTGGAAAGTGATGTTTGTGGTGATACATACAGGGTGACGGAGTTTTTCAGGTGAGATGGATATGCTCCAGGCAGAGATACGGCATGTGCAACCAGAGAGGGCACTCTAGAAACCAAAACATGGCAAAAGGGAGAGCAGCAAGGGATGTGCTGGGTAGGTGAAGGTAAGACACGGAAGGCTTTGAGATCTGTATTAGCTCTGTATGCTTCGTAACAAATTACCACAAATTTAGTGTTGCAAGACAACACCCACTTACTACATCACAGTTTCTGTACCTCAAGAGATGCTAGAACCTGAATTTTTCAGCAAATCCTAAGGAAATACACCATTCAGGTGGGGATACTTGATAAGCAAACTCACAACATTATTGTCTATAAAAGTGAGATGAGAACCTTAAGTAACACTTAGACCAGAATCCTCCCGAACACATTGTCAGCTCATCCTCTCCCATCAAGTTATGTGGGAAATCAAATGGAGATCAGAATACTGGTCTATTGATTCATGATGAGAAAATTAGCTGAAATGGGAAGATTCTGGAATCTGCGTGTCTAGCCCATTCTAAAGGCAGAAACACATGGGAAGTCACAGCTTACCCAGGTGGCTGCTCAGTAAGCTGAGTGTCGAAGTGATGGGAACCAACTAAAGCACATGTTTAATGGTACCTCACTGTTATATGGTCTGATGCAGCCACCCCACAGTAGGTTTAGTCAGGCCAATGGGATGAAATATACTCAAGATATGCATTTAGTAAATGGTAGCCACCATTACGATGATTATTCTTTGTCTTAGGCAATGTCATTGTCTAAAGGCAGTAGACTAGGTGACTTCTATGGTGCTGATGTGCTCTGATCTCAAGGGCAATTATTACTTATCCAGGAAAATAGTCTAGAGTCTGCACCTTGCCCTCATGAAAATCTAAGCCTTTACTATTGTCATCCACCTCATGATCATTAGTAGTAGTATTATAGAAAGCAGTCATTCTCTATGAACAACTGCCTATGTTTAGGGCACACTATTAAGTACTACTAAGGTTTACTACAGGGTAGTTTTTATCACTCTCATATTGTAGATGAAGAAAGAAGAAACTGAGGCTCAAAGCGGTACAATCATTTGCCCAAGGTCACCCAGCAAGTGAATGGAAGAGAAAGGATTCCAATGACCTTCAACACAAGCCCTACTGCAGCATGGTGAAAGTGGATCATGCCTCACACGCCTGCTGAGCCAGTGCACGCTGTAAATTCAACCTTTTCTCTCCCACTCAAGAAAATAGATTGGATTGCAAGTCAGTGAGAGTGATGTCATTATGGGGGTAACCTTGAACCCACTCTAATTTATGAAAAGAGGAAGTATTTGTACAAACATCAGTACTCTTACTAATACAGTGACTGCTGGCTTGCAAGTTTCTAAACACGTGGTAGCAGGGCTTCAGTCTCCATCGCTGTAGGTCCCAGTTACTTTGGAGGATCCCCTGAAGCTGCCTCCCATCTGCCCACAAAGCAGGCGACCAGCTGTAATTATGTGTGGGTATCAGCCCCCTTCTTCCTCTCCCACTGGCTCTACCTGCAACTTATCCATGTCCATCATCCACATGGAGTCAACTGTTCGCTGAATAAGGATCATGCTTTTGCCCCCACGCCATGAAGTAGTACATTCATTCATTCACTCACTCATTCATTTAATATTTATTGAGAATCCACTTTGTGCCATGCACTGCTCTCAAGCCTGGAAAGAGGATGGTGAACTAGAATGAGAGGTCCTTGTTCTTGTATAGCTCATCATCTAGTTGTGGGTAGGGGGAACAGACAATTAACAAATGGATAGCTGAATAAATGAGCAAGAAAACTTCAGACAGAGTTCAGAACTAAAAGGAAAATAAATAAAACTGTCTGGATAGAGAAGCACTAGTTAGGATGGGGTAACCCCACCCCACATATCCTGGACCCACTGTTGAGCTCACTCACACCTTCTGTGGTCAGTTCCCAGGCATGCAGACATCACCTTCCTGCATCTCCTCTTCTCCTTCTGAAGGCTTTCTCTGGTGCCACAGGAGTGTGCTCTGCCTATGCACAGGGACTGACTACCCACCCCACCCCCAGGGCAACCTTCAACCACCGAGGGCAAGAGCCCGTTGGATAAATACTTCAACTCCTCTATCTCTTAGTGGGACAATTTGGAGGCATGTTCCACAGCATGCCTCAGGGGTCTCCAACAAGACTAAGCCTCAGTTTCCCTCAGGGGTAACCAACTTAGTAACACATCCTGTTAACACACCCATCTGTGTCACATTTTCATGACTCCCCCAACCTCTTGTGCTCTCTGGTATTGCCTTGCAAATAATCCACGTATACCAAGTCTCTTTCAGTGTCTGATTGGCAGGAAGCCAAACTGAGATACATGGTCAAGGTCAGCCTCTCTGAGAAACTGATGTTTGAGCCAAGATCCAAATCACATGAAGTAACCAAGATGCAAAGTTCTGAAGGGGAGGGCTTTCCAGCCAAAAAGAGGAGCAGGAGCTCAAGCCCTAAGACAGGAAGGAGCTGACGTGGGCTGGGCCTAGAGGCAACTGGTGTGGCCAGAGCACAGGAAGCACTGAGGAGCATGATGGGAGATGAAGCTGGAGAAATAGGCAATTAAACTTCATTCCACCCTGATGATAGTTTCCTTTGTTGTGCAAAAGCTCTTTGGTTTAATTAGATCACACTTGTCAATTTTTACTTCTGTTGCAATTGCTTTTAGCATCTTCATCATGAAACTTTTGCAGTACCTATATCCTGAATGGTATTGCCTAGATTTTCTTCTAGGGTTTTTATAGTTTTAGGTTTTACATTTAAGTCTTTAATCCGTCTTGAGTTGATTTTTGTATATGGTGTAAGGAAGGGGTCCAGTTTCAGTTTTCTGCATATGGCTAGCCAGTTCTCCCAGCACCACTTATTAAATAGGGAATCCTTTCCCCATTACTTGTTTGGTCAGGTTTATCAAAGCAGATGGTTGTAAGTATACAGGTATCTCCCTGCAGAATAGGAGAAAGTTCTTGCAATCTATCCATCTGACAAAGGTCTAACATCTGGTATCTACAAGATACTTAAACAAATTTACAAGGAAAACAACCAACCACATTAAAAAGTGGACAAAGGACATGAACAGACACTTCTTAAAAGAAGACATACATGCGGCCAACAGACATATGGAAAAAAAGCTCAACATCACTGATCATTAAAGAAATGCAAATCCAAACTGCAGTGAGATGCCATCTCACGCCACTCAGGATGGCTATTACTGAAAAGTCAAAAAACAAAAGATGCTGGTGAGGTTGTGGAGAAAAAGGAACACTTTTACACTGTTGGTGGGAGCATAAATTAGTTCAACCATTGTGGAAGACAGTGTAGCAATTCTTCAAAAACCTAGAGGCAGAAATACCATTTGACCCAGCAATCCCGTTACTAGGTGTATACCCCAAGGAATATAAATAGTTCTATTATAAAGATATGTGTATGCAGCACTATTCACAATAGCAAAGCACTATTCACAATAGCAGCACTATTCACAGTAGCAAAGGCATTGAATCAACCTAAATGCCCATCAGTGGTAGACTGGATAAGGAAAATGTGGTACATATACACCGTGGAATAATATGCAGCCATAAAAAGGAATGAGATCATGTCCTTTGCAGGGACATGAATGGGGCTAGAAGCCATTATCCTCAGCAAACTAATGCAGGAACAGAAAACCAAATACCGCATGTTCTCACTTACAAGTCGGGGCTGAATGATGAGCACACAAGGACACATTGGGGAAACAACATACACTGGGCCTTGCAGGAGGGTGGGGGTGGTTGGAGAGAGAGCTGCAGGAACAATAACTAATGGATGTTGGGCTTACTACCTAGGTGATGGGATGATCTGTGCAGCAAACCACCGTGGCCACCTATGTAAAAAAGCTGCACACCCTGCACATGTATCCCTGAACTTAAAGTAACAGTTGGAAAAAAAAAAAAAAATTCATTCCAGTTTCACTACAAGCATTGGAGGGTTTTAGACAGGGAAGGGACTGCAACTGATTCTATCTTCTATCTGTAGGAGATCTTCTGGGTGCTTTGTTGAGAATGGGTTGTGGGATAGTAAGGACAGAGGCTGAGGAACCACTTAAGAGGCCAGTTCAGCTGAAACAAGAGTCTCACCATTGCCCTTAAATAAATAGTTTCATCAGGTTTTTCCTCTAATGCCCTCCTGGCCTTTGAGGATGTAATGCAGACAGAGACCAGGGAAGTCCAGATCCATTTTGTCCCGTTCAAGCTTCTTTTCTCCAGCCCATGCCGTATCCCAGCACTCCCCCTTGCAAAATGTGAGCTCTCATACATGAAAATGAAGGCTGATTCAGATGCACTGGGGAGTGGCAGAGATAGGAGATGAGAGCTGTTGTCATCAACAGCCAGATCATAATGCCACATTTTGTGGGCATGACACTGTAAAGCCAGTACGGATACAGAGTTGAGATCCCCTCTGAGTACCCCAAAATAATCCATACTGGGGCCGGGTGTGGTGGCTCACACCTGTAATCCCAGCACTCTGGGAGGCCAAGGCAGATGGATCATGAGGTCAGGAGATTGAGACCATCCTGGCCAACATGGTGAAACCTCGTCCATACTAAAAATACAAAAATTAGCTGGGCATGGTGGCATGTGCCTGTAATCCCAGCTACTTGGGAGGCTGAGGCAAGAGAATTGCTTGAACCAGGGAGGCGGAGGTTGCACTGAACCAGGATGGCGCCACTGCACTCCAGCTGGCAACAGAGTGAGTCTCCATCTCAAAAACAAACAAACAAACAAACAAAAAAACCAAAAAAACTGTACTGGGTTACTAGTTATTATTATCTAGACTTTATTGAATATTTCATGGGAAATATGAAGACTAGAGCTGACATGGCACACCTTACATATTCCTGTTTTCTCTGAGACCCTCTCCTAGGATAAAAAATAGATGAAAAGGAGGCATGTACCAGGAAGGAGCCAGAGCAAGCAGGGCCTTTGTGTCATGCTCAGGAGAACTTTTACATATTTTGGGGATTATATAAAAAATAAGACTCAAACTACACATAGTGGAGAACGAGGCTACAGTGACCAATGTTAGACTACATGTTGACTAAGCTTACTTGCTTCCTGAGGCTGCTATAACAAATGACCATACACTTAGTGGCTTAAAACAGCACAAATTTATGATCTTCCTGTTTGGGGGTCAGAAGTCTAAACTGGGTCAGCAGGTCTGGTTCTTTCTGGAGGATCTAGGGGAGGACCTGTTTCCTGATCTTTTCCAGCTCTGGAGGCCACCTTCATGCCTTGGCTCGTGGCCCCTGCCTTACGTCACTCTGACCTCTGCCTCAGTCATCACATCTCCTCCTCTCACTCTGACGCTTCTGCCTCCTAATTTCACGGACCCATCAGCCCATGAGTAGAATGCAAGATAATCTCTCCATCTCAAGATCGTTCACTTCACCACATCAGCAAAGTCCTTTTTGGCATGCAAAGTGATCTATTTACTGGCTCTGGGAATTAGGATGTGGGCATCTTTGGAGTGGAGGGGTGGGGAATTGTTCTGAAAACTGAAAGCAAAAGTTGGTGCCAAGTTTCATAAGAAATAGTTAAATCCTGTTTTATGGCCTCAGTTGGCATCCCAGCTCTGGAGCAGGGATGACCCTGTGCATTGTGTCCCCACTCCCGGGAAACCCAGGCATGCTCTACTGAGATCACCCTCCAAAGCAGCAAAAAACCCTGCTGTGGTGGAAGGAAACCTCTGGGCATGGGTTCTCATCTCTGCACAGAAGAGGTGTTTTGTTTTGTTTTGTTTGAGAAAAAGTCTCACTCTGTCACCCAGGCTGGAGTGCAATGGCAGGATCTTGGTTCACTGCAACCTCCACCTTCTGGATTCAAGCAATTCTCCTGCCTCAGCCTCCCGAGTAGCTGGGATTACAGGTGTGCACCACCACACCTGGCTAATTTTTTGTATCTTTAATAGAGATAGGGTTTCACCATGTTGGCCAGGCTGGTCTAGAACTCCTGAACTCATGATCCACCCACCTCAGTCTCCCAAAGGGCTGGGATTACAGGCATGAGCCACCACACTCGGCCCAGAAGAGGCGTTTGGCCCAGACTAACGTTTGGCCCACCCACTCCGCTCAGCATCTGCCATCTCCCTGGGGCCAGGTTTTTCAGGATGGCAGGGTTCTGACGGCATCCTTCCCTCTCTTGCGCCATTTCTAGACATGACAAAATTTACTCTCTCTGGCCCCAGCAATTGACTGATCTCTTACTGGGCATTTAATACATGAAAAAAATAAAAACTTTATTGTGCTCTTACTATCTGTCCAACACTATACTAAGAGGTTCATATAGATTATCACACTGAACCCTTGCAGAAATCCTATTAGGTAAGTAATGTTACTGTCCCCCATTTTATTAACAGGAAAAGGAGAAGACACTGAGGCACAGAAAGGTTAGGTAACTTGCCTAAGATTACTCAGCTGGGAATTGGCAGAGTCTTCGTTGAACTCTGGTCTTCTGACCTGGAATTTATGCTCTTACAAAATTACTCTTCTATAGTCCCAGATACGTGGGAGACTGAGGTAGGAGGCTCACTTGAGCCCAGGAGTTTGAGGCCACCCTGGGCAACATAGCAAGACCCTATCTCTAAACAAAACAAAACAAAACAAAAAAGTACCCTATATTGGAAGAGGTGAATGGATGGGTGGCAGGAAATATACTGACTGTTGTTAAATAGCATTGGTTTAGGTGCTTCTAGACTTTCTAAGTCTAGATTCGTATCCTGCTTCACCACTCTTCGGTGGATGACTTGGACTAGTTGCTTCCCCTCTCTGGGCCTCAGTTTCAACAGTTACAACATGAGGGGCTTTCACAGAAAGGAGCGGGTTTGCTCCGACACTAGCTTTCTACGTGTCTAATGCTGGTAGCCTGTTGGTTACCACCCCACCTTGCTTTGACCTTTAAATATGCCCACAAGACGTGGCATTTGCTGTCACATGGCCACATACGGTCAGCAGCACCAGGGCTAGGTTCCTGAGGCCCCCTCACGTGGCACGGCCTACAGCTCCCCCATCCCTGGGGCCTCCGGCAAGGATCCAGGCGGCAGCCGGCAGCCGCAAGCATGTGCTGTTTCTGTGGTTTCTACTTAGAACAGTTTCCTGTTTCAACCTGCCAGTTCCTTAAAAGCATTAGCTTGAGGTTTTGCCGAATGACTCCGCTCTATTTTCATAAAGGGGTGGAGGGGCTCCTCCTGGGAGCTGAGCCCAGAGCTGAAATTCCACATGAATTAAGGGTATGTAGAGCTTAGAAGTCCGTCTCCTGGAGAAAAAAATAGTCTGGCTTGGGGTGACTTTCAGAGAGTAGGGAGAGTTCCTCCTCCACCAGCCAGATTCTTGGGCCCAACTTGACTAAGAGGCTGCCTCCATTCCCTTACCTGGGCCTCAGTTTCTCCATCTCTTACATGAGGGGGCTGGATCCTCTCTCCAGATTCTAGGCAGTCCCCACGTCTCTGTTTAGTATATGTGAAAGTAATGAGCACAGTAGTAGCCAACACATGTGTAGCTCTTCCTGCACTGATCTAAGCCCTTTATAAATGTTGATCCTCTGAAGTGAACACTCTTCTTGTCCCCATTTTATAGATGGAAAACAGAAGCAAGTGATGTTGACTCATTTGCCCATGCTCACATTACCTTCAAGTGGCCAAGTCAGGAGTTGAACCCTGGTGATCTGGCTCCAGAGCCCCTGCTGCTGGCTCTCTCAAAATAAGATCTTTCTGGCAGCAGGTGGCTTACTATTGAGCAGAGCACAGTAGATGTGATCTCAGAGGACTCAGGTTTGAGTCTTGGATTCATCATCTGCGTGACTTGGGGAAAGTCACTCAATTCTTCAGAGCCTCCATATTCTCATCGATGAAATGGAGCTAGTTGGAGCCATGCTGCTGTTCTGACAGAGTGTGTAGGGAATTTGAGGTGATGATTGTTTACGGAGAAGCTCAGGATGAAGACAAGCAGTCTCCTAACATAGGCTTTTATTATTATTCCCATATTTCGCATCCTCTACTCCCGCCCTCGGTTCTGGGGTTATTAGCTAGGTCTGCTTTTACTAGGGAGGGACTCCAGAAGGAAGGTCCAATTGGAATGCTGACAGCTCCAAAGCCACCTTCCTGCCTAGAGATGGGGTTCGGGGGACTGGCAGTGACTTATTAGCAGCCTTGAGTCAACTGCCCAGAGTGGATGGCCCTGTGAGAGCCAACACTTCCTCCCCGCCCCTGTGAGGCATCTGGGTACGGGTGGAGCCCCGTGGGAAATTGGCCTCGGCCACCAATTCCAGACTTCTATCCGCCTGACTCCTTGGCACTGTCCAAGTATCTAAGAGACATCTCCAATTTAATCCACCCAGACAGAACTCTTGATTTCCCCCTTGAAATCTACTCTTCCCTCAGTCTTCTTTATCTCAGTGAGGGGCATGACCCAGGTTTCTCAGCCTAAAACCCTCCATTCACCTTTTTTCCTTCGCAGACGGTATCCAAGCCATGCGCAAATTATGTGGACTCTTTGATTCTATCTCCAAATTATTTCCTGACTCTGTTCTCTTTTCTCCACCTTGCTACATCATCAAGGGTCAAGGGAGAAGTGCTGGTAGCCACCATTGTTGTTTATTTAGTCTACTTATGCAACCCCAACCCACCACCCTGTGGGTACATTGCCCCCAGCCTCCCCTTGACACAACCAGAGGCATCACCTTGGGAAAATACTTCATCAACCCCTTCCTTAAAACCCTCTATGGCTTCCAATTGGACAATGACTAAGCTCTTTACATGGTCTCCAGACCCTTCGAGATGCATTGAACCATCTGGCCTCATCTTCCACTACTCTTCCTCTCACTCATTTGCTCCTTCCATGCTGGTCTTCTCTCTGCTTTTTTTTTTTTTTGTTTTTTTAGACAGAGTCTCACTCTGTTGCCAGGCTGGAGTCAGGGCACGATCTCTGCTCACCGCAAGCTCCGCCCTCCCGGGTTCACCGCCATTGCTCTATGCCTCAGCCCTCCCAAGTAGCTGGACTACAGGAAACCAGCTCACCGACGCCAGTTAATTTTGTATTTTAGTGGAGACGGGGTTTCATCGTGTTAGCCAGGATGGTCTCGATCTCCTGACCTCGTGATCCGCCCGTCTCCACCTCCCAAAGTGCTGGGATTACAGGCGTGAGCCACAGCGCCCGGCCTTCTCTCTGCTTCTTAAGCAAGCTAAGCAAGCTCCTTCCTGCCACACGACCGCAGCACCAACCAGTTCCCTGCCTGGAAGGCTTTACCCTCAGATGTTCCTGGAGCCAGCCCTTTGTCATCAGTCAGGTTCCAGTTCCATTGTCCCCTTCCCACAGAACCTTCCCTGACTACCCAGTCTAAAGTCATTCCCTGCTCCCACTCACTCTTCTCAACACCTCTGTTGTTTTCTCAGGGGATTTATCATCTGACATTGTCATGTTTATTTAATTGTTTAGTTGTTTACCATCTGCCCCCTTCACTAGAGTGATAATGAAGGCTGAGAAAAGTGCATGTTTTTACAGCTATATTTACACTGTACCACCACTGGGGCTGGGGGAAATCTGGCACATAAAAAGCACTTGGTAAATAGTTGTAGAATGAATCCAAAAGTGTGCTATGTCCTGGATCAGGTTAACTCTCTGGGCTTCAATTTGCCCATTGATAAAATAAAGGAGAGTGAAATGGGTTGTATCAAAGGATTCCCTTTGTTCTCACATTTTCTGGATCTCTAGACCCACAAGTTGCCCTTGGGATGGATGGATGGATGAATGGATGGATGGATGGATGGATGGATGGATGGATGGATGACTTCTGGGGGTTTTATTGAAGACACCTGGGACAGAGGAGGTATCAGGAGCAAGATGGAGTCAGGGAAAGGGGGCAAATAACTCCAGTCAGAATGTGCTTCTTTTACCCCAAGTGAGAGAGAGGCATGATCCCCCTTTCCTCTCTGCCCATCCTACAGACCACCTTTCCCCATGGCTGCGCCAGGGGAGGTGGCAGCAGCAGCTGCCTGCCCACCACAGGGAGCTCCACCCAGGAGATAAAAGGAGCCGAAGGAATGTGCTGGCAAAGCTGACATCCCTGTCTTCTCAAGGGTGTAAATGGCTTTCCTGCTCCCACAGGTTCAAAGAGCACTTCATTTCACAGCAAAAGTACAGCTAATGAGAAACAGATTCTCTGGCTCAAGCTGCAGCTCTGAGAGCCCAGGAGGCAAAGGAAAGCCCCCAAGAACCTGGATGTGAACATGTGCACTAAGGGGCCGTTTCCTCCTCCTTTCTCTGGGGCCACAGAGCTATTTCAATGGCAGGGGAAGGGGATGCAGGGAGGTTGGGGTAGAGGCAAGAGGGTAGTCCCCACGGGTAGTTAAGAGGAGCCCTTGGGAGGGAGCTTCTGAGCTCTGGGTCTTCCAATCATGCTGAGTTCTTTTTAGGCCTGGGAGCCAAGCCAGGCAATGCCTAATAATAATAATAACAACAACAGTTTTCTGGTACTGAAAGCTGCCAAGGTGCCACCTGTAGGGTGGCACAGTGCAAAGGCCACGGGCTTTGAGGTCACAAGGCCTGGTTTGTGGACTCTGGTGCTCAGTTTCCTCCAGCCAGTTAGCACAGTGGTGGTGATCAGTGAGAATCCCAACACTGCTATTCATTGGGCAGTGAAAACAACACCATTTGGAGATCCTGAGGACCTAGGTTCTAGCCTTGGTTCAGCCAAGTGTGATTTGGGGCAATGGGCCTTGGATAACAAAAAGGACTTTCCTTAAAATTTTGATTCTTCTCACATGGGCAAGTCACTTGAGCATTTCTGAGCATCTGTTTCCTCGACTGTAACTAGCACCAATAACATCAACCTCATGGCATGTAGCAAGGGTCGAATGAGAAGAGACACATAAACTACTAGCACTTGGTAGGTGTTTGAGGTTGGGGATGGAGCCCAAAGGCCTTAGAGGGAGTAGGGCAATCTGTGACCAAACCAGAAGACAAACCCAGGCTGGACTCACACTCAAACAATACAATAAAAGGTAACCAATGGTAGAGTAAGTACAATATCCCACGCTCTGTGCTATAGATCTTAGTGTATCCTCGCAAAAAGCACATGGGACCGGTACTACCATTGCCCTTAAATAGCTGAAACCAGGGCTTAAACTGAAAAGACTGGATTCCAGAGTGTGTGCTAAGTTACTAGGCTATTCTTTCAAGTTTCTCTACAGCTTCCCCTCTCTGCTCTGGGTATCTGCCTGCTTCCTGGGGTCCAGTTGTCAGCAGACTCAAAGTGCCCAAACTGGGTAGCCAGCTGTCCCCTTGTCCCCCCTTCCCCTCTAGGGTGTTAGAAAGACTATTTCCCTCATTCAATAAATATTTCTTTTCTTCTCTCTCTCTCTTTTTTTTTTTTTTTTTTTTTTTTTTTTTTTTGAGACAGAGTCTTTCTCTGTCACCCAGTGTAGTGGCTGTAGTCATAGCTCACTGTCACCTCAAACTCCTGGGCTCAAGCCATCCTCCCACCTCAGCCTCCCAAGTAGCTGGGACTACAGGAACATGCCACCACACCTGGCTTTTTTTCTTTTTTCTTTTTTCTTTTTTTTTTTTTTTTTTGGAGAAATGGTGTCTCACTGTGTTGCTCAGGCTGGCCTTGAACTCCTGGCCTCAAGCGATCTTCCCACCTTGGCCTTCCAAAGTGCTGAGATTACAAGTGTGAGCCACCACGCCTGGCCTCAGTCAGTGTTAGAGTGTTCATTTCTTGAGCATTTACTATATGCTGGGCATTTGGATGCAATGGTGAGCAGAACAGCCACACACAAAACAATCCCTATCTTCATGGAACTTTTCTTCTGGTGGGGTGGTGGGGAAAATGAACAAATGGACAAATGAGATTTTAAACACCAAGTCAGTTTCACCAGTATTCATTTACCTAAGCTTAGTAAGATACTTATCTGTGGGCTCTAAAAGAGTTTGGTTCTTGCATTATTCTTTATAATATTTAATACCAACAGTATGCCAGGAATTACGCCAGGAACTGAGATGCAAAAGATGAATAACACGTGTCCCTTACCTTTGGGGAAGTCCTATTCTAGGAGAGAAATAGACATATTGAGTAATTTTAGTACATGGTGCTAAGAAGTGTTTTAGAGGAAGCCCCTCCTTCCCAGGACCTCAAAGAGGGAATGAGGGAAGAACCAGGAGAAGCCTGAGGAAGGCTTCATAGAGAAGGCGATGTCTGAGCTGGTCCTTGGAAGATGAGATTGATCTTCTGTCCACCAGATAAAAATGGAAGTCAAGACCTCCTGGAATGAGGAGTGGGCGTAAAAGCAAGAATATGCATAGCATGTTTGGGAACAGAGAGTAGTCATTCTTAAGTGGACAAAGAATAAGTTGGATGTAGAGGAGAAATGGGACAGGAGAATATAATATTAAAAGGAACCCTGGATGCTGGTAGGTAAGTCATGTGGAGTTGTCGGAGACCTGTAAGGGTGTGATCAGTCACGCATGTATTTTATCTTTCTGTCTTCCTGTTCATTGATCCTGTCTTCATCTGTGTCTAAAGTTATATTGAACCTATCTCTTGGATACTTAAAATGAGTTATTTCATTCTTCAATTCTGGAATTTCTGGTTGATTTTTTTTTTTTTCTGGTCAGTTTCACTTCTATGTGGAAATTTTCCATCTTTTTCATTTATTTCCTTGAACATATAAATCAATTCTTACAGTCTATGGCTAAGAATGCCAATATATGGATTGCCTTTTCTACATTTTCTTTCTTTTTTCTTCAGTCCTTGAAAAAGGACTATGAGACGGTGCTTGTTTCATAGTATGCTTGGCTGCCTCCGGGTCAGGGGCCCACCTCGGGTCCTACCAGTGACCACCCCTTGCTCAAAGAAGCAGTTTAGAGTCTTTCCCTTGGCAGAGCATTGAGGTCAGAGAAAGGTTCCTTTAAAACACACGGTGGACATAGCAGAGATCATGGTGGACTTGGTGGAGCAGAATCTGGGGTGATTCTGATGGAGAGGGCAGGGTAGCGGGGAGGGCCCTGGAAGGGGATGTGGGAGAATATGGGGAGCAAGGCCATAGACTCCCCAGCCTGGGCCCCTCCATAGTAACTGCCTACTCGCCAGACTGGGAGTAGCACAGCACCAATCAATCTCCACCCCACCCTGCTCCAGCTGGGAAAGACATCCTGGCCGTGTACACTAACCTTATGAGTCTTATTCCAAGAAGTCCAAGGAATTCGACAGGAAACAACACAAACTAGTCGCCTCAAATCTTTGTCTGGGCTTGACGTGATTGGATCTGAAATAGCTACAGAGAGCCTCATTCTTAAACGTGCTGAACCCACATAGATGCATGCACGCTTGCATGCACAGACAGGAAGGTTTAAGAGGAGGCCACCACGGGGTGAGGCCATATCAGGCCTCCATGCAGAAACTGAGTCCAAAGCTCCCATTTCAAGTCAGATCCCCAGTGGAAGGTGTTTGACAGGCCTTGTCAGTCAGACTCCAGCAGTCTGTCTCCATGCCAAGAATCCTTTACCTCTCTCCCTACTCTTCAGCTTGACTGTTCTTGGGAGCTGGAGTCCGCCCAGCAATGGCTGTTTTCAAGTGCAGAGTGAGCCATCTCTGCCAAGAACTCGTCTTGCCAGCCGCTTCCTGGCCCCAGCCCTCAGCTTGCCCAAGTCTGACATCACCCGTAACCCCCATCACCACCCCCAGAATAAAGAGCCACCTCAGAGGCTGAGACTGCCAGACCTGGTCCCCCACTCCTTCCTGGACATGTCTGGCTGACAGCTCAGAGAAGCAGCATCTATTCCAGCCACATGCACAGCCCTCACTGCTCAGGGTGGCCTGACTACCCCAGATCACCATTGCTGGGGCCTCATTCCCCTGATAGGGGAGAGATGGGTGATGTCAGGTGTTGAGCCCCAAACACTGAGGGCTTCTAGCCTTCATCTACTCAGCAGACTCAAGGGACCTTACAGGGGTCCTTCTTCTTACTGAAGCTTAGTGAGTTCAGACTCTTCCCTGAAGTAGACAGGAGTATAGCATCGTGGGCTCAGGGGTGAGATCTAGCTGAGCTCTCATTCTGCTCTGCTACTTGCTAGCTCTGGAGACTCAAGCAAGCTGCTTAACCTCGGTTTCTTCATGTGTAAAGGGCAGACAGTTACCTTGCAGGGTTATAACAGAACTAAATGAGTTGATCCATGTAAGTTTCTTAGAAGACTGCCTAGGACCCAGGGAGTGGTCAAAAGTAATAATAGGAGAGGTGAATGGGGAGTTAGCATTTACTGGGTGCAGTGTTTCAGTTTGTGGAGATGAAACAGTTTTGGAGATAGATGGTGGTGATGGTTGTACAGCAATCTGAGTGTCCTGTATTTCATGCTACTGAATTGTACACTTAAAAATACTTAAAATGGTAAATTTTGTTTTGTATGTTACCACACTTTTTAAAAAAAGGTCAGAGAGGGCGTGGTGGCTCACACCTGTAATCCCAGCCCTTTGCAAGGCCAAGATGGGTGGATTACTTGAGCTCAGGAATTCGAGACCAGCCCGGGCAACATGGTAAAACTCCGTCTCTACAAAAAATTAGCCGAGTGTGGTGGCACGTATCTGTAGTTCGATCCACTCCAGAGGCTGAGGTGGGAGGATGACTTGAACTTGGGAGGCAGAGGTTGCAATGAGCCGAGATTGCGCCACTGCACTTCAGCTTGGGGGACAGAGTGAGAATCTCTCCCAAAAAAAACAAGCGAAAGTAACAGCTGTGTTATTACCTGATGAGGCCACCTTCAGCTCCACATGAGGTCCTCAGGTAAACATCAAAACTTTGCCAGCTGGACAGAGGAACGGCCTCCTCCTTCATTACGGAGTTTAGGCTCCATGGTGAGCTCCAGAAGCTTCTCCTACCCGAGTGCATTAAACTGAAGTTCTCAAGTGGTTCTACCTACACACCTGGTTACCTGGGGAGCCCTCTGAATGACAGACAGGCACACATACACAGAGATATGTGCCCAGTTTCAGAAAGACACACACAGACACACGTCCAAGAAGGCAGACAGGAAGGGATGAGGTACTCAAGTGGGAACTTTACTCTTTGGAGATGGGTACACCAGCTACTCCAGGGAAGCCCCTGAAGGAAATCAGATGGGTTTGGGGCAGCGTCACCAAACACAGCCTCATTGTCCCATCCAGATCTTTGTGCGGGCTCTACCCGTTTGCAGCGTCCTTTCTCTCCTTTGATCTTCTCCAAAACCTCCCGAGCCCTCCAGTGCTCTAAGGCCTAGCTGACAGCCACTTCCTCCAGAGGGCTCTCCAGGATTCTCTAGCTCTTTCTGGGCTCATTCTCTGCACTGACAATCAAAGCCTCCATGGAGTACTTGGTTCCAGCGCAGCTGTTGTTCACCAGTCACGTTGTATGTGCTGTCTCATGTCTTCTCTGTACTTCTTTCCTTGCACACTGCCCCTAATTGTGCAGACTATGACTTTCACTTTTTTTTTTTTTTTTTTTTGAGACAGAGTCTTACTCTGTCACCCAGGCAGGAGTGCAGTGGCGCGATCTTGGCTCATTGCAACCTCTGCCTCCCGAGTTCAAGCAATTCTCTGCCTCAACCTCCCGCGTAGCTGGGATTACAGGAGCCCGCCACCCACCCAGCTAATTTTTGTATTTTTGGTAGAGATGGGGTTTCACCATCTTGGCCAGGCTAGTCTTGAATTTCTGACCTCGTGATCCACCCATCTCGACATCCCAAAGTGCTGGCATTACAGGCGTGAGCCACCGTGCCCAGCCACCTTTCACTTTTTAAAAATGGTAGCATGCTGATGAATTTTTAGAAACGAAAAAAACATGTACATTATTTCACATCAGCAATTCCCAAAGTGTGTTTCAGGAAACACCAGTGCCATAGGATGTCAAGAGGTGTTAGGAGTCAAAAGGCTTCCATACATTTGAGAAACACTGAGCTAAATAAAGTAAATAGCTTTATTTATTACAAGACATATCAAAGACTACAAAATGCCAACAATTACTTTAGTAGCGTGCTGGAACCAGCTCTTACCGTTCAGGGACACGAATTCGGTAATTTGGACTTGGCCAGGGTGACAGTATTTATTCCATGAAAATAAGCAGGCACTACCTATCTGTGGCTTTGTTTTTGTTTTCTTTCAGAGAGCTGGCTTGCCAGCACATTACTGAATACCACTTCAAGAAGAGACTAGGGCCCGTAGGTTTTCCTAATGTATTTCACCCTAAAATTCCTTTATTATCTTGTGTAAAGCATCTTGAGGGAAGTAATATTCCACAGAACATATTCTGGGGAAAGTTGTTCCATGCAAACATACCCAAACTAAATACCATGGGAGATGAGTGGGACAAACTTATATTCCTTGAGCATCTACCATATGCTAAGTATGATACTGGATACTTTATGTACCTGGCCTCATGTAGTTCCCACAGAAACACTAGAAGAGGTACAAATATTGCCCACGTTTTATAAATGAGGAAACAAAAGATCAAAGAGTTTTCCCAATTTCATACAGCCAGGAAGTAGCAGCACAAAGCCTATCTTAATCAGAGATTATAATGTCTAGTGGGTGGCGTTTGCAACAAGATTTAGGTAATCATTTTAGAAGAGTTTGTTAAATAGCTCATATGCAGGTCATGAGCTATACTTAGAATCTCGTCATCTAGAGTTGCCAGAGACACTTCAAGAAAAAAAAAATAGAAAATTACTAGAAGTCTCAGCTGGTCCACAGTCTTCAGTCTTGTCATCTGCTATGGGCTGGCATTCCAGAATATGCCAGACTTCTGAATCTCCTGGGCACTTTTTAAAAATGCTGGTAGCTTGGCTCTACCCACTCCCCAAGGCAATTCTAACCTGCAACCTGGGTTGAGAACCACTGAAATTGTTATGCAAGGGTCCTTAGAGACCAGCCAGACAAACTCCCATTTTACAGATGGGAAAACTGAGGTCCACAGAGCAGAAGTGACTTGACCAGAGTCACATAACAGTCACTTGCAGGATAAGACTAGAGTCTGGGTCTCTTGGCTCCTGTATAGTACCCTCCACTTAGCATGAGGGGCCTTCAGATTTCACTGCCTAAACAAATACGATTTCAGCTGAAATTCAAACCCGTTTTGGACAACTGAGGCTTGGCTACTTTTCCATGGAAAAGCTAACCTTATCAGCTAAGGGCATTCTGGAAAAGATGCTCCTCCTTGCACGGAGACCATTGTCCTGAGCTGCATACAGAATCAAGCCACATAGTTCCCTCTGTGTTCCTCGCGTTCATCTAGGAAGAATCCTCCTCCATAGTCACACATAACTCGGTTACTGGGAAGGTCACTCCACGGGGATTTATCCAGTAGCATTTTATTTTCTGTGGCATGGTTTCCTTTGATGTTGATGCAGATTTGGTGCTCCCTGGGATATCTGTTTTCTAGGACATATTGTCAAGTCTGAATGGAGGCACAGGCCACCAAGGCAAGGAAATGACCCAAAGACAGAACCCACATGAACTTCAACAGTAAGCTGGAGCCCACTGAAGGCTCACATGAGAAGCAAAGCGAGACCCTGAAAGTGTACCCAGCCACGGAGGAACTAGGGGCAGAAATTTAAAAATGCAGGTGAAGCTTAAAGCCCATAAAATAGTTTCTACAAAGCCTACAGTGTTTGTTCTTAAGCCTATAACTTTCTGGTGTACCCCTGAAGATGATTGAATGCAGAAATTTTCTGGCAACTGAATTAATTTAATATACAGAATTACAACCATGAGTCAGTTACATGTTAGAGGTGGCCTATTACAGTGGCTGGCTTTGATTTTAGAATAGCTCATTCATTCATCCATCCATTCAATAAATAATGGCCAAGCATCTGTCTTGGGTTTGACAATACAGTGACAGACCAAAAAAGGGAAAAAAAATACAGCGTCTCCACCCATGACGCTTAAAATTCATGGGGAAGAAAATGGGGAGAGGCACATAATCTAAAAGCAAATGAATAAGGAACTGTCACAGCATGTGCAATGAAGGAAGTGAGCAAGTAGAAGTGATAGAGGCCACGCCCAGTGGAAGAAGATTTGATATGAAGGTCACAGAAAGTTTCTCTGGACAGCAGATAAAACAGGGATTTGCACATTCCAGGCAGAGGGAACAGTGCATGCAAAGGCTCAGAGAGAGACAGAGCTTCTTGACTCAAGGATCTCAAAGAAGGCCAGTGGGGCTGAAGCTGAGTGAGAAAGGGGCAAAGAGGGGGAGAGGGCACTGAGCAGATGAACAGAGGTCAAGCCCTGCAGGCCCTGGTATTTCAATTGCAATGGAGAGCCACTGAAAGTTTCAAGCAGAAATGCCACACCAGAGTTTCTGGGAAATAAATCAGAACCCCGAATCACCTGGTCTTGTGAGCTATCCCCACTCAGGCTGATTATGACAAGGGGCCAAGGCACTTTTGCTGCAGCAAATCTTCTTTGCCTGTCATGAATTAATTAGTTCAGTTAAGCAGTCAGTACCAGCTCACCTGCAAGGCACTGTCCTACACACTGGGGATACAGTGAGCAAGACACCCTAGACAAGTCCCATGAAGCTTGTGTCTGGTGGGGGAGGCAAACAACAAAAATGAATCATATGCTTTGAGACAGTGTTAAGTTCTATACAGAAAATAAAACATCAATATTAGGAAGAGTGCATGAAGCAGAAGCCACATTAGTTGAGAGAGTCAGGACAGCCATCTCAAAGGAGCTAATATTTGGGCTGAAACCCAAATGATAAGGAGCCTGTGGCCATGAGAAAACTAAAGCACACACCTGGCAGAGGAAAGACCAAGGGCAAAGGCAGCCTTGATTGAGGAGTCAAGGTGAAATTCTTCCTGCTCGGCAGCAGAGATGGGTTTAATCTTGGTGAGGTTGTTAGCCAGGGATTAAAAAGCCAGAAAGACCAAGAAGTAGGGCTGTGGCCCATGTGACCACCCTCAGGTCACCGGCCAGAGTCAGTGCTGGAAAGCTGAGGCAGGTTTTCAAGCTGAGGTTAAGAAAATAGGGCATCAGACACCTGATCAAAGCATCCAGCAAGTCTTGTCCTATACCTCGTTCTCCACCTGCCCCTGGCCCACAGACGAACTCCTGGAAGCAAGCATTTCTGAGAAGATGTTTGAACTTGGTATTATTCAAGAAATGCAAATTCTAACAAAATTAGATAAGAAGTCCATTGTGGCCAATCAGGTTGGTTGGCAAGGGTGAAAGTGATAGGTTATACCCAGGAGTGTTGAATAGATATTTTGGCTTGCAAAGAATTGAGATTTCTTCCAGTGATAGCAAGTTGATAAGAAAGAAGAGGCATAGGCAGTTGTTTTGAGGACAGGTGCACAGGAATCTGGAGAAGGACAACAAGAGAGCCTTGGAATGGGCAGGAATGTTGAAGGATCTTTCTTCTCCATAAATACCACACAGTTACTCTGCTTGCCCCTCTCTCTGTCTCTTACTTAGAAACAGCTCCTCTTCTTTACCCTCAGTTTCTTCTCCCCCATTCCTTTGGGTGGTGTTTAAACCTTTTGGGTCACCCTTTAGTTAATGACCTTTCAGACCTATTTCTCACTTCTTGTTCCCAAAACAAATTCCCAAGAGAATAAATCCAATTGATTCAGATTGTCTCCCCATGCCAGGTCGTTAGACATCCTAGGGCCAGGTATCCACTCCTGGTTCAATCAGTTGAGGCAAAACTCAGCATTGGAGCATGTACACTCATAAAATACTGGCCACCCATCTGTTATGGGCTGTGTAGGGTGACCAACCCATCCCAGTTTGCCCAGGAGTTTCCTGGTTTGAAAACTGAAATTCCCATGTCCAAAGACCTACCTCAGTCTTGGGCAAACAGAGACAATTAGTCACCCTGCAGCTGTGGGTAAGACTGCTCCCTTTGGAGACGTGGAAGGAGAAGCAGAGTAAAGAGCATCTGCGGCATGTCACTGTTAGGCAGGGTATGGAGAAATAGGGATATTCATCTGCGGATGGTGAGAGTGAAAATTGTTGTGATCTTTCATGGGGGGCATATATTAGTTCATTCTTACATTGCTATAAAGAAATACCTGAGATGGGGTAATTTATAAAGAAAAGAGGTTTAATTGGCTCATGGTTCTGCAGGCAGTACAGGAAGCATGATGCTGGCATCTGCTTGGTTTCTGGGGAGGCCTCAGGAAACTTACAATCATGGCAGAAGGCAAAGTGGAAGCCAGACGTCTCACATGGCCAGAGCTGGACGAAGAGAGAGAGGAGGAAGTGCTACACACACTTTTTTTTTTTTTTTTTTTTTTTTTGAGACCAGAGTTCTCACTCTGTCAGCCGGCTGGAGTGCCAAGTGGTCACGATCTCGGCTCACTGTATCTCTGCCTCCCCAGGCTTCAAGCCAATTTCTCCTGCCCTTCCAGGGCCTCCGCAGGTAGGCTGGGATTACGGCTTGTGCCCACCACCCACCACGCCCAAGCTACTTTTTTTGTATTTTTAATAGAGACGGGCGTTTTTACCATTTTGAACCAGGCTGGTCTTGAACTCCTGACCTCATGGGGTGATCTGCCCCTCCTTGGGCCTCCCAAAGTGGCTGGGATTACAGGCATTGAGCCACCGCCACTCTGCCCACACTTTTAAACAAACCCCAGGTCTTGTGAGAAATCATTATCTTGGTACAACCAGCTCCAAGGTGTGGATGGTGTTAACCATGAGAACCACCTTCCATGATCCCAATCACCTCCCACCCTCAGGCCCCACCTAGACACTGGGGATTACATTTTCACCATTGAGGATTTTCTGGGCAGGGGACCACAGATCCCAAAACCATGTCAGGGGATTATCCTGGAATTGTATGGAAAAAGTAAAATATATGGCCGGGCGCGGTGGCTCGAGCCTGTAATCCAGGAACTTTGGAGGGCCGAGGCGGCCGGATCACAAGGTTCAGGAGGATCGAGACCATCCCTTGGCTAACACGGTGAAACCCCGTCTCTACTTAAAAAAATACCAAAAAACTAGGCCGGGCGAGGGCGGGGCGCCTGTAGTCCCAGCTACTCGAGGCTGAGCAGGGGAATGGCGTAAAACCCGGGATGGCGAGCTAGGAGCTGAGATTTGGCCACGCACTCCCAGCCTGGGTGGCAGGAGCGAGGACTCCTTCCTCAAAAAAAAAAAAAAAAAAAAAAAAAAAAAAAAAAAAAAAAAACAAACAAAAAAAAAAGAAAAAGAAAGAAAAAGTAAAAATATTTATACACCACACATACATACACAACATACCACACAACATATTATATACACACATGTGTGTTATTATATGTGTGTATATATGATATATATACGTATATATACGTAGTGTATATGTGTGTATATATAAAACATATATAATTATATAATATATATGTTATATATATTATATATATTTTTTCTTTGACCTAGAAACACTTTTCTGGGGTAATGTATCCAAAATAATCAGTCCAGGGTATGAAGATTCATATGCAAAGCCATTCACTGAAACATTATTTGTAAAAGTAAATTATGGAAGTAACCTAAATAACTACCTGTAGAGTAATACGATTAGTGAAATGAACCAGCATGTGTCCATGGAATACTTTTCAAACATTAAGAATAATAACTTGGCTTTCTAGATATTGATAGGGAACTTTTCCATGAGATAGTCTTAATGAACAAAAGCAGAAGATAAGATAGCCCTTATACAACAATCACATTTATGTAAAAAGGAAAGAAAGAGAAAAGATACATTGAAAAGAGTTGTTGGGGAAAAAAAGAAAAGGAAAAGCTTTGGAAATATCCCACTGGTGGGACTGGAGGTGATATTCCTTTTAAACCGGTTGGGTTTTCTGAGTGTTTTGTACTGAGTTTATTACTTTCACATTTGGAAGTTTTTTCCATCTTTTAAAGGGGCAGAAAAAAAATTCCTGGTTCAACAAACCTGATGAAATGGTGTTTTCACTCAAAAAAGTTTCTATTTTCCAATTTTGTTCTGGTTTGTTAATTTTAGGACACACAGAGGTTTGATGCGAGTTCCAACTGATCCACTTGGGTTTGGTTTTGTTTAAAAACAAAAACAACTCTGATTCCATTTGTATTACGTTTATAGAAAATTAATATTGGGATTTGGTGCTGGATTCAGCCATTTGAGCCATTGGTTCCTATTCTTGGTTTGATGCTGTTCAAGTTGTTCCTCAGAATTCCCGCAATAACCCTGAATCATTGGAATGAAGGCAGAGAGAGATTTTGGAGCCTGAATTATCCAGCAAATTGTTGTCTGTCTCATCCTGGAAGGGCCTGCAAGAGGTCATTTTCCCCAGGGCACAGAACAAAGCCACAGCTGGGACATTTCCAGAAGGCCTGTTGGCCCCAACCACAATGTGGCCAGAGCCACGCTGCCCTGGGACCTCAGCTCCTCTGTGCTCTTAGCCTCTGCTTGCTGCCGCAAGACAGGAGCTGGCTCCACTTCCCCTCAATGCCCCGCAGGGCCGGGGTGCTTCTCTCTTCCATGCCAGGCCCATGCACAGCCCCCAAAGCAGCTCCATCTGGGCTGGGCAGCCTGCGGCAAAAGTCCTTCCGCACGGAGTCATCAGGCTTCCCACGCCAGGAAATGGCTGGCTCAAGGGCCCGGTGAGGGGTAACTGAGCTACTCACCAACAGCACATCCATCTTGCTCCTTTCTAAAGGTTTTTAAGGTGTGCTCTCTGGCTGCGTCGAGGCCTGGGTGCCTTTCTCTTGAAAGAAGGTGTGAAGGTGAGGAGAGGGAGGCACGCGTGATAAAGGCCAGAGGGGACCCCAGAGTTCCTGCCTCAGGCACGCTGCTTCTGTGAAATGAACGGGGCAGCCCTGTCTCCCCAAACCACCAGGTAGGATCCCCAAAGGGCTCATTGAGGACCCTGGCCCTTGAGGCTTTTCTGGAGACCATCTAAGCCTCAGCAGGAAGAGACAATGGTTTTAAAACTGTGTCTTTCTTGGAAAAGTGTCTTCAACTGCACCTCAGTTTCCTTTTTTGTAAACCAGCAGAGAAGTGCACCTCCCGCACGGGGTTCTCAGAGCCTTAGAGAAAGTTCTAAAACTGCCTACTATAGCATAATGGGAACGGGCCGCCTGGAGAGAAGGCAAGAAGGGGCTGCATTGTCTGCAAATAATTTAAAAACCATTAGAAAGCTGACTAAAATCTGAGCTGCTTTGTATTTTCCCCACGCACCACCGTTTCTAAACAATGCCAGTAATAAATACTCTCCATCATCCGTGTCGACCGCCGCCACAGCCCCCAACCTGGGCACACCACTGCCCGCTGCAGATCATACACTCCATTAGTCATAGTGCTTTTCTTATTACTAGACAATATTCACAATTATATGTAATTGGCTCTTATTCATACGCACTAATAATCCAGCTTTCAGATGTGAATGCTAAGCTGTAAAGTCATAGATGGGGAGATGCTGAGTAGATCATCTAATGGCTCTAAGTCTCAGTTTCTGATCTGTGCTGCAGAGTACTGGCAGATTACAAAGTGTTTTCACAAAAATTCCCTCCAAATTCTTACACTGGCCCTATGAAGTGGCACAATGATGCCCATTTTGCAGTTGAGTAGACAGAGGCTTAGGCAGGTGAAGTGAACAGCCCAGGAGCCTTTATGGAAAGGAGACACAGTGCCTCCAAGCTCCTTCCCCGTGGGTCTGCTGTGGCACCAGGGCTTAAGACATTGTCTACAAGACTATCAGGAGGCAGCAGGCCAAAGCATTACCACTTGGAGGTAATTGACACAGATAGGAAAAGGGAGAAACATCTCCATTTCATGCCGGTTACTCCCACTTACTATCTCATTTGGGCCTCTCAGATGCCTCAAGAGTTTATTCCCAGTTCACAGGAAAGGGAATCAAGTCCCAGAAAGATAAAGTATACTTACCTGGAGGTACACAGACAAATAAGAGGCAGAGCCAAAAGTAAACCCTGGTCCATTTGAGTCTAACCCTCTGCACCTGATGTGTTTTCGTAATGGCCCTGAGCAAAGGGAAGCCTTGCAGCATAGTTGACTGTGGAGGACGTGAAGATTCTGAGCACCCAAGCAAAGAGTGTTTAGGAAAAGAAAGCCTCAGGTCCATGCTTCTCAGAATCACAAGTGACTACAAGTTGAGGTCTAGGAGTGAAAGAGATGACTAAAGTTTCCTCCATATGGCCTGGGGTTTTTCTGACTTACACTAAAATGAGTCCCTGATTAGTTGCATGGCAAGTGTGCTTGGCTCTAGAGGAGACTAGGAAACATGTCCACATCCGCTCATGGATCCTCTAAGATTGCATCATTTGTGATAGTCTGGGACTGAGAGTCTTTATGCATTCTCTCATTCATTCATTACCCGTCATGGGTTTTTATCAATATCATCATTATTATTGTCATTAATATGATTGAAGCAATGTACGCACATGAGAAAAATTCAACAGATGCTGAAGGGAGGACAGCAAACAGTAAAAGTCATAGAAGGAGATCATCTTAAAGGGTGAGCAAGCATTTAAATGCGGGTATGATGACACAGGAGACAACAGGAGGAAGTTGGTCTCTTGGGGAGGGGAGGTGAGCAGGCAGAGAGAAATGTCCAGCCCTCTAGGGAATTCTAGGGGCCAAGGAAGAAGGTGAAGAGTGAGTAGGGTTGGGGTGAGCAATTTAGGAACAGAGAGAAGGAGAAGGAGCAGCCCTGGGACAAGATTCAGGACTACTGGAAAAGAGACAAAAGAAGACAGTGGGGTACATATGAAAGAGACTGGTCAGGGAGCAAAGGGAGCCTCAAAACTAAAAGGCTCTAAACCAGTTGGACCAAAGTCAGTATGCTGCAAATTAATTCTTTCTGAGTCTCCCTTCTCAGGTTCTCCCATCTGCCCCTCAGTTGCCCCCTTCTCTTTGCCGTGGTCTCCCTTTTTCTATACCTTGGTCTCCCCACTTCTACCTGAAGAATTCCTGTTAACATTGCTTTTAGGACAAATCTGCTAGTGGCGAATTATCTCAGCTTTTATAGTTGTGTAAAAGCCTTCATTTTTTCTTAATTGTTAAGATATATTTTTGTTGGGTGCAGAATTCTAATTTTAGCATTTTCTGCATCAACACTTTAAATACACCATCCCATTATCTTCTGGCCTGCATAGTTTCTGATGAGAAGTCTGCTGTCATTCTTGTTTTTGTTTCTCTGTACTTATGGTGTCATTTTTTTCTGGCTGCTTTGAAAAATTCCTCTTGGTTTCACTGTTTTCTGCAATTCAATTACAAGTTCCTTAGTATGTAGGGATTGGAGGAACATACCTCAAAATAATAAGAGCCATCTATGACAAACCCACAGCCAACATCATTCTGAATGGACAAAAGCTGGAAATGCTCCCCTTGAAAACCGGCGAAAGACAAGGATGCCCTCTCTCACCACTCCTATTTAGCATAGTATTGGAAGTCTTGGCCAAGACAGTCAGGCAAGAGAAAGAAATAAAGCACATCCAAATAGGAAGAGAGGAAGTCAAATTATTCCCATTTGCCAGTGACATGTTTCTATATCTAAAAAATCCCCATCGTCTCAACCCAAAAGCTCTTTAAGCTGATAAACAACTTCAGCAAAGTTTCAGCATACAAAAAAAAAAATCAGTGTACAAAAATCACTAGCATTCCTATATACCTGCAACAGCCAAGCTGAGAGCCAAATCAGGAACACAATCCCATTCACAATTGCCACAAAATGAATTACCTAGGAATACAACTAACCAGGGAGGTGACAGATCTCTACAATGAGAACTACAAAACACTGCTCAAAGAGATCAGAGATGACACAAACAAATGGAAAAACATTCCATGCTCATGGATTGGAAAAACCAATATTATTAAAATGGCCATACTGCCCAAAGCAATTTACAGATGCAATGCTATTTCTATCAAACCACCGATGATATTCTTCACAGAACTAGAAAAAATTATTTTAAAATTTTTGTGGAATCAAAAAAGAGCCCAAATAGCCAAGGCAATCCTAAGCAAAAAGAACAAAGCAGGAGGCATCACACTACCTGACTTCAAACTACTCTACAAGGCTACAGTAACCAAAACAGCATGATACTTGTACAAAAATAGGCACATGGACCAATGTAACCAAATAGAGAGACCAGAAATAAGGTAATGCACCTATAACTATCTGATCTTTGACAAAGTCAACAAAAACAAGCCATGAGGAAAGGACTCCCTATTCAACAAATGGTTCTGGGATAACTGGCTAACCGTATGCAGAAGATTGAAACTGGACCCCTTCCTTACACCATATACAAAAATTAACTCAAGATGTATAAAAGACTTAAAATGTAAAACCCAAAACTATAAAAATCCTGGAAGACAATGGAGGCAAAACCATTCTGGATGTAGGAACTGGCAAAAATTTCATGATGAAGACACCAAAAGCAATTGCAACAAAAGCAAAAATTGGCAAATGATATCTAATTCAACTTAAGAACTTCTGCACGGCAAGAGAAACCATCAACCGAGTAAACAGAAAACCTCCACAGTGGGGGAAAATATTTGCAAACTATGCATTTGACAAAGGTCTAATATCCAGCATCTATAAGGAGCTTAAATGTGCAAGAAAAACAGACAACCCCATTAAAAGTGGGCAAAGGACATAAGCAGATACTTTTCAAAAGAAGACATACCTACAGCCAACAAACATATAAAAAAAGCTCAACATTGCTGATCATTAGAGACATGCAAATCAAGACTACAGTGAGATACCATCCCACATCAATCAGAATGGCTTTTATTAAAAAGTCAAAAAGTAACAGATATTGGTGAAGTGCAAGACACTTACACACTGTTGGTGGGAGTATAAATTAGTTCAACCACTGTGGAAAGCAGTGTGATGATTCCTCGAAGAGCTAAAACCAGAACTACTATTTGACCCCACAATCCCATTATTGGGTATATACCCAAAGGAGTATAAATTGTTCTACCGTAAAGACACATGCATGCACATGTTCACTGCAGCACTATTCATAATAGCAAAGATATGATGGAATCAGCCTAAATACCCATCAATGGTAGACTGGATAAAGAAAATGTGGTACATAGCCATAAAATAAAATGAGATCATGTCCTTTGCAGGAATATGATGGAGCTGGAGGCCATTATCCTTAGCAAACTAATGAAAGAACAGAAAACCGAATACTACATGTTCTCACTTATAATTGGTAGCTAAATGATGGGAACACATGGACACAAAGAGATGGACAACAGACACTGGAGCCTATTTGAGCCAGGAGAGTGGGAGGAGGGAAAAAATCTGAAGGAATAAACATAAGGTACTAGGCTTAGTACAGGGGTGACAAAATAATCTGTACAACAAACCCCTATGATGTGAGTTTACCTGTATAACAAACCTGCACATGTACCCCTGAACCTAAAAATCTTTTTAAATTATCTTAAAAGAAAAAAGGCAACTCAATATAATTTCAGTTTCAAGGATAAGTTATAATAATACAAACATTACCATTTCTACCCTGAAATAATACAATAACATTTAAATATTTATTTTAGTTACATAAGTTGTATGCTTTTTACATTAGTTAAGTGTAATTATGTACCTCAAACCAAAATATGTCAATGATTTTATCAAAATGCATTTTAAACAAATAGACTATGAGTCTTCCTAATAAAGCCAATCTTACGATGAGTAGACTGATTTTAGACAACTTTGTTTAGATGAAATTACATTGGGTGGGATGAATTTAAGGACATTATGAAAAGCACCTCAAGACTTTTGCCCTCAGTTTTCTTCTCTTTTTCACCTTGGGGTGGGACTTGAGAATGTAGGCAAAACTCTTTATTTAACTCCATTGGGTCAGAAATGTACAGATCCTGAGTGTGTATAATACCAGATTTTATTTTCCCAGTGAATTGTCACTGTTAGACCATTTAACTGCTCTAATTTATTTATTGATTTTGAACCCAAAGCAAAGCCTACCTCTTAAGGAAAATAAAAGAGCAAAGAGTAAATTCTGGATAAATCACATGTATTAAATAGTCTAGTGAGAACTTTTCAAGAAAATAAAATTGCAATAATTTTATCTACCCTGATTTAAGGAGACCCAAGAAGTGATGTAAAAAAATATCTGGCAGCATAAAATGCCTCTAACTAGCCCCAGCATCTAGACACTCACTAATATGTGATTTCTAATTACTTTTGTAGTTTGTCAATCTTTAGCACAATGAAATCCAGTTGACCAGAACATTTTAGTTAGATTGCACTTAGCTATGACTAAATTTTTACTGTTATTATTCTTGTTTATTTGTGAATGTCTCAACTTTACTGCATCATTAAACTTTAAATTCGATTTTGATATTAAGAATATTTTATAAAATTTTTCAAACAACCACAATATTCATACAGGAACTATAGTACTCTTAAAACCACTGTCATTTTTTTTTCTAATTTTAATTCGTACCCAGTTCTTTCAGGATTGTTAAAGACAATGGCACTTTGATTTTAATTAAGTACTTCATTTGAAAGCCATGACTAATAAATGTCAAGTGCTAAAGGTGAATGTATGTTAAGTGGATATCAGAAGATCTTTTGTAACATGAAAAGATTTCAGGTCTGAGGGCTCTTAGTTTCAGAATCACTGATAAATAGTACAGACAAGATAGGTGAAAAATAACCACTTTAATTTAGATGCTTCTATTTATTTATTTATTTATTTATTTGAGATGGAGTCTCACTCTGTCACCTGGTCTGGAGTCCAGTGGTGCGATCCCGGCTCACTGCAAGCTCCGCCTCCCAGGTTCCCACCATTCTCCTGTCTCAGCCTCCTGAGTAACTGGAACTACAGGTGCCCACCACCATGCCTGGCTAATTTTTTTTGTATTTTTAGTAGAGACGGGTTTTCACCGTGTTAGCCAGGATGGTCTCAATCTCCTGACCTCGTGATCTGCCCGCCTCAGCCTCCCAAAGTGCTGGGATTACAGGCATGAGCCACCACGCCCAGCCTATGCTTATATTACTTTATTTTTGTCTTGGGAATCAGTGAGCTCAACGATGGATTGGACATCCCTGTCACTGATTCTCTGTGCTTCAGAAGATAATACATAAATAATTAGATTTGTTGTTGACTGTCTACATTGTCCATATCTATTATGTGTTACCAAAATATTGAAAATAAATACATGAATTTATTCCTTAAAGAAAATCAAGAAAATGCTTAAATCACACACACAAAAATAAGTTCCTCAGTATGGTTTTCTTTGTGTTTTTTCTTCTTATTTGAGGTTCATCAAGCTTCTTGGGTTTAAAATTTCCATTAAGTTTGGAAACATTTTTTCGTTAATATTTTCAAAATCTTTTCTCTGCTCCCCTCTCTTCTTCTGGGATTCCAATAACACATAATGTCAGACTGTTGGCTATTGTTCCACAGCTCACTGCAGCACTGTTTTGTTTTCATTTTCTGTGCTTTATATTGGGTAGATTCTATTGCTACAGCTTCAACTTCAGTTATCTTTTCTTCTGTAGTATATAATCTGCATTTAATTTCACTTAAAGTATTTTTCATTTCAGATATATTTTTTATCTCTATAAATTCTATATGCATCCTTTTACATCTTTAACCTCTTTCTTCAGCACCTTCATGTTTTTTTTCTATATCCTTGGACATATTTGTAAGACTTAATGGCAGCTTTTTAATGGTCCTTGTCTACAAATTCAACCTTCTTAATAATTTCTCGATCTGATTCTGTTGATTCATTTTTCTCCTGGTTATGGTTTATATTTTTCTGCTTCCTTACATACCTGGTAATTTTTTTATTGGATGCCGGGTATTGTGATTTTATGTTCTTAGATGGTGGATTTCATTGTGTATATTTCAAGAACACTAGATTTTGTTCTGATGAGCAGTTAAGTAATTGCATCAGTGGGAGGGCAGTTTCTGTAACAGCTAATTATTCATGGATGGAATCACAATTCCTCACTGAAGCTTTTTAAGCCAGAGTGTGACTGAATCAACTATGTATTTCTTTAAAAATCAGTCTTACTATTACTCTGCGGAGAACATAGAAACAACAGTGGATTCTAGAAGGCTAATTCTGAGTCTGTTGAGAAAAGTGATTATGTTGACTTGCTTTCAGGGAAGCAGCAGTTAAGATAGGGCATATTTAAATATGTTTAGAATCTATAGGACTTTGGGATTGATTGAATGAATATGAGGAGCTGATGAGGGAGAAGTAGTTATCAAGAATGATTCCCATTTCTGGAATGAACAACTGAGTAAATGATGGTGTCACTTATTCTAATAGAACAGTGGAAATTTGGGGTGAAAAACCATGAGTTCTGTTTTAAAGATGTGTTACCTATGAGACATCCAAGTGGTTGATATTAGGCAGGCTGCTGGTCTGAAGTTTAATAAAGAAATCTGGGCTGAAGCTGCTTCATATTACATGGTGTTTAAAGCTATTTTTCATTTACAGCCTAGAAGCACTGGCCATATGAATGCTTGTCTAATCCCCTAGAACTGTGAGGTCTTGGAGGGCTGGTTTGATGTGTTGTCCTCTTGTGTCTTCCAAAGTTGCTTGATGCGTTGATTGGCATGTGACAGGCGCTTAGTGAGTGTTTGTGAAAGGGACAATGGCTGTCGGGGACTCCTTCTTCCATGTTTCTGAGTTTCCCATTGCCTCCTGGTTGTCTAAAAAGTTGCCTTAAATTTCATTGTTCTTGTTTGTTTTTCTAGTCCCCGCAGACTTTTCAAATTAGCATGCTAGTCATTTGTGGAGGGTCATGACCCTCCCTTGTTTACAATAGGGCCATATTATGTCAGCTCAGAGATCCTATCCTGGAGCTGGAGTTGGGACCAGATAACGCAGGAAGCCACATCCCTTCCAGGGAGGCTGCTGTCCAAGGCTTGGGCTACTTGGGCAAAATCGCTAAGATTCCCAAGGGATACTTAAAGCCTGTGGAATTTCACAGACTTCACATGAGCTTATGACTGTCATAGTCTCCATAGTCAATCCCTGAGTTAACCTGAAAGTTGCCCAAAGGAGGGAGGAGTCAAGCCTATTTTAAAAAGAGGAAGCATCTGAAAGCCTTGGAATTCAGAGACACTATATGAAATTTCGGGCAGAAATTTTCGATTGTTGGAACGAGCTTTGTTCTAGGAGCAGAGAACCTGAGTCCTGGGCCTGAGATTCATTGTATAATATTGAGAAAACAACTTCCCTTCTCTGGTCCCATTACCCCATCTAAAACTAAGAAGATTGGATTCAATGACCTTAGAGTGCTCTTCTATTTATTACATTCAGAGGAATTCTATGTCCTGGGCAGTATGAGTCATAGACCTTGCCTCAAGGTGCTTAAAATTCTAGAACTGAGATGAAAGGTTGACTCTGATATTCCCATTAAGACAGACACCCTGTTTCCTACAAATGTGTTTGTATACAAATCTCTCTAGAGGAGAGGCCCTGTAGATGAAAAACAGAATCTTACTTTGGACTTCAGAAGTAAAACAGCTTTTAGAATTTTACAGCTTTATCCAGAAATGAATCTTAAATCTTTTTTTGTCTATCCTCATCTTTTGAAAGTAAACAAATTGGGCCCCGAGAGGGCATATGACTTGGCCAAGGTCACACAGTGAGTCCATGGTAGAGCCTAACTCAGCACCTACCCCTGTCCCTGCACACACTACACCCTAAATCTCATGAAAGCTGTTTCTCCACCACTCTCTCCCTTTTGGCACCACCTCCTGTCTCTGCAAGCTCTGCTGTCTCTGCAGTGGAACATTCCTGCACAGAGGGGATTAAAAGAGCAGGGGTGGAATGCTAAGCCTCCCTGCCCATTGGCAAGAGCATTTCTCCTGAACTGAGCCCAGCAGGATTCAGGGGAGCCCAGCGGCCCATGTGGAGGTCTGGGTTGTCAGAACCAACTTCAGTCCACATGCCAGGGGCTGTCCACACCCTGCCCTCCATCAGGTAAAGCCCCCCAAAACAAGTACTCCATAGTGGGAGCACTGCAGAGTTTGGGTGTTGTCCTGTAGTCTTTCTGGGCCAACTCTTTCAATGTGCTCCGCCAAGCTCAAAGGAGCCATTGGAGACCCTGGGCCAAGCTCTGTGGGAAGCCCGGCCAAGTTTCGGAGTATCTAGCGCCAAGGCTGAACGTCTGGTTCAGTGGAGAGTAAGTCCAGATGTTTGTCTCCGGTCAATCTCTTATTGGCTTTCTAACTTTCGGCCTGGATGACCTTTGGGGCCTCACAATCTTGTGTAGATAGAATGAAGATGATGTGTCACCCCACCATCCTGGAACACATTATCTACTGTCCTCCATCCCATGTCACTGAGTACTTGCAGAAATTAATGTCCCATATCTTCTTCAAGTACAGAGAAGATAAATAATATTTACTTCCTACAGTTAGCTCTCAGTTAATCACCAAAGAGTGACGTTCAGGGTATATAGATGCTCTAAAATTCTTTCAATAACAATGTGTATTTCCAATTGCATTTACTAACTACCTAAAATGATTCTGGAGCTTTGCTAGGTACTAAGGATGACAGAACTAATAATCCACCATTATTGCCCTTTACAGACTTTCTAATGATGAAGAAAAACAAACAAGAGTTACTATTTATAAAACACTAGCTTCTGAGGAGGTAGGTCCTACAAACAAGAACAACAACAACAACAAAACTTTGCCACGTTTTGGGTTTGGAATATCTGGGACAAGGATGAATTGTTCTATGAAAGAAAGGGTAAGAGATTTCTTACCCTAAAGAAAGGGGGAGATGAACAGGTAGAGAATAGAGTGAATATAAGTTGGCAGAATTTTGTGCACAATTCTGATAAGGTAAGAGTGAAAGAGAAGCTCTGGTTAGCATCTCAGGCAAAGAAACGGGGGAGAAAAACCGTGATCAGTAGAGATTCATGCAGATATGTGATGTCAAATGCCTTCAGACCACACCTTGAAGTTGTCAGTAGAATCTACCACGTGAAATTTTTCTGAGGAATGTGAAGAGGTGCAGAGTTCTATATACTTCAGAACTTGAAGCCAACGCAGGGTATACCAGCTATCTATTGCCACAATAATGGTGTTTAACAAAACAGCCCCCAAAACCTCTACATACAACAAACAATAAGTGTTTATTGCTCATGAATCTGGGGTCTGATCTTGCCTGGTCTTGTTCACGTAGCTGGGGGTCACCTAGATGTCAACTAACTTAGAATGGCCCGGGGGACTGGGCATCTCAGCTCTGCTCCGTGCATCTCTCTCGCCCCAGCATGCTAGCTCAGGCATGCTCTCATGCTGATGGCAGAGTATCAAAGTTCAAACAGAAATGTGTGAGTGCTTGTTCAAGTCTGTATTTGCTTCAAATCCCCCTGGCCAGAGTAAGTCAAGTGACCAGACTCGGAATCAAGAACTAGAAAAACATATGTTGCCTGTGAATGTGAATGCACAGTGACTGATAGCATTCTAGGTGGTGACTGTTCTATCATCCTCAGGATGACTTGAAGCAGAGTCCCCAGCTGACCCTCAGTGAACATGTTGCATCATGAAGAAATAGACTTTCTTTGTTTTAAGACATGGGATTTGGGGAATTTGGTACTTTTGTAAACCTAGCCAACCTAGCCTATCATTACTGATACAGCCATCTTATATGGATTGCTTATCATGTGCCAGGCATTACGTTAGGACCTTTATGTACATTTGGCATTTATTCATTCAAAAAATATTGAATGCCTCTTACATGCATAGAATTGAACTCAATTCATCCTCATAACAACCCAGTAGGGTAGATATAATTATCTCAGTGTTATGAATGAAGAAACTGAAGCTCAAATTGCTTACATAATGTGTCCAAAATCATACAGCCAGTAAATGGCAGAGCGGGATTTAAACACAAGTCTGTTGGATTCCAAGGATCATGCTCTGAGTTCCTTCATTCTACTCCGTTTCTGTTGATGTTTCCTCCTGAGAACTGTCTATTTTAGAAAAGTAACTTGCCACTGTAGGTGAATTTTAATAGAGTGGCCCACTTAGATCAGGGCATTTAAAGCAGGAGAGGGTCACTTCTTGGGCAGGATCCACATCCTAGTCCCGGTCAATGTCCATGACTTTTAACACCAGCTGGAGTGATAGGGCACCTGGCTCCCTCACCGGTGAGTTATGGTTCCATGGACAGAGAGAGATTTTTTCTTTCCCCAAGCTGCAAGGAGGACATTGTTAAACGGTTTGGCAGCAGGAAGCCTGCTGCACCACAAGCAAAGCTAGAATGAAATTTCATTCTGGGGAGAGGTAAATCAGTGCTGGAGTCAGGAGACACAAGCCTTAAGGCAAACCATGATAGGAAGGGGAAACAGAAAAAGGAGAATGGAGCTATCCTGACAATTCCTCCTTTCTCCTACAGAGAGAAGAAAGAGGGGATAGGAAGAGTAAATTGAGAATAAGAAAGATGGGAAGAGCATTTCTTTTCACCCACTCAGGACAGGAATGCATTCATTTTTTCATCCAAGAAACATTTATTAAGCATCTGCTCTGTGTCAGCCATCATTCTGGTTGCTGGAAAATAGAAAACAAGTTAAATCATGGTCTCCATTTAGAAGAGATCACAGATGAGTGGGAAAGATGAGTTTACACTTGTAAACAAGTTAAAAGATGTTTACTGTACTCCCTTCTCTGAAACCCACTGAAAGCAACAAAAAGAATGAAAATATAACAGAAAATTCCATCTTCAATACAACTAGAAAATGGCTATGGGTTAAGATGATTAACTGCTCACCACAGTTCATTCCTGTCTTTCCATAATTGAGAGGAGTGGGTAAGGAACAATTACCCAGGAAGGGACCACATTTCTCAGCCACTCCTTTGCATTTAGTTGAGCCATGTGATGAGTTCTCAAAGCTGGAATGTGAACAGATGTGATCTATGTCACTTCTGGGCCAGGATGGTCACGAGATGGAAACACCTTCTCTCTCTCTTTGCCCTTCCTATGGTAGAATTCAGGGTACTCCAAGACCCCTCAAAAGAGAAGGTACTCAGGCCTCTGACTCATCATATGGCATCTGCCTGCTAACCAGGAACATTAGCACTGGACCGTTACACTAGTGAGAAATGAAAATATAACATGTTAAACCATTGAAATTTGGAGGTGTGTTCAGTTGTTACAGAAGCTAATATTACTCTAAAGAAAACAGGCTAAAACCCATAGCTGCCACATTCAGTGAAGTTTGGGTTTCATCAGAGGAAGACAAAAAGAGGAGTCCTATATATGTTGCCAGATTTTCTTGAAAGTAAGATAAAAGATCCCTAAAGGCTGAATAAATAATCATTTACTGGAGAGAAAAAAAGGAGTAGAGAATTAGGTGAGTCACAGAAGAGTAAAGTTCCCTATAGTGACTCATTTCTGTAAGGCAAAGGGCAAGGGAGACAGGGCTACGGATAGGGAGGAACTATGTGGATAGCCAGTAGTACAAACCCTGACCTCCATTGCTTAAATGTCTTAGAGGTGAGGTGGAAGAGAGAGGGAACAGCAGTTAGCCTTGAAGCTTATCAGCAGAAGAGATGCATAAACATTAAATGACCAGTCGGAGAACCACAGATCTGTGGGGCTTTCTGGTGACCCACACTGACCTCATACTCATGGGAATGCTTCAAAACTCAGGGGAAATGTGTCCCCAGGGAAGAGCATATCTGATAAATTCTGAGACACCAAACTCAAAGGGAATCTGCTGGTAGCCCCAGCTTGACCATCCCTGAGAAAATAACAGACCAGAACAAGACATTTCCAAAGTAAAACTACAAACAAACAGACAAGATCTAACATGGGATGAAAAAACGAAAATGATAATGAAAGCCATTACAGAGGAGAAAATTAGCATCAGCAAAATGTGGGATTTATTCAGTTGATAATAGAGTCACTAACATAAGAGATTTTTTAATGAAAGAAAAGGAGAAATAATAAAAACAATGAAATAAAATAATGAAAAATAATACTTATGAAATATGAATATGCATGCTGGGCATTCCTAAAGAAAGGAACAGAGCAATGGGACAGAAACATATTCAAAGATATTATAAAAGAAAACTTTTCTGAACTAAAGGAATGCCTCTACAGAATTAAAAATGGTCTTAATATACCAAAGAACTTTGATGGAGAATGTTCAGTCAAAATTCTGAAGGAAAAATAAAGCTGGCCTCCAACTTCTCTTTATCCTTTGGTGCCAAAAGGAATAGGTACAAAATTCTGAAGGTATTACAACAGCACATTTTCAAATTTAAAAGTCAGTCTGGTTGACTTTCATGTATAAAGTAGCTGAAAGACATTCACCAGCACAAACTCAGAGAAAATAGTGCATGGCACTCATACGTTCAATAGAGGAGATGGACAACTTGATAATGAAGTCTAGACCCCCCAAAAATATATAGTCATTTCTCAATATCCATGGAGGATTGGTTCTAGGATCCCCACATGTACTAAAATTCATGCATACTTTAGTACCTACAGTTGGCCCTTTGGAACCCATGGATACAAAATGTTGGTCCTGCCTATACATGATTTCATGTCCAGAGAATACAATATTTTTCATCCGCCTTTAGCTGTGGAGGCAGAACTAAGGGACATGGGGGCAAACTATATTTATTGGAAAAAATCCATATATGAGTGAGCGAACACAGTTCAACTCTGTGTTGTTCCAGAATCAACTGTACCAATATTATCAATTTAGGAATAGAAAAGCTGTAGAAAGTTAGCATTCATTGATGGTAAACATTATATCTATTTAAATATAGAACTGAGGCTAAACAGCTGAGGGGCTCCTGGTTAGAGAACAGAAGGTAAATATCCTAAACCACTAGAGAATGAAAAGAAATGACTTATCTGTGGCAGGGGAGGGGATATGGGGAAAGGTATATGTGCCCCAGTTTCTATATCTTTCATAGTCGAGAGTCTGTGGATATAAAATAAAATTGGTAAATCAACAATTAGATGTTTCAGTATACTATTTAAAGCATAATGGTAACCAGTTCAAGAATGAAAACCAGACTATAAACCTTCCAAATCATTATAAAGTGAGAGGACATTTAAATAAATAAATAAATAAATAAATAAAAGGCTCACAAACAAAACAAAGGAAAAAACAGAAACTGCAAAAATATAGCAAAAAAATAGAAAACAAACATTTCATTTTAAAAAACAGGATAAAATAAGATGACAGATTTCAACCAAATGTATCCAACAGAACATTAATGGAAACAGAATGTACATTTCTACAAAAATAAAGATGTTCAATAAAAGTACAAGTACAAGTTATAGGCCGGGCACAGTGGCTCATGCCTGTAATCCCAGCACTTTGGGAGGCTGGATTACTTGAGGTCAGGAGTTCGAGATCAGCTTGGCCATCATGGTGAGATGCTGTCTCTACTAAAATTACAAAAATTAGCTGGACGTTGTGGCTCACGCCTGTAATCCCAGCTACTTGGGAGGCTGAGGCAGGAGACTCACTTGAACTCGGGAGGCAGAGATTGCAGTGAGCCAAGATTGCACCACTGCACTCCTGCCTGGGTGACAGAGCAAGACTCCATCTCAAAAACAAACAAACAAACAAACAAAACAAGCTACAGAAAAATAACGTTATATTACCTGATTTGGGTCAAAAAACTACCTATACAGGATAATTCTCCTTATCTACAGTTTTACTTTTCCCAGTTTTTAGTTACCCGAGCTCAATCTCAGTTCAAAACATTAAATGAAAATTCTAGAAATAAACAATTCATAATTTTTCAGTTGCACATCATTCTGAGTAGCATGATGAAATCTCGTGCTGTCCAGCTCTGTCCTCCCAAAGATGTGCATCATGCTTTGTCCACTGTACCCACGCGGTCTATGCTACCCGCCTGTGAGTCACTTAGCAACCATCTCAGTTGTCAGATCGACAGTGGTGGTGTGACAGGGCTTGTGTTCAAGTCACCCTGATTTTACTTCATAATGGCTGCATAGCACAACGGTAGTGATACTGACATATTATTTTAATCATTTTATTTTATTATTAGTTATTGCTGTTAATATTTTACTCTGCCTAATTTATAAATTGAACATACATATATATGTATGTATATAATATGTATGTATATAAACATAGTGTATATATATAGGGTTCAGTACTATCTGAGGTTTCAGGAGTCCACTGGTGGCCTTGAAATGTATCCCCCTCAGATAAGGGGGCTACTGTACATCCATCTGTCCTTGTGTATGCTTACGTATACATAAAAATTTCTGGAAGCCCTCCAAATGTATTGCTACTTGTGATTAGCTTTGGAAAATGGTGCTGGAAAGATTTGAGGAGGAGAGGGATTCTGTTCTTTGCTTTATACTGGAAAGATGTAGTACATCTGTATTTTGAAATGTAACTTAAATATCAAGTGTGTATAATACCATATGAAAAATGCCATAATGGCAGACCCTACAAAGACAAGGCTTTGGGAAGTGATGGGAGAGAGGAACTAATTATGACTAATTATGCCTGAGGAAGCTAGAAAAGGCTTCAGAAGAGTGGGTGACACATGAGCTGAACTTTAAAGAATGGCTGTCTTTTTTTTGAGGTTCAGATCAAGCCAACAAAGCAGAGGCAGTGGAAACAGAAAAGCACACGGGTCTTTCACAAATGACAAGGCCTGTGGGGTGGTTGGAGCCCACAGTGTGTGTGTTGGTGGCCTGCGTCGGAGGCTTGGGTCTGTTCATCCTAGAGCCTGAACACATGCTAAGTGACACGCTGTGCTGGGGTCAGGAATGATGCAGAAGAAAGCGACCGTCATTTCTGGGTAGAGGACCAAAGGCTGGCCATCCTCTGAGCTCCAGCAGGCCAATGGGGATGCAGAGGTGGCTTCTCAGGGTTTCCCCACCTCCCAGGCTGCTCTGAGTCTCAGATCCTCAGGACCAGGCAGTGGTTGTTTGCAGCAGCTTCTGAACTGAAGGACCTACTAGCTCACGTGTTGCAGTAAGATTCACTGGGCTGTGTCTCTGCTTCACTCTTTTCTTTCGTCTTTTTTTTTTCTTTTCTGTGTCAACGACAAACAAAAACAAAACAAAACAAAAACCAATGACCACGGCAGCTCTAGAGTAACATCACTTCTTTCCTGCAAGGCTGCCAGTTACCCCAGTTGTTTACTTGTTTTTGTCCCAAATGTTCAAAGGAGATAATCTGATTGGCTTGCATGGGACACCAGGGTCCAACCCTGGTCCCACCTGCTACTAGTGTATTTCCTACTAGGGAAAATAAACTTTTGCCCCAGGAGCTCATTCCATGGATGGAGGCGAGAGACAGTTTTCAGAAAACGTGGTGAGGGCCTTCAGGTGTCTTCTAGACTCTGCTTTTATTGGTGGGCATCTTAGCAGGTGGCTGCATTTCTTCCGATTTGCCCCTCTCTCTCTGCCCCATGCCTCACTTATACTTGGCCCTTTCTCTCCCTTCCCCACCACCCCCAGAACTAAGCCAGCTCACAAGATTCTGAAGGCAGCTTAGCCAAGTATTTCTCCCCCGTAACTACTTTCCTCTCATTCTCCTCTGATCTGGAGTACTCCCTGCAAAGTCTCCCAATCCCAGTCTTCACCCTCATCTGATTCATTGAAATGCTCTGAGATTATGGGAGGGTGGATGTAGAAGTATCCTTACTTTTCGGGAAGGCAAACACCTATTTCTCTTCTGTCAAGCAAGACCTTACCTAAATCCTGGCAGACACACAAACATATGGCTTCTTTTTAAAAGTTCCCCAGAAAAGTAAAGGCAGCCCATGTCCCTGGCTACTCCTTCCCAGATCCGCCTGCTAAGGGAAGTTCTCCCTTACAGCTAACCAGGAGCTCAAGAGGGTGACCAGCTGCCTCTTGCTCAGTCTTCATGGGTGACATCCTCATGACCAGTCTGACAAGCACAGCACTGTCCTGGCAGTAGTCTTCTTCCTGATTTTGAATCAAGCTGTGTTGATGTTCCACAGAGCCCAGGGTATGGGTGAAGGGACTGGAGCACCCAGCAAGGCCACTGGTCCATCTCTGTGAGACTGCAGGAGTGGGAGGGGAATGCAGAGGAGTGACGTTCTGTAGGAGAGAAAAAAGGGAGGCAAGCATGGACTGAGAAACCAAGCTTTAAAGGAGCGGCTTGTCCACAAATGTGTCACCCCAAGCTCCCTCTTCATCCCATTTTGGCTTTCCCAGCAGCCTGAGCCCACTGCCTCCTCATCCTATGGGGCTCAAATTCAATGCCACCTCCTCTTTCCTACCAGTCCAGCCTCTGCCTCTGGAGTGTGATGCTTATGGACTTCTCTCTCCCATTTGCAGGGGGCAGGCTCATGAGCCCTCCCTTCCCATGTAGGCAGAAGAAATGAAGGTAAATTGGTCTCTGCCCTAGAATCAGAACTGTCCCCTGATGTCCTTCCTTGATCATCTTTAGCTTCTTCCTCCCTGTCTTCCTGGGAGCACCTGATCAGCCTGTCTTCCTGCCACAGCTCCTGCCTGGTGGAGGGATGCAGGGAAGGTGGAGAATTCCCACCACTACCACCTCCTGAAAATCACCTGCCTGACATGCTGGGGACAGTGCAGTTAGTAAACTGGGGGCATCGATATCTGGAAGGAGCTCCTGAGCGCAGGGAAAGGGGATGAAACTACTGCTCCCATAAGAGTGACCCCATCCAAATAAGGCCGTAACAGCTGGCTCAGGCCCATCTGAGCCTCAGGAATTCAGGCTCAGAGTGGTGAGAAGAGAGTCAGAGAGGAGGTAGGTATGGGGAAAGAGTATGTGCTTTGTGAGTGGCTTAATCCATTTCCGCTACTATAACAAAAATACCATAGACTGGGAGGCTGAAACAACAAATTTATTTCTCATCATTCTGGAGGCTGTGACGTCCAAGATCAAGGCACTAGCAGATCCAGTGTCTAGTGAGGTGTTGTTTCTTGGTTCATAGATGGCATCTTCTAGCTGTATCTCCACAGGATAGAAGGGGAGATGGATCTCTCTTGGGCTTTTTTTGTTTTCTTTTTGAGAGTCTCACTCTGTCGGCCAGGCTGGAGTGCAGTGGCATGATCTCAGCTCACTGCAACCTCTGCCTCCTGGGTTTAAGTGATTCTCCTGCCTCAGCCTCCCAAGTAGCTGGGATTACAGGCACCCACCACCACACCTGGCTAGTTTTTGTATTTTTAGAAGAGATGGGGGGTTTCACCATGTTGGCCAGGCTAGTCTCAAACTCCTGACCTCAGGTAATCCTCCCGCCTTGGCTTCCCAAAGTGCTGGGATTATAGGCTAAGCCACTGCGCCTGGCCTCTTGGGCCTCTTTTATAAGGGCACTGAGAACCCATTCATGAAAATTCTGCCCTCATGACGAATCACTTCCCAAAGGCCCCGTCTCCTAACACCATCACATTAGGATTTGGTACTTAAACACATGACGATTAAGAGGACATAAACATTCAGGCCATCATGAGGACCAGAGAATCCAGCTCTCTCCTTGACCCTCTTGGTGGCCTTGGACAAGCCACGGTCTCTGGGCTCTAGTCTCCTCTCTATTAAAAATCACTAAGACCAGTTGGTGCCCAATAAAGAGAAGCTGCTGTAATTTTGTCATTTAGGAAACAAAGAAAGCAGGTAAGAATTCCAGTTCCTATTTGTGCCTCCCCAGGAGATGCCCTGGAGGCAACTCAGGGCCAGAATAGCCCCATTCCTTTAGAACATGAGAAGATCACAGAGTAAAGGTCACTGGGCAGAATAAATGACTTCCTATATCTTACTCCAATTCTTATGGTACCCTGTGACGTGGGAGTCCCTATTTTACAGATGCAGCAACAAAGGCTCAGAGCAGTTCAGTCCCCAGAGTCACCCAGCCATGAGGTGGCAAAGCTGGGATTTGAACCAGGTCTGTCTGACTCCAACGTCCAGAGGTCATTCACTTTCCACTCCTCACTTTCCACTCATACAGACACGCAGCAAGGGCATAGACTACTGTAGCCTCTGCCCTAGACTAGACTTTTCAGCTGCCCAATCTCCGCAGAGACCCTCCCTTCCCTAACCCATCTCTGTAATCTTCAATGTACCTGCTACCCCGACTATCCCTAGTTGTATCAAAAGTTAGACGAGAAAAGAAATGATTTTTTAAATTGCCTATTATGTACTGTGTGTTTCCACCACAAATCCCAAAAGACATATAATTATTCCCATTTTGCAGTTAAGGAAATTGAGGTTTGGGATCTTAGGCCAGTTGCCCAAGGCCCCAGTGCTAACACAAGGAAGAGCAAGCATTCAAACCTGGCTTTGCTCACTCCCAGGCCCCTGCCTATGGCTGCCTCTCCCTAGACACCAGCCCAAGTATTTTACCCACTGAGGACTGCTTCAGGACAACCACCAGCACCGAAAAACACAGCCCAGCATGGGAGGCACAAGGAGGCCTCTGTCCAGTGAGGAAATCAAGAAAGAAACGTGGCTGGACAGCCCCCAGGCAGGGAATTTGGGAGGAACGGGAGTGGTGGAGGACAAGGCTCTGCCTGAGGTGCAGGTGAAAAAAAAATCTCTTTGAAAAACCGGGTACAGAGATGTGGAATGAAATATGGGCTGCCATCCAAGCTTTGGGATTTAGGTTGTTTTCCAAATTCCTATCAGAAATCCCATAATTGAAAGGGATTGAAAGCAGGTCATTATGTCCCAAGCAGCAGACAGCGAGGATCAAGAGTTTTCAGGCTGCCCAGAGCCAGCTAACAAAGGGAAAAATATTTCTCTTTCCCCCCCGGTATTAGCCCAGTAACATTCCCACCTCGGGCAAGACTTCCTGCCACTGAAAAATATATATGTTGACCAATTTTGAAGGGAAAGCAGCAGAAGTAACTGTTCTCCCAGCCAGTAGAACCAGAAGCATAGGCCAAAGCACCACACTAAGGCCTCGTGATTGGGAGTTTATGTTGTCATGAGCCACAGACCCATGGAGTCACTTATGACCCCCGACCTTCAGTTTCCTCATCTGAACGTGCCCAGCATGGAAGTGGGATTGAAGGCTCCATTGGACATTAGAGTTGATACAGGTGTATAGACATAAGCATTTACTCAGCCGCATCCAACCAATATTTATTGAGTGCTTTCAAATATACTCTGACATCTACTGGGGATATACAGAGTTGAACAAGACTGACTCAGACTTTGTCCTGGAGGTGCCCTGGAGTCTCAAGGAAGCAGTGTCTGGGGAACAAATAAGGGCAGTTGATGACTGAACTATGGCTGTGCCGATTGCTGTGAAGGGGAATCACAGGATGACCTGACCTGGGAAGGTGACATGTGGGCTGAGATGATAACAGTAAAAATCACAACAGCTGACACTTCGATGGCACTTAGGATGGGCCAGCACTATTCAGAGACCACGGGGATTCTTTGGAATTAACAATAGGAAGAGATGTGAACAGAGAATGCCAGACAGATAGGGAGGCATGAACGAAGTCCTTCAAGGTGGGAGGAAAACAGCAGGTTCGAGGAGTTGAAAGACTATAGTAATGGGGAGAGTTCATATAAGGTGAGCTCAAGAGGGAGGCGGGAGTGGAGCAGGGTCTTTTCTCCTCTTTGGAAACCAATCAAAGTTTGAAGCAAAAGAGTGACAGGACCAGAGAGTAGTTAGGAAGCTATTGCAATGGGCCTGGCAAGAGTTAATGGGGGCTTAGACTTAGCAGGCAGCTAAAGAGAGGGAAACAGGATGAAGGCAAGATATATTTAAAAGGGAGACCAGCCAGGCGCGGTGGCTCACACCTGTAATCCCAGCACTTTGGGAGGCCAAGGTGGGCAGATCACTTGAGGTTAGGAGTTCAAGAATAGCCTGACCAACATGGTGAAACCCTGTCTCTACTAAAAAATACAGAAAATTAGCCAGGCGTGGTGGCAGGCGTTTATAATCCCAGCTACTCGGGAGGCTGAGGCAGGAGAATTGCTTGAACCCAGAAGGCACAGGTTGCAGTGAGCTGAGATCACGCCATTGCCCTCTAGCCTGGGCAAAAGAGCGAGACTCTAAATAAATAAATAAATAAATAAATAAATAAATAAATAAATAAATGGCAGACCCACTAGGTCTTCATGTTTGATGAGTACCAAGGAGAACACTCAACTTGAGCCTGGGCACCTGGGGTGGTGCTGGCACCAGTTTTCTGAGATGGAGAAAGCTAGAGGAGGGAAGAGGTGATGGCACTGCAACAGTCAGTTCTGGTCTGAGAAGCAGCAACTCCTGTTTGCTTCAGTTCCAGCTCTGCTGATATTTAGTTGTGTAACTGTGGGTAAGGCATTTCATGACATCAAAATCAAATGGAGCAGCTGGGCCAGGCGCAGTGGTTCACGCCTGTAATCCCAGCACTTTGGGAGGCTGAGGCAGGTGGATCACCTGAAGTCAGGAGTTCAAGACCAGCCTGGCCAATATGGTGAAATGTCAGCTGTACTAAAAATACAAAAAATTAAATGGGCGTGGTGGTGGGTGCCTGTAATCCCAGCTACTTTGGAGACTGAGGTAGGAGAATCATTTGAACCTGAGAGGTGGAGGATGCAGTGAGCCAAGATCGTTCCACTGCACTCCAGCCTGGGTGCAACAGAGCAAAACTCTGTCTCAAAAAAAAAAAAAAATGGAGGAACAGCTGGACTAGACAATCTGTAGAGCAGGCATTTCAAATGGGTGACTTGGGAAGCTGGATTCAGGCGGCATGAGTGGTTTATTTGACCCACACATATCAGTGTGGTAAATCCCCATAGCAATCTAAATTTCTGACTTTTCTTGAGAAAAAAAAAAAAAGGCAATCTAGAAGATATGCAACACTCATTCTACATCAGATCCCCACATGGCGATGGTCGGCAGAGTTGAGTGGCAGCTGTCACTGCGGGATACAGACTCTTCTCCTGCTCCAGGACCCTCATCCCCTTCCACTCACCCATATGCCCCACATGGCCCCTGTTGAGGCTAATACTCTTTTTCTATATAATAAGAGGGTAACTCAAATCATCAGTTATTTCTCAAGCTTATCCAACCCATAGTCGTTAAATTATTCCTTTTCAGATTAAAAAGAAATAAAAAAGAACAAGAAAAATGAGAATTAACATTATAAAAGGCCTCTTGCAATTCCACTATCCAGAGAAAATTGCCATGAAATTGGGGTGTGTTTCCTGCTAGTTTTGCTTGATAAAATTGGGATCATATTAAATGTATTTTTAATGACTTTTTTCTCACTAATACTATAACAGGCACATTTTCCCATCCTATTAAAAGTTCTTTGGAAACATGATTTGGAAAGACTATATAATTTGCTGAATAATTTAAGCAATTATTCCAGCATCATTTCTTAAATTTGTAGATACATCCCAACTCTGATTATTTCTTAAGACAACTTCTTAGAAATGGGAGGATGAGGTCAAGGCGAATGTTATACAGTATTGCATCAGTTAATGACTGGGTTATGTCGTAAGCAATGCATCGTTAGCCAATTTCATCATTATATGAACATCACAGAGTGCACTTACACAAACCTAGATATTCTAGCCTACTACACACCTAGGCTAGATGATACAGCCTGTTGCTCCCAGGATACAAACCTGTGCCGCATGCTACTGTACTACTGAATACTGCAGGCCATGGTACTACAGTGGTATTTGTGTATCTATAAACATAGAAAAGGTGCAGTAAAAATATGGCCACAAGATAAAACATGGTACACCTGTATAGGACAGCTCCATTACAATCTTGTGGGACCACTGTTGTATATGCAGTTCCTTATTGACTACAGTGTCGTTATGTGGCACACGACTATATTTTTAAGGCTTTCGAAGCATTGTCAAATTGCCCTGCAGAAAGTTTGTTCTCATTTTCATCATTCATCTTGCCAATTTTGGATGTTATCACTTTTGAAAAACTCCTTGAAGAAGCTTTCCAGGTAGGGATATTGGAATCACCTGAGGAAGCCCTGCAGTCAACAGAAACCATACCTTGCGTTTGTAGAGCAGGAATTGTCAAAGTTCTTCTGTAAAGTCCAGATAGTAAATAGAACAGGAAAATGTCCTTGACATAATGTTACTTTTCTGTTTGCCGGCCATAAAGTCTGTCACCTGGCTTTGCTGCTGTAGTGTGAAAGGAATGTAGCCATATGTAAACATTGGGGCATGGCTGTGTCCCAATAAAACTTTATTTATAAAAAAAAAAGTCAGTGGACTCTTTTAGCCCATGAGCCACAGTTTGCCAATTCCTACTTTATCTCATTTCGTCCTCCCAACAATCTTGAGAAGTATATAGGGCAGGAAATGAGTGTGCTTGTTACACTGATAGAGAAACTGGGGCTCAGAGAAACCAAGTAACTTTTTGACAGTCACACTGCTAGTAATTGTGGAAGAGCTGGAACTTGAACCCACATTTTCTGACTTCTATTTTGGAGCTCTCTTTATTGCATTATGAACTCCTTTTCATGAATGTGTAGCAATGACAGTTAAAAAGCCATGAATGTAGAAAACATCCAAGGCATTTTGCCAAGTGCATGGTGTGCTTGAGGGCTCAAAGTTCAGCGAGAGAAATCCTAATTCAGTGCTTTCAAGTGCAAGAAAGTGCTTTGCAGAGTGCCTGGCATTGTGAAGAGTTAGTGTTAATGGCAATGTTTGACAACGATGTGGTTGCGGTTTTAGAAAAGAGCTTGGTGGCCGGGCGCGGTGGCTCACGCCTATAATCCCAGCGCTTCAGGAGGCTGAGGTGGGCGGATCACGAGGTCAGGAGATCGAGACCATCCTGGCTATCATGGTGAAACCCCGTCTCTACTAAAAATACAGAAAATTAGCCAGGTGTGATGATGGGTGCCTATAGTCTCAGCTACTCGGGAGGCTGAGGCAGGAGAATGGCGGGAACCTGGGAGGTGGAGCTTGCAGTGAGCCGAGATTGGGCCACTGTGCTCCAGCCTGAGAGACAGAGCGAGACTCCATCTAAAAAAAAAAAGAAAGAAAGAAAGAAAAGAAAAGAGCTTGGTGATGGTGGAAGGCAGCTGAATTAATAAACTTTCAAATGAAAGTAACAGAAAACCCAACTCCAAGTAGTTAAGAGCAAAAGGAAAGTCATTGTTTTTGTTTCTTAGAATTCCAGGGCCAATGGCTTCAGGCACAGCTGGATCCAGGACCTGAAATGATGTCATCAGGGCTCTATCACTGTCTCCTCTCTCTGTTTTGCTTGTCCCTGTTTCATTATTTAGATTAGATCACTTTATGTGGTAGACAAGAAGGCTTCTGCAAGCTCCAACTGTGTTCAAAAGAAAGGAAGACCCACTCTCCTAATGCCATATTTCAGTATTTCATAGAAGAACTCTGATCATCCCTTCTTGGGTCATGTTCCCCCACTGGATCAATCATTGTTCCCAGGAGGGATGCAGCACTCTGATTAACCACTGCTGTTTGGGAATCTATGCATCATATTTGATGGTCAATTAGGAACACATGGGTGGGAAAGGGATTGTTACTTTTAGGAATGAATACTAGTAGACCCAAAGACCACAAATGCAGCAAAACAACAATCTGAAGAGACCTGCATCCATCCATTCAGTGAGGGCCCCAGTAGCCAGAGAGCCTGAGAATTCTCCCAGAGACTGTGGTGCGAGATTGCTTGCTAGTGTACTTCTAGACCATGAGGGGAAAGTAGAGGAGGGTATTGTTTTGGGTTAAATTATACCCCCCCCCCCCCACACACACACACAAAAGGTAAGGATAATGACATCTGCAAGGACCCTATTTCCAAGTAAATACTTCCTTCCGAAGTACTGAGCATTAGGACTAGCGTGAGGACGTCTTATAGATGTCACCACAGTATCACTGTTGTCATTATAGGAAGGCAGCCATGTGAAAATAGAAACACATGGGAACACCATGTGGTGACAGAGGCAAAGATTGGAGCGACACAGCTGTAAGGCAAGGAATGCCGAAGATTACCAGCAACCACCGGAAGCTAGGAAGAGGAAGCCCCTACTTATTTCAGACTTCCAGCCTCCACAACCGTGAGAATAAATTTCTGCTGTTTTTAAGCCACCTGATCTGTGAAGCAGAGCTAGAGGAGCCCTAAGAAACAAGCATTCCAGGCAGAAGAAATTGCACCAGAAAGGCGCTGAGGGCATAAAAAGTATGGCCATGGAAGCCTAAAAAGGAGAGAGTTCTAAGGAGGAGGGGCTTGGTCAGCCTGATCACCTACCCCAGGAATGGGGAAGGCAATTAGGATGCAGAAAATGTCGTCAACAGCATCTCCTGCACCACCCCCCACCCTGCTTTCCCCCTCAGAAGAGAGAGCAGGACCACACCATTGACACGATCAAGAATTATTTCTCTGGCATGACAGAGACAAGCTCACTTCATCATCACTTGCTGTGAGTCACCATCTGGCATTTTATTGGCTGATCTTCTTGCTCCCCTGCAACCCCTCTCACACCTATTTGTCCACCCTTGCATGGATGACCTTCCAGTTCTGGGGGGAAAGACCCTAATATAGATATTTTCAAGAGCTTGGCTCTTCCGGGAAAAGTGGCAACAGCTGCCTGGCTTCAGGTGCCCTATACAAATGCTTATTCTTAACGGAATGTGTCACAGCTAGCCTTGCCAAGGCACCTCCCAAGGGCATATCTGCTAAATGATAGCAAACAGGTACCACAGGAGAGCTCTGTCTGGGCTTCTCCAAGAGTTTCTTCGTGTGCCTTTAGAAGGGCACGTGCCTACCTGCAGTCCAGGCATCCAGCCTATTCGTGGAGAAATAACATCACCCAGAATAAACACTGAATCGTCAAAAGCTGTGCAATAAAAACATTCTATCTACTCAAAGTCTCATTTACATCCAGTGATGTCAAACTCCTTAAACAACTTAACTCCTATCTAAGTGCCGGGACTAATAACTAGATGGGGTCTAAAGAGATAATGTACATGAAAGCCTAGGACCCTCTGGGTGCTCCATAAATGCTACTGCCCTTCCTCCCTGGCTTCCAGAGCCTTCCACCCTAGAAGGGGATGAGTCGTCCTATATCTAATTCCTGGGTGACTGCAGTAATCTCCAGACTGGCCTCCCTGCTTCCTCCCTTGCCCTTATCCGTATAGTCTCTCTATTCTCAATACAGCGGCCAGAAGCATCTTGCAAAACGTAAGTCAAATCATGTCACTCCTCTGTTCAAGATCCTCAAAAGATCTTGGCTCTCAATCAGAGTTTGTCAGTCTCTACACAACTGATATTTGGAGCTGGATAATTCTATTTTGTGGGGGCGAACTTGTGCATTGTAGGATGTTTTGCAGAATCCCTGACCTTTGTCTGCTAGAGGCCAGTAGCATCCCATCCCCACTCCCAAGTTGTGACAACCAAAAATGTCTCCAGACATTGCCCATATCCCGGGGGTCAGAATGGCCCCTGGTTGAGAACAACTCCTCTGCACCCTCTGCAACCCCTGCTGTCCTGTCACCTCATCTCCCATGCCCTCTCCTCCCTCACTTTCCCCAGCTGCATCAGCCTTCCTACCATTCCGTAGACCTGCCAGGCAAGCTCCTACCTCAGAGCCTTTGTACCTGCTGTCTGTCTGGGGTGCTCTTTCCACAGACTGTCAGCTTTGTCACCTCATCTCCCATACTCTCTCCTCCCTCACTTCACCAAGCTACATCATCTTTCCCCAATCCCACGTGACTAACTCTCTTCCCTCTGCTAAGTCTCGGCTCAAACATCACCCTCATAATGTGGCTTCGTGACCGCTGTGTTTGAAACTGTGTCCACCATCCCATACCTCCAGGACTCTCTATCCCACTTGCCCTGCGGTTTGTTTCATACCTCTTTTTACTTTCTAGTACTTCATAACTTATTTTATCTATTTATCGTTTTTAGTATGTCTCCCACAACTAGAATGTAAGTATCTATATGCCTTCATAGACCTATGAAGGCGGGGCTTTTGTTTGCTACATCCGCTAATGGTGTTCTGAGTGCTTGGAACACCACCTGGTGCATAGGAAGTGTTTGCAAAATATTTGTTGAATAGAGTGAGGTACTATTGCGAATGGTGGATTGAGTCAACAACTGCAACAGCCCAATAGGATGGAGAAAGCACTGTCTTCCCAGTCAGGTGAGCTGAAGTCCAGTCTTGTCCTGGTCACATACTGACCAGGAACCTCAGCCTCTCTGAGTTGTGGTTTTCTCATATGGTAAATGGGATCATATGTGGGTTCCATGGCTGTTGAGAAGATTAGAGGGCATGTAGATGAAAGTGTATCTAGAACAAATCCAGGCACAAGGTAAATATCCAGACATTGCCAAATGTCCCCTGGGGTCAAAATGACCCCTGGCTGAGAACCACTCCTTCACACCCTCAAACCTGCCAGGCAAGCCATTTGGTACTGTCCCTGATCTTTGTCTACTAACTCGATGCCAGTAGCATCCCACCCCCCACTCCCAAGTTGTAACAATCAAAAATGTCTCCAGACATTGCCGAATATCCCCGGAGGTCAAAATGGACCCCCGGTTGAGAACCTCTCCTCTACACCCTCTGCAACCCCTGTCGACTCTGCCATCTCATCTCCCATACTCTCTCCTCCCTCACTTCACCAAGCTACATCAGCCTTCTTGCCATTCCTTGAGCCTGCCAGGCAAGCTTCCCACCTCACTTATCATGACAAGTGATATGTGAAACATAGAAAAGATTGATTGTGCTGAGCCTTAAATAAGAAGTAGAATTTAACAAGTGAAGATATGTGGAGAAGGGGAGGAATCACATCTTGCTGAGTTTCACAGCTTTCTTCTAGAGAATAGAAAAAAATCAGCCCAGCCTACATTTCTGGAGCTGGGACATGTGATGTTAGTAATAGCCTAGATATATGGAAGGAACCTCAAGAGAGAGGAAAAACTAAGTTTGGAAACCCTTTGATTTTTGACTTTAGATGTTGACTTTGAAATATGCCATGAACATAAAAGAGAGGATAATGAAGGAGTTGGACTTGTAGCTTGGCACTGAAATTTACACCTCTGAACAAATAGGAAATTCTGAATCCAAAGGATGAAACCCATTAGCAAGTTGAGTACACAGGATTGCCTTCTGGAACAGGGAGTCAACCTAGATCTAAGGAGGCTTTGTTGGGCAAACCAGGTATACCAGTTGGCCAGTCTGTGCAAGCAATGGTGTGAAAGTGCTGTCAGCCAGATCCCATCCCATTCAACAAGGTATCTTGATTTGAAAAACACACTGAACTAGATGCTGTGGAATACAGACGAAATTAGAGCATGACCTCTGTCCTCAAAGAGTTTACAGTCTTCTGGGGAAGACAAGCAAGGAAAAAACAAACAGTACTATCAAGTAGAATAAACAAGTGCATGAATTCAGGCAGAGGCAAAGGGTATGGGAGCACAGAGAAGGGAGTGAATAATTCTGCCATAAAAAGTCAAAGGAGACCACATGGAGAAAATTGAATTTGAGCTAGAGCCACAGAAAAGGAAGCAGAATATCTGAGGATGTGGCTAGAATGAGAGATTTATCCAAGGCACCATGGTGAGCTGTAGTTTAGAAGTAAATAAAGAAGGACCCTTTAAAAGTAGAAATCAATAATTATTTATTTATTCATTCAATTACAGAATATTTCCTGAACCTCTATTAGGTGTCAGGCATTGAGGTGCTAAGGACATAAATAAACCAGACTAGGCTGTGCCCTCGTGGAGTTTATATTCTAGTGGGAGAAACAGAGAAGAACTATATAGACAAGGTAAATAATCAAGGTAATTTAGCAAAATAAACATGAAGAAAACTACTGTGGAAGCTGTAAGGGATACATTTCCAAAATATATAAAGAATTCCTAAAACTCAATAGCAAAAAAAAAAAAAAAAAAAAGCCAAAAACAAACCCCACCCAATTTTAAAGTGGGCAAAAACCTTGAATGGATGTTTCTCTAAAGAAGACATACAAATGGCCAACAGGTATATGAAAAGATGCTCAACATGGCTAATCATTAGGAAACGAAAATCAAAACCACACTAAGATATCACCTCACACCTGTGAGGATGTTAGGATGGCTGTTATTTTTAAAAAGTGTTGATAAAGCTATGGAGAAATTAAAATACTTATACACTGTTGGTAGGAATGTAAAATGGTACGGCTGCTACGGAAGACAGTATGGAAGTTCCTTAAAAAAATAAAAGTAAAACCACCATCTGATCCATCAATCCCTCTTCTGAATATATAACCAAAAGAATTGAGATCAGGATCTCAAAGAGATACCTTCACTCTCATGTTCATTTCAGCATTATTCACAATAGCCAAAATATAGAAGCAACACAAAAGCCCATCGACAGATGAATGGATAAAGAAAATGTGGTGTTGCTGGGCACAGTGGCTCATGCCTGTAATCTCAACACTTTGGGAGGCCGAGATGGGTGAATCATGAGGTCAAGAGATCGAGACCATCCTGGCCAACATGCTGAAACCCTGTCTCTACTGAAAATACAAAAATTAGCTGGGTGTGGTGGTGGCTGCCTGTAGTCCCAGCTACTCGAGAGGCTGAGGCAGGAGAATTGCTTGAACCCGGGAGGTGGAGGTTGTGGTGAGCCAAGATCACACCACTGCACTCCAGCCTGGGTGACATATTGAGACTCCATGGAAAGGAAAGGGACGGGAAGGGAAGGGGAGGGAAGGGGAGGGAAGGGGAGGCAAGAGGAGGCAAGGGGAGGCAAGGCGAGGCAAAGGAAAGGGGGGAAGGAGGGAAGGAAAAGAGAGAAAGAAAGAGAGAGAAAATATGATATACTCATACGATGAATATTATTTAGCCTTAAAAAAAGAAAGAAATCCTGATATTTGCTACAACATGGATCGATCTGGAAGACATTATGCTAAGTGAAATAAGTCAGCTACAAAAAGGCAAACACTACATGATTCCTCTTAATGAGGCATCTAAAATAGTCAAAGAAATAGAGCAGCAGTTAAATTTCAGAGTTTAAAAAAGAAGAGCCAGCAAAAAAGATGAAGCAAGAGAAGAAAAACTGTAAGAGTTGTCCTGTCACACAAGCTGAGATGAAAAGTGTTTGCAAAGGAGAGGATGTCTCCTTAGTCAAATGTTTCTGATGAAAGAAGAAGAAAGAGGAAGGAGGAAGAGGAGGAAGAAGAGGAGATGGAGAAGAAGGAGAGAAAGAGGAAGAAGGAGGAAGAGGAGGAGGGGGACGAAGGAGGAAGAAGGAGAAGGAGAAGAAGAGGGAGGAGGAGGAGGAGGAAGGTCTTTCAACAACAGGGATGATCTTAGGGTACTTTCCATGGAGCAGTGGGGACAGATATGTGGTTAGAGTTTGTTGTCCTGCCTAGACTAATTGTTGAGGGACCTTGCTTGGATGTGGCTGAGGTGTTCTGTGTGATCTGACAGCACACATTTGGAGAGAGGTGGGAATCAACAGGAGAGATTCAGAAAGGAGAAGGGACATCTGAGAGCCCACAGTGAGTTTGTGCTAGACTGGACTGGGCCACAGGTACCTGGATTCTCCTGTCCAATGTTTTTCTTGCTTCACTTCATTGACTGGACTTCCATTCTAGAGCCAAATTTCATTTCCACCCTTTCTGTTGGGCTGTGACCATTACAACACCCAATCCTAGTCTGAATTCAGCTGTGAGTCTCCCCAGATTGGGCCAATTCCTAAAGATGCCTATCCAATTGCCAAATCAAACTCTCATTCCAACCACACCTACTATTCAGCTCCTGGGAACTTCATGCCTCCCCGTGAGGCCTCACCTTCCTCATGACACTCCAGCAGAACTGAGTTCTTTGTAGTTCCCCAGATGTTATTTACATCTCCTTACCTTTGACCATGCTGTGTCTTCTGCAGGGAATCCCTTGCTCTGAATTCCTATCAACATACATGGCTATCTGTGTACACACACACACACACACACACACACACACTTCTCTCCAGTTTGCTTTTCACTCAATCTTGTGTCTTTTTTTGTTTTTATTTTATTTTATTTTTGAGATGGATTCTCACTCTGTCACCCAGGCTGGAGTGCAGTGGTGCAATCTTGGCTCACTGCAAGCTCAACCTCCCGGGTTCATGCCATTCTCTGGCCTCAGCCTCCCGAGTAGCTGGGACTACAGGCACCCGCCACCACACCCAGCTAATTTTTTTTTTGTATTTTTAGTAGAGATGGAATTTCACCATGTTAGCCAGGATGGTCTCGGTCTCCTGACCTCTTGATCCACCCGCCTCAGCCTCCCAAAGTGCTAGGATTACAGGCGTGAGCCACCGCGCCCGGTCGATCTCGTGTCATTTTGATATGGCTCTAATTTGTTTCTTTCAATGGTTTCAAAATATTCTTTGATGTGATTGGGCCACAATTTATTCCACCAGTCCTCTACCTATGCACACTGCCCTGCAGTCTCCCATGAACAATGGTACAGTAACCATCCTAATATAGATGTGTTACATACTAGTGCGTTTGGAAGGGTCTTCTTCCCCTGGCACACTCCTCGAAAGTTGGATTGGGGATCACTGCTTCTGAAAAACTCATCACCCATTACCCAGAAAGAGTGAATTCCTCCTTCCTCTAAGCCTCCTCAATCCCAGGTGCTAGAGCATTTTCAGGGGTATGTGAAAACTTCCGGTAAACTCCTAGAGGATAGCAACAGTGTTATCCATCTCTGAAGCCCCTGAGTCTAGCATCATGTCTACCACAACATGTATGTCCAATATGTATTTGTTGAGTTCAATCGCAAAGAATTTGAGCTTTGAAACCATACTGACTAGACTTCAAATTGTCGTGGTTCTGTCACCAGCCTCTGAGCTTAGTTTTCTCACCTGTAAAGGGGAAGAATAATCGCCAAGTGTGCATGGTTCTCAGAAGGATGTGAGGAGATCATGTAGAGCTGGCTGCACAAGGCCTGTCACGTGGGTGCCGTTTGAAAATGGAAGCTGTTGACTGGGCGCAGTGGCTCACGCCTGTAATCCCAGCACTTCGGGAGGCCGAGGTGGGTGGATCACAATGTCAAGAGATCGAGACCATCCTGGCTAATAGGGTGAAATGCCATCTCTACTAAAAATACAAAAAATTAGCCAGGCGTGGTGGCGGGCGCCCGTAGTCCCAGCTACTCAGGAGGCTGAGGCAGGAAAATGGTGTGAACCCAGGAGGTGGAGTTTGCAGTGAGCCGAGATCGCACCACTGCACTCTGGCCTGGGCAACAGAGCGAGACTCCGTCTCAAAAAAAAAAAAAGAAAAGAAAAGAAAAAGAAAAAGAAAAAAGAAAAGAAAATGGAAGCTGTTATGATTGGTGTGTGTCTGGAGAAGGAGGCTAAATTGAGACTTTGCATTGGCACAGGGCCCTGTCCACACACCTCTGGGCTTCTGCAGAGAGGGAAACTCCCTAGGACAAGCTGGCAGTTCTGACAAATGCCCGGATAAATCTTGCTGGTGCCAAGCTGTCTGGGACCTATTGCCTCTGCCCAACTCCTTCCAAATATCCAGGCCCTTCCCTGATGAGATGACTGGATTCCAGTCCCTGGGATACGCCTTAATGAACCAGCATTGTGGACATCACCCAGAACTTCTCTCCAAGTGGACACACTGTGTTGTGCAGGCAGGAGGCTTGATGAAAGACAGTATTTCTTTCAATATGGGTGCTCAAGGGCAGGGGCTGGGAGGGCTCCTCAGGGGAGATCTTGGACCAGAATCATCTGAGATACCTTTCAGGTAGTCTTCATCCTCAGAGTTCATTCTGGGGCTGGAAGAGTGCCCTGGACCACTGGATAGGGAATTGACCACAGAATGACAGTTTGGATGAGAGCTGAACAATGTCTTCAAGACAAATATTTCTTCCAGTTCACCTGTGGTCCTCATGCAATAACAACCAGCAGGACACCTGGGCTCTGATTAGGTTTCTGGCCATCAGGGGGCTCCTAGGGCAAAGGTGGAAATTCTTTCCTGTCACTGCGTCCCTGTCTGTGATCTCGCCTCCCCCTCACCACTTGCTAGCTGAGGGAGAGTTTCGTCAAGTTTTCAGTGAGAAGAAAACCAACATAAGCAGGCAACTGAATCTGTCAGCCTTCATGCAGATTAGCTGGCTTTTAGCTTAATAATCAGAAAAGTGTTGGCCATTTGAAAATGGAAGCTGCTGGCTGGGCAAGGTGGCTCACGCCTGTAATCCCAGCACTTTGGGAGGCCGAGGTGGGCGGATCACGAGGTCAGGAGATCGAGACCATCCTGGCTAACACGGTGAAACCCGGTCTCTACTAAAAATACAAAAAATTAGCTGGGCGTGGTGGTGGGCACCTGCAGTCCTGGCTACTTGGGAGGCTGAGGCAGGAGAGTGGTGTGAACCTGGGAGGCAGAGCTTGCAGTGAGCCGAGATCGTGCCACTGCACTCCAGCCTGGGCAACAGAGCAAGACTCCATCTCAAAAAAAATAATAATCAGAAAAGTGGCACCTTTGATTTCAGATTCCATAGTAACTTCCTTCCCCCAGAGCAGTGACTCATCTCTCTAGAGGGTGCCCTTGGGTGAAAGAGAATAAATGTGTTACTCTGAGGCTGAGGTGGGGTGCAGAGTTGCACGAAGCACTTTTTAATAATATCTCCAGCATCAGCCCTGCACACCAGATGCCAGCCATTCTCCCAGCGGCTCCAGAATCACCCCAGCCTGAGATGCCGTGTCCTGGGCAGCTGGACAATAGCCCTAGGTTGCTGCACTGTGATTCCAGGAGAGGATGTGGCAGGCACCTGCTCCTGGCTCTCCCATCGCAGAGTTGGAGGTGGTTTTGAAAAGACACTAAGCAGGGACAGGGCTGTGTTAGGTGAGGGTCTCTTGGTATTTTGTCAGGTCTGGACGATATATGACAAGGCTTGCAGGTGGATGGTAAATTAACAAACCCACAAGATGATACTTCCTGCTGACTGTCCAGCCAGGTCAGGGGCCAAAGCAAGTTCTCCAGTCCATTTGGACTCTTAACAGGCCTAGAGGCCTCCTGGGACATTGTCCAGTTTTCTCTCTACCCACAGTTTCTGTTTCAACCACATTTGTTTCTTCCATGAAATAAGAGCTCAGATTAGAGGGAAAGTGGCCTTAGATTCAGACAGAACTTTGTTGTCTTTGGCCCGGCACACCTGAGGTGTGTGACAAGGGGCACCTCTGTTACCTCTCTGAGTCTCAGTTTCTGCAGGAGTCTAACTATAATCATGTCAGGATCTCCTCCATAGGGTTCCTATGATGATTAGATGAGATAATGGATATAAAGCGCCTGCGAGTTTTGGTGTCTGGTACACGTTAACGTCTCAATCTAAGCTAGTGATGACACCCATGCTGATGATGACAATGAAAGTTATTAAGCCATCATGGTGTATTTCCTTGTTTATCATCTAGGGCGTGTACTTTACATACCTATGTGTGCATACATATGCCATTATACCTCTTCTCTCCATTCTGGTCATCTGCACCATCTTAGACAACCTTTGATCAAAAGGAATGATGACACCAGAGCGACATTTCTGTGACATATCGAAGTTATCCAGTTATCCCCATTTCACTGATTGGAATGGTAAATCCCCCCAATCCTGTACCTGTAGCCACCATCATTTTCCCATTCGACAAACATTTTCTGTGCATCTCCTGTGTGCCAGGCATTATTCCAGCAACTGGTAGCACTGATAGGCATTTTCTGTAGCAACAAAAGAGAGCGACAGAAGCAAAGCCCCTCCCCTCACGACATGAACATTCTGGTGGCAGAGTCAGATGAGAAATATGCAGGCTAGAGTCCAGTCTTTCTATCAGAACCACTATCTTCACTGGAACACTGCTTTCCCAAGTGCCTCACCACCCCTAATCCCAACTCCAGAACCATCCTTCAGGGATAGACAAGACTGGCTGCAGAACTGGCTTCCCCAGAGCTGGAAGGGTACAGTTGGAAAAAAATCTCAGTCTCTGCTAAACCAGAAACCTGGCATCACCTTTGACCTCTCCTTCTCCCTCTCCCACTCTCCCCACATCTAGGCTGCCCTCCATCAGTGTCCCTTCCCACCCAGCACTCATCCCCTGTGCCACTGTCCACACTCTCACCATTGTCATCTCTTGCCTGGGTTTCAGCAACAGCCTCCTCGCCTTTATCCCCTTTGAGTCCAACTCCCACAGAGTAGCCACACCTCCAAAGAGTAGTTCACACGCAATCATGCCACTCTGGGGCTCCATACCCATCAGGGCTCCCAGGAGATGATTTCACCCCCAAGAGAAAGCCTACACTCCTCAGCACTGTCCTGTGTATCAGAGCCAGGCTCAATTCTCTGACATCACCTCATTTGGGGAAACTTATATATGGTGAAACCTTCAGCCATATTGAACTCTTGGAACTCACCATCTTTCTTTCATCCCTAAACCTTTGCACGTACAAATCCTTCTGTCTAGAATAGGCCCTCTGCCCCTCCTTCATCTGACTAAGCCCAGCTCATCTTTGAACTCTCAGCTTAAAGGTTGCTTCTTCCAGAAAGCCATCCCTGGCTCTCCAAGTCCTGATGGGGTTCCCTCCTGGGAACTCCCACGGCTGCCAGCCTTCCAGTATCATGGTGCTATGTCAGATCTGCCTGTTGGCTTGTCTGCCTTCCCTAGTACACAATGAGCTTCTTGAAATCTTTTGTTTATTGTGCCTGAAACATGGAAGACAGGCTTGGTCATTCCATCCATGTGCAATGACCACACGGCCCATGCTCTGCGTCAAGACCCACAGTGGGGAGGGTCCTACTCAGCTGTGTTGGGGACAACCCTTGACTCCTGTTGCTGGGTCTGGAGATCGTGAGGAAGGAGAAGCTACCTCCCTCTTCATTTCTGACACAACACCCTATATGTGGGAACCTCCCTTCTTCCCTCTCCCCCACAGCTCCATAGAGCACCCCCCTTTTCAAAGCATGACCGCCTTTGCCAAAGAACATCCTATGTACCCTTAATCCCAAGAAACCTCCTTCATCCTGCTGAACCTACTCTACTTCTTAGGAGGCAGAAGGAAGAGTTATTGTTTTGTATTTCTCTCAACACCCAGAAAGGAATCCACATCAGATTCTGCCCTGAGATCCATTTTTTCCCACGTGAACCCCATCTGGGGCCCTCCAAAGGGGATTGGGCCTCGTCCTAACCAGCTGCTAGCCCTGGTAAAACAACAGCCAATTCTTTCAGCCCACATCAGTGTCAGTGGCCAACCAGTCCATGTCCCAGTGGGAGGCGACTCTCCACAAAGCTCTCTTTCTCTCGCCACGTTTGCATTATATAGAATTCCCAGGGAGGGGCCTGGGTCTGGCTTCTTGACCAAGGCCAAGGGGCTCCCCAGACCCCACCCAGTTTCCCAACACAGGAACCACCCCAGCTGGCCGCCTCCCCAGCTCACAGGCTGCGGGGAGAAAGAAAGGGCTGCTGAGAGTGACTCTGGGTTCCCACGCAGGAAAGTGCCAGCTCAAGACAGCATGGCTTTGTGCTTGGGAGAGTCTGTCTTCTCACCAGGCAGAGGGACATAGCAGCCTGCTGAGAGATCAGAGAGATAGCAAAGGATGGCCGGGCCGTCCCTGCCCCAAGCAACAGGAACACTGGAAGTACACACCTGCTCCCGGGGAGAAGACGCCTGACCCCAAACTTAGCGCTGAGATTTCTCCAAGACGATCCATTTCTCTCCAGCCTCACCCATCAGTTTCTTTATGTTGGTGACTGTTCACTGAGAAAACAGCTCCAAACCAAAACATACCATGCATCTTAATTTTATTCCTCATCTACATATGTTTATTTTATTTCATTTTTTGCCAGATAGTCTATGTTTGGATTATATTTTTACATGTATTTAAAGATGGATCAGTACTGTAGAGATGGACCCAAGGATGGGCAAGACATTGTATATTAATAGGGCTATGCAGAACTTTTTTCGTAAGTGCAGCTCCCTGGGAGTCTACAGATGTTCTTTATCTTCCATCACTAGTGAAAGGACACATCCCGCTGCTGGCCATGATGGATGGGGGAGGAAGAGCAAGGGAGGGTAGAAAGTCTCCCATGGTTGTTTGGACCCTCTTCATTATGACTTTTCTCTGTGTCAACTGCTGCTCTCCAGAATTTAGGGCTCAAAGCCTTGGACAGTTCCCAATTTGAATGGAACCACCGATGCTGAGAACTTGTGAGGGACACTTAAGATCATCCAATCCAGCAAGTTCTGGAGAACAAATATGACTCCGCATATGCTAAGTGTGTGTGTGTGCCTGTGTGTGTGTGCACCTTTGTGAGAGCATGCGTGTGTGTGCACCTGTGTGAGAGCGTGTGTGTGTGCACCTGAGAGCATGTGTGTGTGTGTACCTGTGTGAGAGCATGTGCGTGTGCACCTGAAAGCATGTGTGTGTGTACCTGTGTGAGAGCATGTGTGTGCACCTGTGTGAGAGCATGTGTGTGTGCACCTGTGTGAGAGTGTGTGTGTGTGCACCTGTGTGAGAGCGTGTGTGTGTGCACCTGTGTGAGATCATGTGTACCTGTGTGAGAGCATGTGTGTGCATCTGTGTGAGAGCTTGTGCATGTATGTGAACCTCCGTGAGAGCGTATGTACCTGTGTGAGAACATGTGTGTGTGCACCTGTGTGAGAGTGTGTGTGTATGCACCTCTGTGAGAGCATATGTGTATGTGTGCACCTGTGTGAAAGAGTGTGTGTGTGTGTGTACCTCTGTGAGAGCATATGTGTGTGTGTACCTGTGTGAGACTGTGTGCACCTGTGTGAGTGTATGTGTGTGTGCACCTGAGAGCATGTGTGTGTCCCTGTGTGAGACTGTATGTGTGCACCTGTGTGAGAGTGTGTGTGTGTACCTGAGAGCGTGTGTGTGTGCACCTGTGTGAGAGCATGTGTGTGTGTGCACCTATGTGAGTGTGTGCACGCCTGTGTGAGAGCATGTGTGTCTGCACCTCTGTGAGAGCATATGTGTGTGTACCTGTGTGAGAGCGTATGTGTGTGTGCACCTGAGAGCATGTGTGTGCACCTGTGTGAGAGCATGTGTGTGTGCGCACCTGTGTGAGATCGTGTGTGTGTGTGTGTGTGCACCTGAGTGAGAGCATGTGTGTGTGCTCCTGTGTGAGAGCGTATGTGTGTGAGTGTGGGTATGTCCGTGTGTGAGGGTGTGTTTATAGGCGGGTGTGTGTATGTGAGATGAGTGTGAGAGGATGCAGATAAGTGTGGAAGACTGTGCAGGTGAGTGTGAGGAAGTAAGAGTGAGTGTGGATGTGGATGGGTGTATGTGACAGGAAGTGTGTGAATGTGTGCGTGTCTGTGAGCGTGGGTGGGAGTGTAAGTGTGTAAGAGTGCACGTGAATGCGTGTGTGTGTGAAAGTGGGCGGTTTTGTAGAGAATGGAAAGATCTAGTGAAGATCCCTAGCACCCTAACCCGTGCCCCTGCAAAACCTCCGTGAACTAAAAAAAGCTTTGAAAACAACGGAGCTAATTGAAGCTGATTTAACATCATCACTTGACAAATGTGTAAACTGAAACCCACTGAAGAAAGAGATGTGCCAAATATTGGCCTTATGGGGCCAGGGCTAGAATCCAGGTCTCTTGACTTCCACGGGGTCCACCACACTTTGCTCCGTTGTCAATAGAATTGTTCTCACTATGCCTGAACACTGTAGTGGTCACCTAGGGGTGTGCTGTCAGTATGGTCTTTTTAGGAAGCCCATCCCCCCATGCCCTCCTACTTACCACGTCCCACACTTACCTCATTACTCCAGACATTCATCTCATCACTTACGATAAAAGTAACACATGCTCATTATATACAATCCACATAGCCACATTCTGCAAGAACAGTTCTTTTGCACAGTATGCTTCCTGGCAATGACTGATAGGTCTCTAGGGAGAGCAGCTGAACCAAGATTGGCCAGTTAGAGCTCTTCCCTGAGAGCCCTCACAACAGACTGAAGAAAGGGAGTCATCCCTCTCCAATGGCTAATGCTGTAAGATAACAAAACTCACCTTGTGGAAGAAGCCACAAAGCCACCATGACAAAGACTGAATCCAAACGATAGAGACGTAGGGTTAAGAGACACAGAGAATGATGGTTTCTAGCTGCATCCATGTCCCTACAAAGGACACAAACTCTTCCTTTTTTATGGCTGCATAGTATTCCATGATGTATATGTGCCACATTTTCTTAATCCAATCTGTCACTGATGGACATTTGGGTTGGTTCCAAGTCTTTGCTATTGTGAATAGTGCTGCAATAAACATACATGTGCATGTGTCTTTATAGCAGCATGATTTATAACCCTTTGGCAGCAAACTATCACAAAAACAGAAAACCAAACACTGCATGTTCTCACTCATAGGTGAGAATTGAACAATGAGAACACTTGGACACAGTAAGGGGAACATCACACACCGGGGCCTGTTGTGGAGTGGGGGGAGGGGAGAGGGATAGCATTAGGAGATATACCTAATGTAAATGACGAGTTAATGGGTGCAGCACACCAACATGGCACATGTATACATATGTAACAAACCTGCACGTTGTGCACATGTACCCTAGAACATAAAGTATAATTTTAAAAAAGGAAAAAAAAGAGACACAGAGGATCCCTCTTTCCAGCTTTTCAGAGACCCAGCGTCATCTCTGGTCTTGCTGTAACTTGAATGT
>NW_016807262.1:572627-672186 GCF_001698545.2 Rhinopithecus bieti
GGTGTGTTTATAGGCGGGTGTGTGTATGTGAGATGAGTGTGAGAGGATGCAGATAAGTGTGGAAGACTGTGCAGGTGAGTGTGAGGAAGTAAGAGTGAGTGTGGATGTGGATGGGTGTATGTGACAGGAAGTGTGTGAATGTGTGCGTGTCTGTGAGCGTGGGTGGGAGTGTAAGTGTGTAAGAGTGCACGTGAATGCGTGTGTGTGTGAAAGTGGGCGGTTTTGTAGAGAATGGAAAGATCTAGTGAAGATCCCTAGCACCCTAACCCGTGCCCCTGCAAAACCTCCGTGAACTAAAAAAAGCTTTGAAAACAACGGAGCTAATTGAAGCTGATTTAACATCATCACTTGACAAATGTGTAAACTGAAACCCACTGAAGAAAGAGATGTGCCAAATATTGGCCTTATGGGGCCAGGGCTAGAATCCAGGTCTCTTGACTTCCACGGGGTCCACCACACTTTGCTCCGTTGTCAATAGAATTGTTCTCACTATGCCTGAACACTGTAGTGGTCACCTAGGGGTGTGCTGTCAGTATGGTCTTTTAGGAAGCCCATCCCCCCATGCCCTCCTACTTACCACGTCCCACACTTACCTCATTACTCCAGACATTCATCTCATCACTTACGATAAAAGTAACACATGCTCATTATATACAATCCACATAGCCACATTCTGCAAGAACAGTTCTTTTGCACAGTATGCTTCCTGGCAATGACTGATAGGTCTCTAGGGAGAGCAGCTGAACCAAGATTGGCCAGTTAGAGCTCTTCCCTGAGAGCCCTCACAACAGACTGAAGAAAGGGAGTCATCCCTCTCCAATGGCTAATGCTGTAAGATAACAAAACTCACCTTGTGGAAGAAGCCACAAAGCCACCATGACAAAGACTGAATCCAAACGATAGAGACGTAGGGTTAAGAGACACAGAGAATGATGGTTTCTAGCTGCATCCATGTCCCTACAAAGGACACAAACTCTTCCTTTTTTATGGCTGCATAGTATTCCATGATGTATATGTGCCACATTTTCTTAATCCAATCTGTCACTGATGGACATTTGGGTTGGTTCCAAGTCTTTGCTATTGTGAATAGTGCTGCAATAAACATACATGTGCATGTGTCTTTATAGCAGCATGATTTATAACCCTTTGGCAGCAAACTATCACAAAACAGAAAACCAAACACTGCATGTTCTCACTCATAGGTGAGAATTGAACAATGAGAACACTTGGACACAGTAAGGGGAACATCACACACCGGGGCCTGTTGTGGAGTGGGGGGAGGGGAGAGGGATAGCATTAGGAGATATACCTAATGTAAATGACGAGTTAATGGGTGCAGCACACCAACATGGCACATGTATACATATGTAACAAACCTGCACGTTGTGCACATGTACCCTAGAACATAAAGTATAATTTTAAAAAAGGAAAAAAAAGAGACACAGAGGATCCCTCTTTCCAGCTTTTCAGAGACCCAGCGTCATCTCTGGTCTTGCTGTAACTTGAATGTTTAATCCTGTCTCTGTTTTGTGCTTACATCAATTAATTAAGCAGGATCTCTTCCCCCTATAGCCTAAAGCCAAAATATACCAGTGTAATCAGATCCCCTCAGACTTTTTTGCATCCACTCCTCAAATCTCTATTCTCCTTTCTATGCAAGGTATTTTACTATGATATAAAAACCAATGCATGTGAGGGAGATATATCTAGTTCTAATTTCTATATTGGGAACAAGAGAATTTAGAAGCATATATGTTAGGGGAAAAGATGGAAATAAAACAAATCTTATTACCAATTCTGAAATCTTTCCAAGAAGCCATGATGAGGTATATTAATTGGTATAAATAACAAAGGCCCAAAATAATATTCCTTAAACATGATAGAAGTTTACATTTCTTGTGCAGTGAAGTCCAGAGGTAAGCAGTCTGGGGCTAGTATAATGATACTGTTCCATGAAGACCTCAGGGAGTCAAGCTCCTTCTAGCTTGTTGTTTCCATTGCATTCTCAGTTTTATCTGAAAAGTACAGGTGTTGCTATACCTGCCTCATGGCCCAAGATGGCTGCCCTATCCTGCCATCCTATTTGCATTTCACCCAACAGGAAGAAAAAAAAGGATGAAGAAGAAGGGAGAGAATGTCTCAGCTCCCCCTTAAGGAGGTCTCCCCAAAGTTGTCGGATGACAATTCCACTTAAATCTTACTCACCGGAACGTAATCATATGGCCACAACTAATTTGAAAACAGTCTGGAAAATATAGCCTTGACTCTGGACAACCATGTATAAAACTACAAATTAGGAGTTCTGTAACCTTGGAACAAGGGAGAATGGGCATTAGAGAACAACAGGCCCGCCATTACTGTCACTGTTATGCTCTCTTCTTTTACAGGTTCTGCTATCTTTCTAGTGGTTACTCCAGCTGTGGCAAATGAGAGCCCTTCTCTTTTCTCTGATGCCTAATTTGCATACACCAGTGTTTATGACTCCAAACTAGAGAAACTAGTGTGTAGAGCAGGAGAGAATATATGGAATCTCACTTGGAGGTTGGGACCAAAGGGATCTGTTGGAGAATTCAGGAACAGATCATGTGGTTCCATTTTTCTCTTCCCCAAAGATTTTTGGCCCTAATCCTCACCAACCTGAGGGCCCGTAAGGAATGACAAGCTAGAAAGCTCCCCCAACACACACCTCTCATCCCTATTTTATTACAGAAAAATATCTCCTGACAGGACATAAGAGCAAGTCTGATTCATTCAGCATATTTTTTGGAGGCAGTAAAGGGTGTAGTTAAAGGACTAGCCCTAGAGTCTAAGAACCCGGTTTCAAATCCCAGATCTACAAGCCTGGGGAAATTACTTAGTCTATGACTCAGTTTCCTTATCTGCAAAATATAGATTTGCATACCTGCCTCATAGGATTTTTGAGAAATTATAAAAGGTAACCTAAGTCAGGTACATAATAGTAAGAGCTTAATAAATGTCAACTATTTTTATTAAATGTCTCCTTTGTTCCAGGGCCCTGCTAAGAATGTAGCAAATGCAAGGGTGAGTTTGTGAAGTCTTGTGGCTCCTAGAACACAGGGCACCATGAGCCTGGCCCTACTCTGGAGCCTAAGGGGAATTTCAGCAGCAGCATCTCTATACTGGGGCCTTTCATGGGGCAGATGGCAGGTCCTGGAGTGCACAGGGACAATGTGAAGCTAAAAGCCAACCTCTCCTCCTTCTCCCTGCCCTCATCCCCAAATAGACTCACCGGAAGCATTTTTGTGTACCATGTACTACATTTGGGTAGCCCTAATTCCATGCTGTTCGTCCCTTTCCATCAGTTCTATAAGGGGATTGCTGGCTCCTTGAAATACACTGCAGCTTCCGACAACAACAACAAAGGAAGAAGGGAAGGCAGGAGGGGAGGAGGGAGGAGGAAGGAAGAGCGGAAGGAGAAGGAGAAAGGAAGGAAAGGAGTGAAGGGAGGAGGGAGGGGGAAATGAGGGAACAGAGGAGAAACAAAACCGATTGCCATTTTCACTGAGAAGTTAGTAACAATGTAACCATTTCTCATCCACAGTGTCTTTATAACACTTCCAAACAATTGATTACTTTTAAAGTAAAACCTAATTTACACTCTTTCTGTATACTTTCTTTTTTTTTTTTTTTTTGAGACAGAATCTCGCTCTGTCCCCCAGGCTGGAGTGCAGTAGCCATGATCTGGGCTCACTGCAAGCTCCACCTCCCGGGTTCACACCATTCTCCTGCCTCAGCCTCCCGAGTAGCTGGGATTACAGGCGGCCGCCACCACTCCTGGCTAATTTTTTGTGTATTTTTAGTAGAGACGGGGTTTCACTGTGTTAGCCAGGATGGTCTCGGTCTCCTGACCTCGTGAGCTGCCTGCCTCGGCCTCCCAAAGTGCTGGGATTACAGGCATGAGCCACCGCACCCAGCCTCTTTGTGTATACTTTCTATTTCTGCATCTATGATGTGATTTTTCAAACATTTATTTCATTCCTTATTGTAAGTGTCCTTGTATACAATTCAAACACTGTGAAGGAGCATAAAGCAAAAAACAAACAGGCTGGGCGCGGTGCCTCACGCCTGTAGTCCCAGCTACTGGGGAGGCTGAGGCAGGAGAATGGCGTGAATCTGGAGTCAAGGTGGAGCTTGCAGTGAGCCGAGATCGCACCACTGCACTCCAGTCTGGGCGACAGAGCGACACTCCCTCTCAAAAAAACAAAACAAAACAAGACAAAAAAAACCCCCAAAAACAGCCATGCTTAGATCCACTGGAGTCACACAGAACACATATTCAGGATACTCAGAGGAAACAGACAGAGATGGAGAGTCAGAAATGAGTAATTGAAGGAGTACTGCAAATTTCTCCTTCCCTTCTCCTCAGTGAACACACAGTTCCAAGGAGGTCCAAGAAGGGACTCATGGACCTGCGGGTTTCCAGGAACTGATACCAACCGAGGGATGCTCTAGCCTTTACAACACAGTGGGTGTCTTTCATGTAGCATGGCCCCGAAGTGCAGTCTAATCATTACTTTATCTGGTGCTCCATGGAAACACCAGAAATGTGCTTCAATATTGGAGGAGAACATTGAGAAAATGGTGGAGCTTTGTACTGTCTTTTGTAGAAAGGGTAATTTTCACCTTATGCACCACACCCCCCCTTTTTTTGAGACAGAGTCTTGCTCTGTTGCCCAGGCTGCCACGCTGGAGTGCAATGGTGCAATCTCGTCGCACTGCAACATGTGCCTCCCAGATTCAAGTGATCCTCCTGCCTCAGCCTCTCGAGTAGCTGGAACTACAAGCATGTGCCACCACGCCTGGCTAAGTTTTGCCCCTTTTTGTTTTGTCTGCAGACTTTAGAGCCAAATCTCAGGGTAACATAGAATCTGTCTTCCTTCCTTCCTCCCTTCCTTCCTTCTTTCATTCCTTCTCCCTCACTCGCTCAATCCTTCCCTCCTTTTCTTCCTTCTTCATTCCTTCTTCCTCCCTCCCTCCCTCCCTTTTCCCCTTTCTTTATTCTCTATTTCCTTCCATCATGCTTTCTGTAAGACTGAAGGGATCATACTATGCATATATTTTGACACTCAATTTTTTTCAAGATGGAAAATATCTGGACATATTTTTCCATCAACCTAGAGTACTCTATAGTATTAAAGATTATTAAACCAGCCCCTGCTGACCATACAAAAGTGTTGCAAAGTCTTGGCACACGTGTCTCTGCATGCTTGCTCAGGTTTTTGGGTAGGACAAGTTCCTTGAAGTGGGCTGCTGGGTCAAAGGGGGTGCACATTTTAATTTGCCAAATTGCTGGGTTGCCTTCCAAATACATACCACTGTATACTTCGGTGTGTGTTCATTTTTATCTCCATAAGGCGTCGTATAAGAGAGCTCTCCTTCTGCATTTCACTTAGTTTTCTGGAAAAGTGAAAAACAGTCAAGGTAGGGAAAGAAGAGGATCTGGGAAGGCTTCCAAGAGGAGGTCACTTTTCAACCAGACCTTGAAGGATGGCATGGTATTCAGAGAAACAGACAAAGGACACTCCAGGTAGATGGAGTCAAAGCTGGAATATGGAGTCAAAGACATTCATGGAGCTTGGTCGAGGTGGGGAGGTGGTTCATTATTCCTTGGTAAATCCTTGGCCATAATGTTCCCTAGACCACAGACCACCGCAAGGCAGGCTTAGATACTTGAACAAAATACATCAAGACAGACAAATAAGCAATTACATCCCAACAGGGAGAAACAGACAATAAACAGAAAATAAAGTCAACTGGATGGCATGTTAGATGGAGATAAGTGTTATGGGGAATAAAAATCAGGGATGGGAGATGGGAATGTGCATGGGGAGCAGAAGGGGCCGCCGTGTTAAACAAGGGGACCAGAGAAGGCCTCATGAGAGGGTGGCATCTGATAATGACCCATAGCAGGTGAAGGAAGGAGCCTTCCAGATTTCTGGGGAAAGAGCATTGCAGGGAGAGGCCAGCAAGGACAAAGGGCCTAAGGTGGGAGAGTCATCAGTGAGTTGGAGGAAGAGCAAGGAGGCCACATGGCCAGAACAGAGTGAGAGAGGGGACAAAGGGGACAAGACAGCTGAGGTCCTAAGGCCCTGGGGGCTGAATGCCTGAATGCTGTCGGGCCCTGTGACTTGCTTGACTTGTATGGTTTGGGCTGTTTTTTAGAGTAAGATGAGAAACTATTGAGAGGTTTTTAATAGAGGAGTGACACACTCTGACATGTGGTTCAAGGAGATCCTTCTGGGTAAACAAGAGATGAGGACCAAAAGGAGGCCAATTCAAAGATTACTGGCATCATGCAGGTAACTTGGGCCAAGGTGCAGCAGTCACGGTGGAGGAAAATGACCGTATTCTGAATGTATTTTGAAGGTAGAGGCTTTAGGATTTGCTCATGGATTGGGTGTGAAAGATGAGGAAGCATCAAGATAGCGCAGGGTTTTGACCTGATGCTGCCCTTAACTGAAGTAGGACTTAGTTTGGAGCTGGGGGAGAAATTCAAGGGCTCAGTTACAGATGTAGTGTGTGATTCCATTGGACATCAGAGTGCCGATGTCGAGCAAGCAGTTGGACATGTTAGAACAAATTCAGGGAGAGGTCAGGGCTAGAAATATACACAGATGAGTCATCAGCATATAGATAGTGTTAAGAGTCATTAGGCGACATGAGGTTACTAAAGGAATGAGTATGGACAGAAAAAGAGAAAAGGTCTGAGAGCTGACCCCTGAGACACTTCACTGTTACAAAGTCAGGAAGGTAGGGGAGAATCTGTGATGGGGACTAAGGGAGAGCAGCCAGCAAGGTAGGAGGTTGGGTCCTAAAGGCCAAAAGACACGAGTATTTGACAGAAGAGTGCGTGATTAAATACCGTTGCTAGCAATTCGCAATTGCAAAAATATGGAATCAGCCCAAATGCCCATTAATCTGTGAGATTAATGGATAAAAATCTGATATATATATATATGTGTGTGTGTGTGTGTGTGTGTGTATGTGTGTATATACACATACACCGTGGCATACTAATTAGCCATAAAAAGGAATAAAATAATGGCATTTGCAACAACCTGAATGGAATTGGAAACCATTATTCTAAGTGAAGTAACTCAGGAATAGAAAACCAAACATCGTATGTTCTCATTCATAAGTAGGAGCTAAGATATGAGAATGCAAAGGCATAATAAGAATGATACAATGGGCCAGGTGTGGTGGCTCACACCTGTAATCCTAGTGCTTTGGGAGGCCAAGGCGGGTGGATCACCTGAGGCCAGGAGTTCAAGACCAGCCTGGCCAACATGGCAAAACCTGTCTCTATTAAAAATACAAAAATTAGCTAGGCGTGGTGGGACACACCTGTAGTCCCAGGTACATGGTGGGCTGAGACATGAGAATCCCTTGAACCAGGAGGCAAAGGTTGTGGTGAGCCGAGATGGCACCACTGCACTCTAACCTGGGTGACAGAGCAGGCTCTGTCTCAAAAAAAAAAAAAAAAAAAAAAAAGCGATTATACAATGGACTTTGGGGATTCAGGAGGAAAGGGTTGGAGGGGTTGAGGGATAAAAGACTCCAAATTAGGCTGGGCACAGTGGCTCATGCCTGTAATTCCAGCACTTTGGGAGGCCGAGGCGGGCTGATTACGAGGTCAGGAGATTGAGACCATCCTGGCTAACACGGTGAAATCCCATCTCTACTAAAAACACAAAAACTTAGCCAGGGTTAGTGGTGGGCGCCTGTAGTCCCAGCTACTAGGGAGGCTAAGGCAGGAGAATGGTGTTAACCCGGGAGGCGAAGCTTGCAGTGAGCCAAGATCGCGCCATTGCACTCCAGCCTGGGCCACAGAGCGAGACGCTATCTCAAAAAAAAAAAAAAAAAAGACTACAAATTGAGTACAGTGTATACTGCTCGGGTGATAGGTGCACCAAAATCTCAGATATCACCACTAAAGGACTTATTCATGTAACCAAACACCTCCTGTTCTCCCAAAAAGCTATGGAAATAAAAAATAATAAATAAATAAATGCTGATGTCAGGTGAGGAAAGACAAGGACTAAAACACCGACCACTTAATAAATCCCCTGAAAATGATTTATTACTTTTAACCAAGTGCTGGTCAAGTCTCCCTGGCCTTGGATGGAAGGCATGTCAATTGCACATCATCAGCCAAGTACTGACTGGATGATTTCACTTGCAAAGGGGAAATCTTACCTCCACGTCCTAAGGTGGGATTTCTGACAGAAGGAAGAGCACACATTAGGTGAAGAATTCTAGACTTGGAAGTAATGGAGTCCGATGGCATGGGCACCAGTCTTGGTTTATCTGCTTGCTCCCTGTGTGACCTTAAGACCCCCTGTAGCTCTCAGCATCTTCACATGCAATATGGTGGGTGGTGAGCAGAGCAGGGTTCTCTGAGAGGCTTTTGATAGTCTCTCCTCAAGTCTAAAATTCAAAGACATTTCCCTCTCTCAGTCAGGGATGGCTGTATAATTTGCAGGATCCCTTTTTCAAAATGTGCAGTGTGTCGCGTGGGGGGAGGATGCTGTTAAAGATACTAAATATAAAGCTTTTTCTTTTCTTCCACTATCTCTCTCGACTTGTCATAGTGCTTTTTAAATTGCTATTTAATATCATTCTAGGTAAAATAAATACATGAAATTTTACATTATCAGCATGAATTTTACCATGTACTTTTACATTGTGCAATGCAAAATTTTAAATGCAAATATGAAAACGTGGAACTCCTAAGCAGAATCAATAAAATTACACAATTCATATTTCATGGTTCCTACATGCTGTATTAGTCAGTTCTCACACTGCTGATAAAGACATATCCGAGGCTGGGTAACTTATAAAGAAAAAAGAGGTTTAATGGACTTACAGTTTCACGTGGCTGGGGAGGCCTTACAATCATGGCAGAGGGCGAAAGGCACATCTTACACGGTGGCAGCAAGAGAAAATGAGAGCCAAGCAAAAGGGGTTTCCTCTTATACAACCATCAGATCTCGTGAGACTTATTTATGACCATGAGAACAGTATGCACAAACCACTCCCATGATTCAAGGATCTCCCACCGGGTCCCTCCCACAACACTTGGGAATTAGGATTAGGGGAGCTACAATTCAAGATGAGATTTGGGTAAGACACTGCATATGTAATTTCCTGGACCAAACATATCACATGCAATATGTATTTCTGATCAAATGCAAACAATGCATATGTATTTCCTGAATCCAAAATGCATAATCACATGCCATTGTATCCCTCCTGAACCCTGAATAAAATACTGCACAAAACTAACTCTACTGTTTTATTTCACTTCTTGATGTACATACATTCTTCCAGCCCCTCTACTTGAGGCTTACTGTTGAATAAGGAAGGACTAAAAGAAAAAGGAACTATGAATTGGCCTACCATTTTCTTTTGTTCTGTGTCATCATATTCAGTATAAATTGTTGGCTAGTAAGAAGGAATACGAGGGAGTCTTTTGGTTGGTTGATTGCTTTTCTTAGAATGTGATGATTGTCTTCCTCATCTGTAAAATGGGGATACTTTGTAAGGCAATTTTAAAACAGAAAATTCATTTATCCGCTCATGTAATTCTATACCAGGCACAGTGCTTGGAGCACATATGTGGTCAGTAAATATTTTAAATGCTAAGAATTCCGTGTGGCTCAAGTCGGGAGGATGCTGAAGCACATAATAAAAATAACAGCTTAGCAGTAACTGAGTATTTACTATGTGCCAGGCATTGTGCTAATGCTATTGTATTAACTCATTTCCTCTTAATGACAGCCTTATGAAGTGCGTATTTTTATTATCCCCATTTTACAGATGAGGAACTTGGAAAGGTCAGTAACTTGGCCAAAGCCCCATAGCCAGTTAAGTGGCATATCTGGGAGTCAGGCCCAGGTCAGTAAGATGCCAAAGCACGTGCTTTGGAACACTAACTATATTGGTCCCAGAGTTACTTGGTAATAAAATCAAAGTAGTCAAAGAGCTACGGAGGGAAATGATGAGTTCCGTCTGGGGAATCCAAGAAAGGCACTGAGAAGGCAGCTGTGTGTACACGTCTGTAGCTCAGGAATGATGAACAGACTAGAGATAAGATTTGGGAGTCCTCAGCTGAATGATAGCCACTGAAACCGTGAACATGGATATGAGATAAGACAAGAAAGCCCTGTAGAACTAAGGCATCTGAGAGCCAGGGGAGGAGAAAAGAATGCTGAAAAGGAGACGTTACAGAGGCAGGAGTGGATGCATAGGGAGAATACTTGGAAACCCATGAGCATTAATTTCACATTAATTTCACTACACAGATGGCCAATCAGATGACAACTGCAAAAAGACCTTTAGATTTTGCACGTGACCCCACAGATGACTCTGGGTAAAACAGACTCCCTAGACTGGTAGATAAGAGGAAAGGGACAATGGAGAGATTTATAACTAAACTTGGTATGACTTTTCATCTGTCACGTTCCATGGGAAAAAAGTATCCTTTGTCAAACTACATTTCCTGACTTGGAGGCTAAGAAAATTCAGTCGCTGCAGCAAGATGCAAGATGCAACTTGGCTGTGGACATTTGGCAAGCCACGTACATCCCCTCTTGAGGCCTCAGTTTCCTCATCTGTACATAGAGTTATTGGATGAGACATACTCCAAGTTTTCTCCCAGATCCAAAATTCTATTCCCTTCCATTCCAGATGCTCTTTGAGGATGCTGGTGTTGACAAGAAAGGTGGGGTGAAAGAGAAGCACCCCACCTGACCGCAACAGGTCCCCTTGTATCCTGTTCCCTCTCCGTCTTATTTTCTCCACAGTGCTCTAAGGCAGTTATGGAGCCAATGATGAAAACCACATGTTTCTGGGCAGCCCTGCTGTTGCACAATGCCGCCAAGGGGAGGGCAAAAAGAAAGAAAGAAAAAAAAAAGAAAGTAAGTAAGAAAGGAAAGAAAAGAGCTTTGGAATTCTCAGCTTCCACAGACAATTCCCCCATTGATGTGCTGTGAGTCACGGCGGGCCGCCAGGCCATCATGGTTTCTGAATCACTTCCTTCAAGAGGGGCTCTCCACTTGTTCCCGGGCTGACTTTGACCAGGGCTGGAATGCAAGGAGGTTGGACCCTTTGAGTGGCTCTGACTGCCTTCCTCTTTGCTGGAGCCCCAGAGGGGAAGGTGGAGGTGCTAGGCAGCAGGGCATAGGGGTCTGAATGGAATTGAAGACAGCAGAGAAGCAGGTTGGACCTGCTTGTCCCAGTTGGTGGACCCAACTCATGCCCCTCTCTCTCTCTCTGTTAGAGGTGAAAATGATATAAAATCCCAGATTAAAGGCCAAAGTTTTCTCTGGTGGATACTAGACACAGCCAGATCCGGAATTTCTATCCTCTTCACCTTGACATCCTGGCTGATGTGGACAAGGTTGACATCTTTTGAGCAGAGATAGGAAAGTTGATCCCAGCCATTTCTCCAATGGCTCACATTAGGGAACTTTGAACGGCGCTCTCAGTCTCCCATCTTGCAATTTCCATCTTTGAGGTCAAGGATGTTAGTGGACCAAGACGCCCTCACCTGGGTGGTGGGCCTTAGGTGAGAGTCTGTTTTAAGTTCTTGCTTAAAATAAGCTTCATTTTTTTCGACCAAGAGCCATATTCCTTACTCTGGGTCAGACTCTGTGTAGGCACCATGGATTCTAAGAGGAAATAGACATGATGCCAACTGGACGAAAGAGAATGACAAGTAAATAAGTAATGATGCAAATTCATCACCAAACGCAGCCTTGGGGACAAGGGGAGCTCCAGAAGGCAGCCAGACCGGTTTGTTGGATGGAGCATTTAGCGCCATTTTCCTTTGCACAACCACCATTCCTTCCCCCGCAAGCCCCCTAACCCCAGGACTGTCCAGAAGATCAATATGAATGGGCCCTGGATTAGAGATGAAGTGGTCTGTCCCCTTCACCAACACAAGGTGCTGTTTCTCAATGACCCCAGATGTTAGGGAATATGCTAGAATGCCGCCACCTGGTGGGCGCACGGAGCCATGTCCACTTCGCAACTCTGCTGCATCTGGGGCAAGTGTCAGAGACGCATTGACCTGGAAGCCATGTCCAAAAGAAACCAGGTTTGACACAGCTACTTATTTGACTAATGTTATAGGTAACGAGGAAAAGGAGCATCTTTACCTTTTAAGGAGTCCTCCTGTTCACATTCAGCTGGCTGTCTCCTCTTAAGGAGGTGGACTTGGAGGAGAAGTTAGTTTAGAGCAGGCACCATATCTTCATCTTCTCTATGCCTCTCATAGCCTCTAGCCGCAGATCCAGGAGGTAAATGGGTGCTCAGAGAATGGATGTTCAATAGGATCAGTTACTGAATATGATCAGCCAGAACAATAGCAAGGGTTCTCTCTATCTTGCACCCCCATATCCCCTAGCACCATGCCTGACTCTACAAATATACCTTGAACCATTGAATAAAATTAGACTCTCGGAAGTAAAGGTTCTGGAAACAGCAAACATGATTTGCTGGAGGACAGTTTAGGTATTGTCTGTATTGTCTAGTACAGCCTCCTTCCTCTCAGATGCATCCCAGGAAGACACAGTGACTTCACCAAAGTCACACAGCCACTCTTTAGAACTGGGACTGGTGGGCAGGTCAACTTGCCACCTGGTTGCCTGGCAGAATCAGCCCATGCATATATGAGAAACAAGGCAGGCAGCAAAGAAAGTAGGGAGGAGGCTTTTGTCCAGGGTCACACCCAGTGGAAGAGATTCCCACTGAGAACATCTGAAACACCTTTTCAAGGACTCTAATACTATCCTGTGCTCCTAGGGTGAAAAGAAACACCAGCTAGTGCATAAATAAAGAGGTAAAGAATGTCTAGCAATCCAAGGAAAACAGCCAAATGCAGTTACTGCGTGCACAGAATGTGACGTGGGAGGTACCAGTCATGTCATAGGTCCAGGTGGAGCTCTTGTCTCCCAGGAAGAATTTGTGAAATACTATAACCCATTTCCTGAAGTTGAGCTCCAGAGTGGGTGATGGTTACCCATATGGAAAAAGCAGTCTGGCTTACATGTAACAAGGGATCTGGCTACCTCCCCAGCACACTCTTCGTGGCTTTATTCTCTCTCTCAATTTACCCTCTTTCCTGTGCCACACAGACCTTTCTAACACTCCCTTGCTTCGACCATCAAAGGCTCCCTATTGCCTCTTAGATAAAATCTAAATACCTTCCCTTATCATCCCCCACTCCAACTCTCTAGCCACATACTTCATCCCTTCCTGCCTAGCCCTTACCACCTTGATTATACTGTTGGACTCCTGTCCCTCAAGTGGGTTCCAGTCCTGGCTCCACCACTTGCTCTCATTGTGACCCTAAAGAAATCACTTAATTCTCTGTGCCTTCATTTCCTCATCTATAAAATGGAGTTCACACTAGCATCTACCAGATGGGGCAGTTGTGAGAATTGATTTGAGCTCAGTATATGAAGTCCTCCGAACAGCACCTGGCATGTGGTATGCCCGCAATGTATGTTAGCAATCATTCCTGTTACTATCGCTACATACAACATGTTTCCTCATGCCCCCATCCTTTCACACATGCTCTCTGTGCCTGAAATGTCCTTTCTCTGCCTTCTCCCTCAGATGGACAACAGCTCATTCTTCAAGTTCCAGCTCAGTGTCCCCTTTTTAGCAGTTGGGAAGTTATCCTCATCTTTGTACACATACCGACCCCATGTTCACCCTAAATCCCTTGTCACCCTGATCATCCTCACTCATCAAATGGGGGTGTAATAGCATCTGTTGATCATGGTACCTGCCTGAAATGCCTTGTGGATGGAATGGGCGACTCCACAGTCATCCTGTAGCCTGTGTAAATTACAGAGCCTTCAACAAGCATGAGAGATGTGTATTTTTGCCATCATGGAAGGGCTGTTGACTGTCCAACTTCTAACCTGCACAAGGTAGGGTCAGCATGTGCCTCGCTGACCCAAGGCCCAGTCTCCAGGAGGACCCCTGCCTCTCACAGACACCAGCTCACTCTGCAGCCTGCTGAGCCACACTTGCTTCTCTCGCCCATCCACCCGAAAGTGGGGTTGGGGGAAGTCAGACACCAGCTATGAGCATGGAGCACTGCCAGCAGAGCCCACTCAGATTTCCCACCTGCTTGTCACCTTCCTTTGGTTTCTCCTGGGCTCTGGTGAGGGGGGTGGCCTGCAGCCCCACTGCCCTCACCCTAGGCTCTGCCTTTATGCTCCCTCTGCCTCACTTGGCCTGTTCACAGTAAGAATGGAAAGGTTGCCTCCCAACTCCTGGCCCACCCTCCTTTTTTCTCTGTCCTCCCCCTCAGCTTGCTTTAATGTCCTTAAATCCATCCCGGAGGCTTTCACAAGGCTTCCTTCATCCACTCATCAAGCACTGTGTGAGGCACTTACTCTCTGCAGGGCCCTGAGGGAGATTCAGGATGAGTAAGATGCAAACACTGTCCTAAGAAGACAGGAGGAGAGATGAGTGTTTGTTGAAGGTGCCAACACAATGCCAAAGACTTAGGATGGCAGGGGGTGATTGTCTTCTGACATGGTCCTTGGCCAGTCTCCACTGGGAGGTTGTAGGTCTGCACTTCGGTTGTACCTGGCTGGCATGCATGGAGGAGGGGCTGCTGGCCTGACCCTGTCCCAAGCATTCAGCTGATGAGTGACATTGGAGCCCAGTTCGTGACTGCTGTGTCCTTTGAGCATAGGTAAGGCTCCAGGGAGCACAATCTGCAGCCCTTCTTACCAAGCCCTGCCTTGTTCTCAGAGTGATGCCACCCTCGCCGTGGTCTGCCTGGGCAGCTTGAATGTGAGTGGCCCCTGGTCGAAGGCCATTTGGCACTGGGGCAACAACCTTCCTCAGCCAGCACCCCAGTCTGAGTCTCGGCTAACTTCTGTGTCTCTCTCAGTGGCTTATGGGAGCCTCTGGTTCCCTTCCATGTCAGATAAGAAGTGAGGGTGGCGCAGGAGGGCAAATGCAGTCTCTCAGGCTGAGACTGATGTCGAGTAGGTAGGGAGGGGGATGCCTAGGAGGGGATCTCTTCCCAGAATTCCAAGCCAGAATGGGGTAGAAGCTCCCCATCCACCTTGCCAGCTTTCTCCTCCACCTAACAAGGTGCCCTTGGCTAATGCTTTAGCTCAGAGACCTCATGGACACAGAGACTTCTCGCTTCTCTTTCCCTCTCTCCCTGTCTCCCTCCCACAATGCCCTGCAGTGAAAGGCTTTCTTCTTCGTCCTCTCTGGTATGGACGTCCCTACATCCCATCTTCCTCCTACGGGCATTCAGCCTCCTGCTCAGCCTGAATAGAAGAGATAGCTGCTCTATCCAGTAAAAGAAAAAACAAATAAGCAAAAAACAAAAACAAAAACCTATGTCCTGCTCCCTCTAAGTCAATAGAAGCTAAAATAATTTAGAAATACTGATTTTGCTTATGACAAGTCTCCTTTTACAGACTCAAAAACTCCTACTCTGAATGTTAAACATTGACTATCAATCCGCTACCACTCTTTGCTTTGCTCACACCTCAAACCTCAACCTCCTCGAGACAAGCACATGCTGGGCAAGTAGCAGAAAGTTTCCATCCAAGGAGATGCACAGGAGAGCTCTTTCTGTATCATGTTTCAAAACCACTATCCTGATACAGCAACTCACATTTATTGAGCATTTACCACGAACCAAGCACTTGATATACAGCATGTCGCTTAATCCTTTCAACAGTCTATAAGATGGATTATGTTATTTTTCCCAATTTACGGATGAGCAAACTGAGGCTTGTTTAGCCTAGGGTCAAGCAGCAAGTATGTGAGAGAGTCAGAAATGGAGAAATGGAACACAACGTATTTGACTCATAACCACTGTGTGGAAAGGGGACGTGAGACCTGCCCTGCAGAAATTTGCAGGCGGAAGGATATACTTGTGACACAGCACACGGTAGTGTTATGAGCCATTCAAAACCCCTTGCTAAAGGAAGGTCACTTACTGGTTTGTGTGCATCTGCCACACAGCAGACATTCCCAGAGACCATATGCTCTCATTTTCACAACAATCCTGCACCCCCGTTTTACAAGTTGGGGGGGGTGACTGGGCTTAGGGAGATTAGTTCTCCAATGGTCATGAAGTGGTGAAGCTGGGGTTTTGTCTTAGTCTAGTGATTGCCAACCTTTTTGGCACCAGGGACCAGTTTTGTGGAAGAGAATTTTTCCACTGACCAGGGATGGGGAGGGATGGTTTCAGGATTACTCAAGCACATTACATTTATTGTGCACCTTATTTCTATTATTATTACATCACAATATGTAATGAAATAATTATAGAATTCACCCTAATGTAGAATCAGTGGGAGCCCTGAGCTTGTTTTCCTGCAGCTAGATGGACCCATCTGGGGGTGATGGGAGACAATGACAGATCATCAGACATTAGATTCTCATAAGGAGCACGCAACCTAGATCCCTCACATGCGTGGTTCACAATAGGGTTCACACTTCTATGAGAATCTAATGCCACTACTGATCTAACAGGAGGCAGAGCCCTGGTGGTAATATGAGCAATGGGGAGTGGCTATAAATACAGATGAAGCTTCACTGGCTCACCTGCTGCTCATTCCTGCTGTGCAGCCCAGTTCCTAACAGGTCTCACATTGGTACAAGGCCGCAGTCTGTGGCCAAGGGGTTAGAGACCCCGTCTTAGTCCATTCCTGCTGCTGTGACAAAATAACCTCAGACGGGGTCCTTTATAAAGAATAGAAATGTATTTCATAGTTCTGGAGGCTGGGAAGTCCAAGTTCAAGGTGCTAACAGATTCAGTGTCTGGTGAGGATGCTCTGCTTCAAAGAGGGCACTACTTGCTGTGTCACCACGCAGCAGAAGCAGCATAAAAGAAACGAATGCTGTGTCTTCACATAGCATGAGACATGGAAGAGCCAAGCAGCTCTCTGAAGCCTCCCAAAGGCCCCACCTCTTCATACCATCACCTTGGGGTTTAAGTTACAACATGTAAATTTGGAGGGACACATCCATTCAAACCATAGCAGCGTTGAGCCCAGGTCATGTGATTTCAAGGCTTAATTTCTTCCATTATTCTATGTTTGCCCTGTAGCTTAGGGGAAAATGTATGAGGCTTCCTTTCCTGCTCTAGAAGAGCTGACAACAGTAGAAGAAATGCGATATTAACACAAGTAACTACAAAAGGACGTAGAACATGGTAAATGTCAGGAGAGAAAGGGACAAGCACCTAGAATATCAAGGGGTGGAGCCTGGCCCCAGCCCAGAGTAGGAGCAGCAAATGGCTGCCAAACATGTGGGACGGGGCTAGGCAGGCATGCTGGGAAGCATGTATGGGAGACAATGACAGATCATCAGACATTACATTCTCATAAGGAGTGTTCAACCTAGATCCCTCGCATGCGTGGTTCACAATAGGGTTCACACTTCTATGAGAACCCCTGAGCTGAATATGGACATGAACGGGATCTCAGTGTGGACAGAGACTGAAGTGCCTCCAAGAGTGACCCAGCCAGAGCAAAGGCTCTGAGCCAGGTAGGCAGGGGACAAGCTCTCCTGTCTGGGTGGCATGTAGGGGACACGAAAAGGACCAGCAGAAGATAAGGCTGGGGCCAGGCCACAGGAGGCTTTGGAGGCAGAGCCAAGGAACTTGATCTGGGGGTCACTTAGGGAGGTCGCCATTGACAAGTTTATGTTTTACAATCAGGTGTGACTGGAGCCAGGCTCTGAGAAGAGGGATGTGGCAGAGTGAGCAGGCTGGAGTTGAGTAGTAGTACAGTCCAGACAAGAAAAACAGCCAGGACCAAGGAACTGAGAAAGTGGAGGGAGGGGAGTGGGTGTCAGAGTAGGGTGGAGGAAATGAAATAGACACAAAGGGCTTTAGCAGCCTGGCGGTCCAGGCTGCTCTGGGCTGACTTACCTGGTTGCTGTGTCCTCTCTTAACTCTCAGGCCTAGGCCTGGCAGGAGACACCTTGGGCACCACAGGCCCCAGTGTGGGTACTGGGCCCTGGCATTATAGCAGGAAGATCTTCTGCTGCCCCTGGTCCAGGTAAGCAGAGAACGTGTTGGGGTCAAGGCCAGGCAGGAACTAATGGTGCAGCGTCACGTGTTCACAGAACACACCTACCTCTTACGTTCTGTCAGCCAGAGTTCAGACTTCAAAAGGCTGGAAAGGAAGCAGAGAGAGAGAGGAGATACCTTTATTGGGCATTCATTCTAATCCTCACTACCCAATCAGAAAAGGCTCTGTATGTGGAGTTTAAAAATTGAGATTCAGAGAAGTTGAACCATTTTCTCGAAGTTACAAAGCTACTAACTGGCTGTGAGAATTTGGACCCAAGTCTTCCTCATCCTGTTGACTCAACACACTGTCTTCCCCAGGGCCACTTCCCACCTTCTGACCCCCAGCCTTTCACCTCCTGCATCTCCTGATTGGAAGCTGGCTGCCATGTGTGAGCAAACTAAAATTCTCCTCCAAAGGAAGCCTCCCCAGAAATACACCATGAGCCTAGTCCCTGCAGCCCCTACCATAAGGGACACTGACTCTGGGTTTGGTTGGAAATAAAGTCCTAGCATTTTTGTTTTGTTTTGTTTTGTTTTTTGAGACGGAGTCTCGCTCTGTAGCCCGGGCTGGAGTGCAGTGGCCGGATCTCAGCTCACTGCAAGCTCCGCCTCCCGGGTTTACGCCATTCTCCTGCCTCAGCCTCCCGAGTAGCTGGGACTACAGGCGCCTGCCACCTCCCCACTAGTTTTTTGTATTTTTTAGTAGAGACGGGGTTTCACCGTGTTAGCCAGGATGGTCTCGATCTCCTGACCTCGTGATCTGCCCGTCTCGGCCTCCCAAAGTGCTGGGATTACAGGCTTGAGCCACCGCGCCCGGCCGGCATTTTTTTTTCTTACCTTGTTTTCTAACCTCTTTTCATGTTTTCTTGTAAACCATTTTGTTTGTTTCATTTTGGTTGGCAGCACAGGCCTTTGGTTTTAAAGGTAAGGCAGACATTAACTTCAGAAAATAACTTGATAGGGATTTTTTAGCCATCATTTTGCCATTGATAAAAAATTCTACAGCCTAAGGGGCATCATCTTGGCCCATCATACCTTTTTTTTTCTTTAAGGAAAGAGGGAGAAAACGTGTCCAGTTTGGGAAAAACAGTGATGGAAAAGCAATTTGATAACTGATGATTTTCTGAGCGCTTCAGCCTCAAGGAAACCAACAGCTGCAACATATTGGTTACATGGAAATCTTTAAGTCATTCTAGGAAGAAATGACAAATGCATGTGCCTGTGTATAGATGGTAGACATGTGTTTACATATGGAGCAAAGCACCCGCAGAGGGAATTGCTTTAATACTGCCTCTAGGCCAAGAGAAGAAAAAAACACGTGCAATGAAAGCCCCATTGCAAGAGATGATTCTGAACATTAAATTCTTATTTACTATGAGGTTTGAACTGAAAACGTAGGGAGAAGTCATCTTTTCCTCGCCACCTAAGCTCATAGGGATTTTCCTTAGGGAGAGGCAATTCTGTGGGGTGGAGCCCAGCCTGGACAGGGTTGTCAGGACCTCTCGGTTCTGATCTCCTCTCTGCCGCTAACTAGGGAGTGACCCTGAGGAAGTTTCCCTCCCTTTGGGCGTCAGTTTCTCCAAGGGGGTTTAGACAAAATGGTCTCTGACATCACTTCCTGCTCTGACGTTCTGTGGATGTGCATTAAGTTTTTATAGCGTAAATTCCAAGGAACTGAGCTTCTGCTTAATAGAATTGAGCTGCTGGTCCCCCACCCCCCACCAGAAAGTGTTTCCTTTAGTAAAATTAGATTTTTATATAATCTCATTTGCCTAGTTGCATATAACCATCTGCATTCATGAGTTCGTTAGGCCTCAAACCCAGCTCCCCACTTGAGGTGATGAAAGCAAAACAATTAGCCATTTCCAACAAAGGTACTTGCATCACAGACTTAGGTGTGAGAAGGATGCCCTTAGCGTGGAAGGTCTGAAGCATGTCATGGCTCATGGAACAAAGAACCTGCTTGGCTTGAGAATCCATACAAGTTCTGTTCCTGGGCCATGGGGAAATCTGGCTGACTGTTCTACATCGAGTGTGTGCATTTTGGTGGGGACTGGCAGAGACAAGATGGCAGAAGTTGATTGTTGATAGACCCAGTTTAATTATTTTGATGACCCTACAGGTGAATACAATTACCATCTCTGTCTCAACCTAGTGGCAGAGTCTGGAATCAAACCAGTCCTCTCAAATTCCAGTGAGTGTGCTCTGAACCATGACACTCTAATGCAGAGCCTCTCAACTCTGGCACTATTAACATTTTGGATAGGCTAATTCTTCGTTGCAGGAGACTAGCCTGCGCATTCTAGGATGTTTAGATGCATCCCTGGCTTCTACCTGCTAGATGCCAGTAGCAATTGTGAAAACCAAGAATGTCTCCAGACATTGACTCACGGTGGAACCACACTGCTCTAATGTCAGCCCAAGTGAGGAGGAGGAAAGGGCAGCCACAAGGCCCATATGTCACCATCCCCTAATGTGAATCTGAAGGATCAACCCAGAGATGGAGTTGGCTGCAGCATCAGTAGTTTGGGAAGCAGGGTGCAGGTTAGGAACATGGCAAACTGAGATGTCTAAAGTATCTTCTTATGATGAGATATCATGCATGGCTGAGTTGACGTATATCTGAGCAAGCATGGGCCATCCTCAGGTTAAAGCGTTTTCATTCATTCATGGAAAGCCTTCAAGCATGCATCGAAGGCTTGCTGACTTCCCAGCACTGAGCTGGCCCTGGGGGAGCCAGAGGAACAATCCCACTCCAACTGTGTGCTCCAGAAGCATGCATACCATGGAGAGAGGCAGGAATGTTAGCCACAGCATTGAAAATAACAACCCTGCCCAGAGGCCAGCTGGGGACCTCCTGACTCCAGGAAAATTTCCTGGCCTTCCTCACATTCTTGCTAATCACTGGTGGGCTCATCTTCTTCCAAACCTTCTTTGGGGCACTGTCTCCCCCATGGCCATCGCCCCACACGCATCAATACTGGCATCAAGTTCAGTGGCTTCTCCTTCTCCCACCACAAGCAAAAACGTCTCCAACCAAAAGCAGTGTGTTTAGTGGACTCACTGACCTCCTTAGTGAGGTCCCAAGAAGGGAGTCTTATCTCACAATACAGAGCCCTTGTCTGTCTTGATGGCCTTCTGTGCTCTTCCATCTCTACTCCTCAGACCCCTTACAGTTGGCCAAGAGCTCCAATTTCTTCTCCCCAGTCCCTGCCACCCATGAGGCCTTGACTGCAGCTGACCCCAGACCCTCAAGAGACTAATCTTCTATTCCAATGGCTAAGTATGTTCCCCACAAAGACTTTCCTCTCTAAGGAGGACTGGGAAAGCAGCTGTTATAAGGTAATAAAATAAAATTCATATCAGCATAAGAATACTTGATATTGTAATATTTTTGGCCCACTCTAATACTGGGCAATAAGCTAAGTGCTTGGCATGCATTATCTCATTTAATAAGAGACTCGGATCATCACAGCGCTGTACAATAAACACGCGGCATAGTGACTCAGAGCGTACTCTCTCAAATTAGAGTTCCAGCCCCGCCTCTGACCAGCTGTGTGAGCATGGGCTTTTTTTAGTTCATATCTCTGGGCCTCTGTTTTTCTCCTTCATTTGTGTAATGGGAAAGAGTAGGAGCATCTTCTGCCTAGGATTCTTGTGAAGATTGAGAGGACCAGTAAAAGTGTAAAGTGGCCTGCCATCCCAGCACTTGGGGATGCCAAAATGAGGGGATCGCTTGAGCCCAGGAGTTTGAGACCAGCCAGGGCAACATGATGAAACTCCATCTCCATAAAAATGCAAAAATTAGCCAGGCATGGAGGTACATGCCTGTGGTACCAGCTACTCGGGAGACTGAGGTGGGAGGATTGCTTGAGTCTGGGAGGCAGAGGTTGCAGTGAGCCATGATCGCACCACTGCACTCCAGCCTGGGTGATAGAGTGAGACTCTGTCTAAAAAAAAAAAAAAAAAGAGAGAAAGAAAAGTGTAAAGAGCTAGAATAGTGTCTGGCAATTAGTACATGCTCAGTGAATGCTGGCCGTTGTCATAATTGCTGGAGAATGAATAGAAAAATTTGAGATTGCATCTGTCTTATGATGGGATAACTCACAGAGCGGGGAAACTTGGGGGAGAGTTCTAAAGCATGAGTAAGAGTTCGCCTCCAGGAACATCTGATGCTCTGAATTTTATGAAATCAAAGCCTACTGGTCATAAGCCCCTTCTCAGCCTCATCAGCTTTTTCTCCTGGCTTTTTCCCCACTGATTTTCTCATTCCCACAAGGCCCAGTGAGACACTTGGGAAAATATTTTCCAAAATAAATTTCAAGTCATTATTTGTCCTAAACCACCCAATTCTGTGGCCCAGCCCTGTCTACTAATGTTACCGCCCTGTCCCTATTTAGACTGAGGTTTTATAATCGACCAGCCCCTCAGCAGGGCTTCCCTGTCCAGCCACCCCCTGCCTGAGTCATCTTACGTTGTCACAATCCTAGATTTATGATGTTGGCTCTTGTGGTCTCGAAGATGACTCTAGATGGGACCAGCCTTGGGCCCAGCCGCGAAGCTAGTTTCATTGTGTTCCACCTTCTACCACCCCATTCTTCCAGGGTGTATTAAGAAGAGCATGTTCTGGGAGTCGGAACAGGGTTGCCTCCAAGCTCAGCTGTTTCCTTTCTGTGTGATCTTGGACCAGGAGGGCTTTCTCAAAGTCTCCATTTCCTCATTAGTAAATGGGGATGTTTGAAGATGAAATTAAATAGACTATATGAAAATGCCTGTACCCAGTACGTACTAGGGGTCATTAACATCTATTGTCACAATTTTGAAACATAATACACCACCCCAAAGCTCGGCGGCTCAAAAAATAATTATTCTTGCTCTCACAGGTCAGATGGGAATTGGCTGCTCTAGGCCTGGCGCCGAGTAGACCAGCAAGCTAGCCAGGACGTGGCTAACTGCAGCAGTACAAGAGGGTCATACCCCAATGCACAAGCACATTTTAAGCCACTGTTTGTGTCATGTTTGCTACCACCCCGTTGGCCAAAATAAGTGACATGACCAAGCCCAAAATTAGGGATAGGGAAGAATACTCCTCCTCTAGTGGAAGAAACCATCAAGTCACCTGGCAACAGGTATTGATACAGAGAGGGGTGAAGAATTTGGAACGATGATACAATCGACTAGAATAGGTGGTCAGGAGATACTTGCTTCCTAATTTCCAACGCTCCTCCACATCCAGGGGCCTCTTTGTTTCACTATGTGCGCAACCAGATTCGCTGCAGGGAGAAAATGTAAAACGCACATTCATTGGTATGAGCGGCCAATAACTGTTGTGTGGCACCTCAGAGTAAAGAGGAGCTTCTCGGACTATAACAAAAATCATAATTGTCCATCTTAGTGTTTGCTGTGAGCCAGGCTCTGAGCTCAGCATATACTCTGTGTGCATGTGTAATGATGTCATTTAATCTTTCAGCAACCCCAAGAGGTAGTATGTTCCCGTTTTACAGCTAAGGAAACTGAGGCTTTGAGAGGTTAATCAACGTGCCCATGGTCATATAGCTAATATGTGCCAAACAGGGCTTTACAATGCCAAGTCTCAAATGCAGATATTTCTAACCAATGCTGTGCTCTTTCCATTAAACTGCTAAGGGCAGGATTTTCACTGGGGCCAAAACTTAAGTCCGGGTTTCCCAAACTTCAATCGTTGGTCACAACCTTTACAATTTTTACCATATTACATACTATGTATACTGTAATTCATATAATTATTGATGTTTTTAAGTTTTCTCTTAAATAAACATATTTCCAAAGAAGCTAATGATTACCATAAATGGAAAACCAGTATCTCCTGTCATAAACAAGAGAAAATAACCATAAAAAACACAAGAACAAAGAAATATTATTGAATTCGTGCTGGATACTCTTGCTTACTATGGGCTCCAAGCTCTCCAAGAAAGTGAGAGGTTTGCAAATATTGGGGAGGTGTTGAAAGAGCACAGGAACCAAAGTAAGACTCTTTGATAGAATCTCAAAAGCTAAGCCAGGCGTGGCGGCTCCTGTAATCCCAGCAATTTGGGAGGCTGAAGTGTGCAGGACTGCTTGAGGCCAGGAGTTTGAGACCAGCCTAGGCAATGTAGTGAGACCCCCCCCATCCCTACAAAAGCTTTTTTAAAAGTTAGACAGACTTGGTGGTGTGTGTCTGTAGTCCCAGCTACTTGGGAGACTGAAGTGAGAGGATCACTTGAGCCTAGGAGTTCAAGATAAGCCTGGACAAGATAGTGAGACTCCATCTCTACCAAAAACAAAAAAAGTAAACAAATTTAAAAAAATATATGTAATCCCAGCACTTTGGGAGGCCGAGGTGAGTGGATCACAAGGTCAGGAGTTCGAGACCAGCCTGGCCAATGTGATGAAACACCATCTCTACTAAGAATACAAAAATTAGCCGGGCATGGTGGCAACCATCTGTAGTCCCAGGTACTCGGGAGGCTGAGGCAGAAGAATCGCTTGAACCCGGCAGGCGGAGGTTGCAGTGAGCTGAGATCACGCCACTACACTCCAGCCTGGGCAACAGAGCAAGACTCCATCTCAATAAATAAATAAACAAATAAATAGCTACTCAGGAGACTGAGGCAGGAGGGTCGCTTGAACTCAGGAGGCTGAGGCTGCAGTGAGCCATGATCATCCACTGCACTCCAGCCTGGGCTACAGAGTGAGACCCTGTCTAAAAAAAAAAAAAAAAAAAAAAAAAAAAAAAAAAAAAAAAAACACTCAAGGCTAGAAAGTTAATTGAAAAGAAAGTAACTTTCTCAGCATATGGTTCAGTCTGTTGATGATATTTTCAAGCATCACCAAACATCATTTCAGATGCCACCAGGAGCTCTGTCCCTACCTCATATACCTGTAGCCTTAGAAGAGGAGCCCACAGGAGGCTCTGAGAAAAGACCACCAAGAGGCCTTCTGGAGATCCCTCGGTCCCTCCTCTGCTGACTCCCTTGGATTTGGAACTCATAGACCTGCAGAGAGGCATTCTGGGTGGTGTCTTCCAAGACCAAAGGCCAGTTTTCTCATGACATAGAGCATAAGTAGAAGAGACAAAACCCAGATGCATAAAACAGGTGACCAGACCAGCCCCCAAGACTTTGGCAGTTACAGGGACACACAGACCTGTGTTCAGGCTGATTTGAGTGAAAGAGAGTTTCACTTGGTTCCCAGCAACCAGTGAAGGCAGGGGGCTTCAGGGGAGCCAGCCCTTGTCTCTTAACCTAATGGCTTTTTACTCTCCATACGGAACCAAAACCTCTCCCACAAGCCAAACAGGTCTCCACTCACTTCAGCTGCTCCACCTGGAATGTCTCATCCAAAACAGAACCACAGAGGGAGAAGGGGACTTGTCATTTGCTGTTCTTGTATTTCTGTTATATCCGCCTCCATTCTTCCCACTGTTTCATTGTTTCTCAGTCTCTGCTCACAAAGGCAGTCGAATCAGAAGTGCCTCAATCCTTCACTCAAACCCGAGAAAACCCTTATTCATAGTTTGCAGGGCCTGGAAAGACTTTCTCAACATCCTCCTGCTCCCATAACGCTGTATTTGCAATCTTTTTGGAGCACCTATTATAACCCATCTGCTCCTTCTTTATCCCTCTATTACCCCCAAAAAGATCTAGCACAAAGAAGCGCTAGACAGATGTTTCAAACTCAGTTGTAAATATTTATGGTAACTGCCAACACTAAATAAGCAACCTTATGAGTCAGGTTCTCCATCTACCTTGCCAGGGGGACTCAGATGCAAGCAATGTAAGTGGATTTTTCTGAGGTTCATTTTCTATTTTAAGCACCAGCATGGACAGAAGTCAGTTTGGGGTTCCCTCCCCTTCTCCTAAAGTTGCACCAGACTTTTGGAGCTTGAGTTAGTTCCAAGACAGTGGGAGGAAACAGCAAGGTTATTGATCCAAATGGCATTCATGGAGACATCCGTCACTATGGTGCTCAGCTAATGGGTCCACACAGGTTGCTGTTGAGCCAGGGATCCATTCCACGCGTCTCCACCGCTCTGTGCTCTTCCTGGATTCACAGGAATCTTCCTGCTATTCTCATACCTCAGTAGGCACTGGAAATTCTTTCCGCAGCTCCATCCACCTAGACGTTTCAAGCAACCACTTCCTCTCTAGGGTCCTGCTGCTTCTCCAGTGACATATTTCTACCAGGAAATAATGTGCAGGTCCCCTCCTGGCCTGAATCCCCCTTGGGACTTGTTCCTTATCCCAAGGCTTACGTGCCAGAAGTGGGGTACAGCTCCCCAACCCCCAAAATATCCCCTTTTGTGGATTTACCTCCACATTTTCCCTTTCCCCCAGACAGGGAATTCTTGTCTCGTCTTAGAGGTGAGAAGCCCTGCTCTTACACACCATATTCTTCCCAAATCTATGGTCTTCTATGCCAAGAATTGTTTTGGTTTTCCTAAGAACTTGGGCTTTGGAAACAAAAGCAGAAGGCAGGGAGAAGTTACGTGCCTTTCCCAAAGCAGTACTGTTCCCACAGAACAGCCCACTGGCTCAAATGGAGAAGGGTCTCAAGAGAGAAAGAACATACCAGGTGGAAAAAATTACCAATTAATGTTTCAGAAATATCATCCAGCCTCACAAGCTTTAAACACACACAAAAGCACATATGACTTGTAAATTATTAAAGGAGACAAGTTTAAGAGGCAAGAAGGTATTTTTCTGCCATTCCTGGGCCCTTAGCTTCTTTCTTTTTTTTTTTTTTAAGACGGACTTTTGCTCTTGTCGCCCAGGCTGGAGTGCAGTGGCACAATCTCGGCTCACCACAATCTCCGCCTCCCAGGTTCAAGCGATTCTCCTGCCTCATCCTCCCAAGTAGCTGGGATTACAGGCATGCACCACCATGCCTGCTAATTTTGTACTTTTAGTAGAGACGGTGTTTCTCCACATTGATGAGGCTGGTCTCGAACTCCCGACCTCAGGCGATCCGCCCGCCTCGGCCCTTAGCTCTCATCTAATTATTTTCTGGCTTTAGGGAGGATTCTCAGTCCCTTGTCCTTGCCTTCTTAATTTTCTTAGGAAAAGTGTTTTGAAGGAAGGAACGTCACTGTCAAAAGGCCCAGTTTTGCCTCTGAGCCCTCTCTGGATTCTCCCCTCCGGTGTTTTCTCTCAGACCTGGGAACCTCTTCTCTCTTCCTATGTCTTCCGCCTCTCACCACCCTTTCCCCAACGGCTTCCTGCTACGACGTTGTTCTAAGATCTGAGCTGAGGCGGGGGAGAGCTAGGCACAGGAGGGTCAAAGGCACTGTGATTCCAAAAAGAAGTCTGAACCGGGTTTTCCCCCATCCCTCCCCTTTCCCAGAACAGTCAGAAAAAGAGGAGAAAAGCCACCAAGGCCACAGAACTGGGAGGCCCCAGGCAGCCTCCCCAGGAATGAGGAAGGAGGCCACGGGATAGTGGCCGCTGCTGTTCTTCCAAAGGGGATTTCTTCACTTCCTGCCAGGCTCTGGTACACAAACCTGTGTGTTTAGGAGGGAAAGGAATGTCACTGATTGCTCCAGTGGTGGTGGAAAGGGAAAAACAAAAATAACCTGCCCAGCAGTTCAGTTTCCTGTGCATGTGCCTGCATGTGCGAGCGTCAGTCCATCCGCCAGCCCAGCACACTTCCTGCTTGTCTGGGCTGGAAGGCGTTTATTTGGGAGGCTTACATGGAGCCAAGGCCTGCTGAAAAGGCATCCCCAGGGCCCCTGACACTCACGTGGCAGGACAGCTGCCACCTGGCACCTAGAAGGAGGACCTTTATCCTCAGTGTGGCTGCAGGGACTGGTGGAGAGCACCTCCCTCCTCCTCCTTCCCACCCTACACCCCTCCCCTCCACTGCCATCCTCCAACCCTGAATGTAGGGTTGACTTTCTGCTTATACATCTCGTTTCCCTACTAAACTTCAGGCTCCCCAAAGGGTAGCAATGGGGTCAAATTCCATTTTGTATGTCCTGCCTAGCACAGTTTCTGGCACTCAGTAGGTGTTCAACATATGTTTGTGAAATTGCACTCTGTCTCCCATCTCCCTCCCTGAATAGCTCCTTCCTATCATCAGTCTTGTCTCTCTTTTTTTCTTTTTTTTTTTGGAGACAGAGTCTTGCTCATCCAGTCTGGAGTGCAGTGGTGCGATCTCAGCTCACTGCAATCTCCACCTCCTGAGTTCAAGCGATTCTCCTGCCTCAGCCTCCGAGTAGTAGGGATTACAGGTGCCCGCCACCACACCTGGCTAATTTTTTTGTATTTTTAGGAGAGACAGGGTTTCTTCACGTTGGTCAGGCTGGTCTTGAACTCCTGACTTTGTGATCCACCCGCCTCAGCCTCCCAAAGTGTTGGGATTACAGGCGTGAGCCACCATGCCTGACCCCTTACCTCTTTCTTTAAGCACATCCTCTCGGTAAATGTTCTGAACTGTCCTATGAGAGAAGCATTGTTATTTCCGTTTTACAAATGAGAAGGCTAAACTCAAGGTCAAATTCACACCAATCAAAATATTAGAGCTTTGAAATATTGAGATTTGAACATGGGATCTTCTGATTTATATCTACTATGACTCTCTTTTCCCTCCTCTGTTATCCATTTATCTTTCCTTTATGGGTCTGTTCTGCCTCCCCGCACACACATTTCTAATTTGCCCTCTCATTATTCTTAGAGATCTCTTATAGTGATTTCAAGGACTCTCTGGGCTTTCAGCAGAAGGTTTAAGTAGACCCCTGTGAGGCAAGATTAGCTGGCAACACAAAAGTGTGAAGATAAACTTCCTTCACATCCCTGCTCAAATCTCACCCCCTTGGCTGGGCACAGTGGCTCACGCCTGTAATCCCAGCAGTTTGAGAGGCTGAGGTGGGTGGATCACAAGGTCAGGAGTTCAAACCAGCTTGGCCAACATGGTGAAACCCCATCTCTACTAAAAATACAAAAATTAGCCGGGCATGGTGGCGTATACCTGTAATCTCACCTACTCAGGAGAGGCTGAGACAGGAGAATTGCTTGAACCTGGGAGGCAGAGGTTTTAGTGAGCTGGGATCATGCCATTGCGCTCCAGCCTGAGCAACAGAGTGAGACTCCATCTCAAAAAACAAAAAACACACAAAAAAAATTCCTCGAAAAAGGTTTCCCTATCACTCTTTTAAGCTCATCTTTTTAAGCGTAAATTGTGTGCACATTTTATAATGTCCATACAGATCAGCATATTAATACAAGTATAACTTTTAGGTAGATTTAAAAAACAAGCAACTCGTCATATATTGAAATGCATCCTCCCCTTTTATTCATAGGGGCCTGATCAAAAGTTTGGGATAGGGCCGAGCATGATGGCTCACGCCTGTAATCTCAGTACTTTGAGAGGCCAAGGTGGCAGGATCACTTGAGCTTAGGAGTTCAACACCAGCCTGGGCAACATAGTGAGACCCCCATCTCTAAAATAAAAATAAAAAAAGTTTGGGGTAGGACACTGAGTGTGGCTTAAGTCCTTTCACAGTTTTCTGATTTGGATTACCCTTCTAGAAAATGGTGGGAATCCTTAATCAGAAACTTTCTTTCTTTTTTTTTTTTAAGATGGAGTCCTGCTCTTTCACCAAAGGCTGGAGTGCAGTGGCACGATCTCGGCTCACTGCAACCTCCGCCTCCCAGGTTCAAGTGATTCTCCTGCCTCAGCCCCCCAAATAGCTGGGATTACAGGCGCTTGCGCCACGCCTGGCTAATTTTTGTGTTTTTAGTAGAGACGGGGTTTCCCCATGTTGGCCAGGCTGGTCTCGAACTCCTGACCTCAGGTGATCCACCCGCCTCAACCTCCCAAAGTTCTGGGATTACAGGTGTGAACCACTGTGCCCGGCCCTTAACCGAAAACTTAACCAGCACAGTGTGAGAATTTCCAGAGGAAATGCCCTGGAAATGTCGGGGTTTCCATCTTTGGAGGCTGGGGAAGAGCAATCTGTATCCCGGAAAAGAGTTTCGCAAACAGTGAGGTCCCCCACTTCTCAGGGGGCACTTGTTCGTTTTCTTAATAACAGTTTTATTGAGATACAAGTCACTTACGATACAATTTACCCATTTTAAGTGTACAATTACGTGGCTTTTAGTATATTTGCAGATATGCGCAACCATTACCACCTTCAATTTTAGAGCATTTTCCTCTCCCCAGCGGGAAACATCATACTCATTAAGCAATCATTCCCCTTCCCTCTTTCCCTCCTCCCACACCCCAACGGCCCTAGGCATTTTTTTTTTTTTTTTTTTTTGAGATAGAGTCTCGCTCTGTAGCCCAGGCTGGAATGCAGTGGCACGATCTGGGCTCACTGCAAGCTCCCCCTCCCAGGTTCACACCATTCTCCTCCCTCAGTCTCCTGAGTAGCTGAGACTACAGGCGCCTGCCACCACGCCCGGCTACTTTTTGTATTTTTAGTAGAGACGGGGTTTCACTGGGTTAGCCAGGATGGTCTCGATCTCCTGACCTCGTGATCCGCCCGCCTCGGCCTCCCAAAGTGCTGGGATTACAGGTGTGAGCCACTGCGCCCAGCCTAGCCCTAGGCAATTATTAATCTACTATGTGTCTCTCTAGATATGCCCATTCTGAACATTTCATAGAAATGAAATTATATATGGCCTTTTGTGTGCAGCTTCTTTCACCAAGCACTCTTCAAGTCTCATCCATGTTGTAGCACGTGTCAGAACTTCATTCTTTTTTATGGCTGAATATTATTTCCTTGCATGGACGCACCACACTCTGCTCATTCGTTCATCAGTTGATGGACACATGGAATGAGAAAAATGCCACTACAAACATTCATGTGCAAGTTTCTATGTGGACATTATGTTTTCATTTCTCTTAGGTAAATACCCAAAGGTGGAATTTCAGAGTCTAGGGAACTTCTTCAAAATACAGATTCCTGGGCCCCCAGACCCTCTAAATCAAACTTTTTAGGAAGAGAACCAGAACTCACATCTTTTTTTATTTTTTATTTTTTTTGAGACAGAGTCTCGCTCTGTCCCCTAGGCTGGAGTGCAGTGGCATGATCTTGGCTCACTGCAAGCTCCGCCTCCCGGGTTCACACCATTCCCCTGCCTCAGCGTCCCCAGGACCTGGGACTACAGGCGCCCGCCACCACATCCGGCTAATTTTTTGTATTTTTAGTAGAGAGGGGATTTTACCGTGTTAGCCAAGATGGTCTCGATCTCCTGATCTCGTGATCCGCCCCCCTCAGCCTCCCAAAGTGCTGGGATTACAGGTGAGCTACCACGCCTGGCCCAGAACTCACGTCTTAATGTTTAGCTTCCCAGAGATTCTGAAGCACATACAAGTTGCAGAGCCTTGAACTCCAGTAAGGTGATGTTCATTCTGAATACGTGAGCTCCACGGTTCAGATCACAAGTCGGAAAAAGGCCAGCCCTGCCTGACTGCCTGTAATTTAATCACCATTGTTGACATTCATGCACAATGTATTGAGGTTTTTCTCATATATGATGATGCCATGGGACCACATTTACTCTTCATAATCAGTCTGTGAGGCTAGTTTGGTCACCCCCATTTTGGGGCAGCGGCAGAGACCTGGGCCAATGCCCAGGCACACCCAGCTTAAACTGCATAGCAAACCAGAGCCTTCTGACTTGAAGCCCGATGCTTATTTATAATACTGCTGTGACTCTGTTTCTAAATCAAAGATGAATCCAAGTGCTCTGACAAATATGAATAGATTTTTTTTTTTTTTTCCCCAAGACAGAGTCTTGTTCTGTCGTCCAGGCTGGAGTGCAGTGACGCGATCTCCGCTTACTGCAAGCTCTGCCTCCCGGGTTCACGCCATTCTCTCACCTCAACCTCCCGAGTAGCTGGGACTACAGGCACCCGCCACTATGCCTGGCTAATTTTGTTTTTGTATTTTTAGTAGAGACGGGGTTTCACCGTGTTAGCCAGGATGATCTCGGTTTCCTGACCTTGGGATCCACCCGCCTTGGCCCTACAAAGTGCTGGGATTATAGGCATGAGCCACTGCGCCCAACCAAATATGAATAGATATATGAAGACTGAGAGCTGGAGGCTGGAGTCCTGTCTGCTTAGCTCCTACTCCACTCCAGTAGTACTCCTGCAACCTCTTAGGGGAACCCCTAGTTCTCTGAAGAACACAGTTTAAAAATCACTGGCCTAGGAGCTCCATGTCATCTCTCAAGGAGACTTTGATCTAAATGAGATTAATAATGTCTCATTAATTCATCAACCCTTTCTAAACAATCACCTTGTGCCAGCACTGTGGTCGATTCTGAGTACACAACAAACAAGGCATAGTCCCTGCCTCCAAGGAGCTTACAATCTAGCAGGGAGGCATGGGATAAATGCTAAAATAGAGGTTCATTCCTGGGAGTATGGGCAGAGGCGGCAACCAATGCGACTTGTGGGGTACCAAGGAAGGCTTCCTGGAGGAGGTGAGGCCTCAATGGAGACTTGAAGACAAGTATAGTCATTCACCAGGCAGAGGGAGGAGAGAAAAAGCATTTCAGTTGGAGGAACAGCAGGTGCAAAGGTAAATAGGCAAGAGTGGCCTGCATGTTTGTGGAGAGCACAGTTTTGCAGTTCTAGAACTTAAGGATTGTAGAAAGGAGTGGCAGTAAGAGCATGAGACTGAAGAATTGGATCAGGATCAAATGGGAAGGGGATAGGACGTTATAACATCCAATAGCCATACAAAGTGTCATCCAATTCAGCGCTAAACCACAGATTCTGACAACAGCACTCATCCAAGTAAAAGGGACGTGGTGGCTTACACCTGTAATCCAAGCACTTTGGGAGGTCAAGGTGGGAGGATCGCTTGAGGCCAGGAGTTTGAGACCAGCCTGGGAAACACAGCAAGACCCTGCCTTTACAAAACAAATATTTAAAAGTTAGCCAGGTGTGGTGGCACCTATAGTCCCAGCGACTCGGGAGACTGAGATGGTACTATCACTTGAGCCCAGGAGACCGAGGCTGCAGTGAGCTATGATAGCACCACTAAGCCATGATCACACTACTGCATACCATCCTGGGCAACAGAGTAAGAACCTGTCTCAAAAAAAGAAAAAGAACTTAATTCACAAACATGAAAGAAGGAAAAGAGGCTACAGTAACCAAAACAGTATGGTAATGGTACAAAACAGACACATAGACCAATGGAACAGAACAGAGAACTCAGGAATAAAGCTGCACACCTACAGTCATCTAATCTTTGACAAAGGTGCCAAAAATAAGCAATGGGGAAAGGACTCCCTTATTCACTAAATGGTGCTGGGATAGCTGGCTAGTCATATACAGAAGATGAAACTGGGCTGGGCGCGGTGGTTCACACCTGTAATCCCAGCACTTTGGGAGGCCAAGGTGGGCAGATCACGAGGTCAGAGATCGAGACCATCCTGGCTAAGACGGTGAAACCCCATCTCTACTAAAAATACAAAAAATTAGCCGGGCGTGGTGGTGGGTGCCTGTAGTCCCAGCTACTCGGGAGGCTGAGGCAGGAGAATGGCATGAACCCGGGAGGTGGAGCTTGCAGTGAGCCGGGATCGCACCACTGCACTCCAGCCTGGGCAACAGAGCGAGACTCCGTCTCAAAAAAATAAAAGAAGAAGAAGAAGAATGAAACTGGACTCCTACCTTTCACCATATAAAAAAATTAACCAACACGGATTAAAGATTTAAATGTAAGACCTCAAACTATACGAATCCTAGAAGAAGACCTAGGAAACACCATTCTAGACACAAGCCTTGGGAAAGAATTTATGACTAAGTCCTAAAAAGCAATTGCAACAAAACCAAAAATGGACAAGTGGGACCTAATTGAACTAAACAGCTTCTGCACAACCAAAGAAACAATCAGCAGAGTAAACAGACAGCCTACAGAATGGGAGAACATATTCACAAACTGTGCATCTGACAAAGGTCTAATATGTGGAATCTATAAGGTTGTTTTTTGAACAGCCAAAAAACCGATAACCCCATTTTAAAAATTGGCAAAAGACATTAACAGACGCTTCTCAAAAGAAAACATACAAGTGGCCAACAAACATATGAAAAACTGCTCATCATCAGTAATCATCAGAGAAATGCAAATCAAAACCACCGTGAGATACCATCTCACACTGGTCAGATGGCTATTATCAAAAAGTGAAAAACAACAGATGTTGGTTAGGCTGCAGAGAAAAGGGAACTTTTTTTTTTTTTTGCGACGGAGTCTCGCTCTGTCGCCCGGGCTGGAGTGCAGTGGTGCGATCTCGGCTCACTGCAAGCTCCACCTCCCGGGTTCATGCAATTCACCAGCCTCAGCCTCCCGAGTAGCTGGGACTACAGGCGCCCACCACCATGCCCGGCTATTTTTTTGTATTTTTTAGTAGAGACAAGGTTTCACTGTGTTAGCCAGGATAGTCTCGATCTCCTGACCTCGTGATCCGCCCGTCTCGGCCTCCCAAAGTGCTGGGATTACAGGTTTGAGCCACCGCGCCCAGCCAAAGGGAACGTTTATACACTGTCCGTGGGAATGTAAATTAGTTCAGCCACTGTGGAAAGCAGTTTGAAAATTTCTCAAAGAACTTAAAACAGAACTAACATTCAACCCAGTGATTACTGGGTATATATCCAAAAGGAAACAAATTATTCTACCAAAAAAGACACACGCACTCACATGTTCATTGCAGTACTATTCACAATAACAAAGTTATGGAATCACATAGACACCCACCAATGGTGACCTGGATAAAGGAAATGTGGTACGCATACACCATGGAATACTATGCAGTCATGAAAAAGAACAAAATCATGTCCTATGCAGCAACATAGATGCAGCTGGAAGCTATTATCCCAAGGAAATAATGCNCGTCTCGGCCTCCCAAAGTGCTGGGATTACAGGTTTGAGCCACCGCGCCCAGCCAAAGGGAACGTTTATACACTGTCCGTGGGAATGTAAATTAGTTCAGCCACTGTGGAAAGCAGTTTGAAAATTTCTCAAAGAACTTAAAACAGAACTAACATTCAACCCAGTGATTACTGGGTATATATCCAAAAGGAAACAAATTATTCTACCAAAAAAGACACACGCACTCACATGTTCATTGCAGTACTATTCACAATAACAAAGTTATGGAATCACATAGACACCCACCAATGGTGACCTGGATAAAGGAAATGTGGTACGCATACACCATGGAATACTATGCAGTCATGAAAAAGAACAAAATCATGTCCTATGCAGCAACATAGATGCAGCTGGAAGCTATTATCCCAAGGAAATAATGCAGAACAGTAAACCAAACAATGCATGTTCTCACTTATGAATGGGAGCTAAACATGAAGTACTCATGAATATAAAGATGACAGTAGTCACTGGGGACTACTAAAGGGAAGAGGGAAGGAAGGGAACCAAGAGTTGAAAAACTAGCTGTTGCTGGGCGCAGTGGCTCATGCCTGTAATCCCAGCACTTTGGGAGGCCAAGGCAGGTGGATCATTTGAGGTTAGGAGTTTGAGACCTGTCTCTACTAAAACTACAGAAATTAGCTGGGCACAGCAGCATATCCCTGTAATCCCAACTACTCAGGAAGCTGAGGCAGGAGACTTGCTTGAGCCTCGGAAGCAGAAGTTGCGGTGAGCTGGCACTGTGCCGTTGCACTCCAGTCTGGGTGACAGGAGACCCTGTCTCAAAAAAAAAAAAAAGAAAGAAAGAAAAAAAGAAAACCTAACTGTTGGGTACTATGCTCAGTACCTGGGTGACAGGATCATTCATATCTCAACATCCCAACATCATGCAATATACCCAGGTAACAAAGCTGCACATGTGCCTCTTCAATCTAAAAGACACGTTAAAAAAAAAAAAAAAAAAAAGCAAAAAACAAAACCAAAAACCCAGGGAGAAGGTGGAAATTAATGATAATACCTGACACATCCACCAGGCAGACTGTGTATTCGGCACTTTAAACACATTAGGTATAATAACTCTGTTCCATCCTCACAACATCCCTATGACAGTGGAACCGTCATCAGCCGGAAACTGAGACACAGAGATGTTAGAAAACTTGCTCAGCATCACACAGGCAAGCAGGAGTGGCAGGATGTAAACCAAGCAGCCTGGCTCTAGACATTGTTCTCCAACACTTGGCTTTGCCTCTGGTAAGATTTAGAACTGCAGGCACACCCGCCTTCCTCCCTGCAAGGACTCCCTGTGTAGAACAGAAGAGCATTCAGTAAAGATTCATCGTTGTTGTTGTTGTTATTGTCATTTCTAGTTCAGTGGTTCTCGGACTGTGCACCTCCACCTCTGCAGGATGAGTCAAGTTTATGGTGGAGGCGGGACAGGGTGGAGTGGCCTTACTTTTATCTGTTTTATATACTGGGATACTGGTGATAATTTTATTTTTTCAAAAAGAGATTAATTGCTTCAAAAGAAAAATTTGAAAGCCACCTGTCTAATCTGACCATCTCGTTTTATAGATAGAGGAGCTGAAACCCAGAAGACTTGAGCGACTATTGCAGGATCATACAGCAAATGAATGTCAGGATTCATTTCAATGCCTGGGTCCAAATTCCCTGATACCACTTTAAAGAGCCTATTTCTCTTTCTGGGGCTCTCAGATATCCAAGGCAAAGACAGATGAAAGAAATCAGAGTGTCTAGATCCTAGGCCAAGTTTTCCGTCCAGTTTCAACTATACTGAGTGTTCAACCATGATTATCCCCTCAGGATCAAGGTCAGCATTACTAAACCTCACTGATGGCAGATGGTGAGAGGTCAAGGTGTCAGGTCCATCTAGCAATGGCCCATCATGGGGACAGCACTTTTAAGATGGATCTTCTCTCTTTACCAATGGCTGGTGAAGGTGGTAACAGCAGTTCCAGCAGAATAGTTTTGATTTTCTTACAGTCCTTGTCAGGGTTCCTGGCAGGCTCCTCAGAATGAAAAATAAGGTTCATTTCTTTGGTGACAACATACAAAAATTTCAGATTCCTTCTGCATCGATACTTAAGGGAAAATATGTATGTAGAATTTCAAGTTCAAAAAATCTTGTTTTGTTCCAATGAGCAACTGCCTAATGATTTCAAGTAAAGGAGGGATCAGGATTTTTTCTTTTTCTTTTATCATTCTTTCTTAAATCTTTTTAAAGAAAAGAAGTTAACTCAGTTAAAACCAAAATAACGTTTGGGTTTAGTTTGGGAGATTCGGGAAATTTGCATGCCTTATTTGGGAGTCTACTTAGTCATTGCCTCCATCTGATTTGGAGAGCAGACTCCCAGACAGCAACCGTCAAACTGCGTTTTCTGTCTAACGTGACTCCGTCATTCATCCAGCACATGCCAGCTGAGTACCTGCACTACAGCAAGTACTAAGCCAGAGGCCAGGAAATTCATCATCCACAGAAACCCACCATTGCACCCAGGGACTTGAAAGCATCTGTCAAATGTTTGCTCTGATATCCTAGAATGTCCCTATTTCAAATATTTGGCCCCAATGTTTGCAGATATGTTCTGATTTGGGTTGAAAAAAATGAAGGTAGTAGGTTAACTCAGCATCAGCTATGAATAAATATCTCCCTGTATCATAGTCACTGGAAATGCTGATCCACTTAGTTCAACCAACATCTACTGAGGTTCCCAAATACATGCCGAATACAACCCCAGATTCTGAAGATGGAAAATAAAGAAGAGAGAAGATAGATACATATAGAAAATAGGAGACGGATGACTGATAGACTAGATAGATAGATAGATAGATAGATAGATAGATAGATAGATAGACAGATGAGTCTACAGACATACCATCCTTAACACACTGCTTTTGTCTGATCTTGGAAATTAAGCAGGGTCGGGCCTGGTTAGTATTTGGATAGGAGATGTAGACAGAGAGATAACAAGCACAGAGTTGAGAACATCATGAGGGTTTTCCCAGTAGACCAGGGGTGTCTAACCTTTTGGCTTCCCTGGGCTACATTAGAAGAAGAAGAAGAAGAATTGTCTTGGGCCACACATAAAATAAACTAACACTAATGATAGCTGATGAGCTAAAAAAAAAAAAAAAAAAAAAAGTCACAAAAAAATCTCATAATGTTCTAAGACAGTTTGCAGATTTGCATTCGGTTGCATTCAAAGCTGTCCTGGGCCACACGTGGCCAGCAGGCCACAAGTTGGACACGCTTGCAGTAGAGATAATTTCTGCCCAGGGTGGGAAGGTAGAGGTGGCCACGGGATTTGAGAACACTGAAAGGGCCTGGAACCCAGCCTGGGGAAACCAAGAAGGGATTCCTGGGGCAGAGGTGATGCTGGGGGGCTGTCCTGAAAGATAAGTAGTCGTTAGATGAGGAAGAAGACAAAAGGGGAATAGCATGAGCAAAAACCAAGGAAGCCACGAATCCCCTCGCAGGGAGGGAACCACAGACACTTGGATTTCTGGAGGTGGCGCCGAGCTGTCTAGTGATTTTAAGTTAGAGTGCAGTGGTCAGACATGCATTTTAGATCTTATCTGAGAATCCTCTTCACGGATGCCTTCAACCCCTCGTTCCCATATGCACGATCTCTACGTTGCCTCTGTGAACACAGGAACATATATTTGAATTCGGTGCCACAGCAAGTAGCAGAAGATGCTGAGAATCCCAAACTGATTTGGGTGATCATGCTTCTTTTGTGGTTCGGAACATAGATTCCGGTGCCAGACTGCCTGCTTGAGTTTGAATAGTGGCTCTGCTGTTTATCAGCTTTGTAGCCACAGATGAGTTACTTAAACCTCTCTGTGCCTCCAGTTTCCTTATCTATACAGCAGGGATAATATTGGTTCCTACCTGGAAAAAACAGTTATGAGACTTTAATAAGTTATTACATATACATATAGAGTGCTCAGAGCAGTACCTTGTAAGCATTCAGTAAATGTTAGCAAGTATTGCTTCCATTTTTATCTCCGACAACTTCCCTCCAAGAGCCCTCTGTCCCAGGTGGCAGTCCCTTGACGGTCCTCTACATAGGCTGTGCATTTCTAAAACCGACTCTTTGCCAGTGCCAGTTCCCTCCTAAGATGCCTTTTTTTGTGCCAGGTGGGGTGGCTCACACTTGTAATCCTAGCACTTTGGGAGGCCAAGGTAGATGGATTGCTTGAGCCCAGGAGTTCAAGACCAGCCTGGGCAACATAGCAAAAATCCTTCTCTACCAAAAAAAAAAAAAAAAAAAAAAGAGATTGAGAAAAACACACCTGTGGTCCCAGCTACTTTGGGAGGCAGAGGAAGGAGGCTTGCTTGGGTCTGGGAGGTCGAGGCTGCCGGGAGCTGTGATCATGTCAGTGCACTCCAGCCTAGGCGAAAAAGCGAGACTCTGTCTCGAAATTTTAAAAAAGATATTTTCCCTTTCCTCACTCCCTCTGCTTCGGAGGTCAGAATCTGCTGTCCTCGGTGTACCAGCTGAGGCCCACGGGCCTTCCTAACAACTAGGATTCCCCTCTTTTCTTAATGCCTACGCACATAGGACCAACCTTGTTTGGGGGGTACTTCATCCAATATTGCCTTATTATTCTACAGAGAAATTTGGTCTGGGGGAAGAGCAGGGGGAGATAGTGGAACATGCCCTAGCCTAGGTTTCAGGAACCCCAGGTTAGAACCCCAGGGGCTCTGCCACTTAACTGCGTGAGCTGGGACAACTCATTGCTCCTCGGAGTCTGTCTGCTCCACTGAAAAGTTGGAATAATAAAATCACACCAGTCTGATGGAGGTGATGGGTGTGACAAGTCAGAAAATGAATGTGAAGTGTTTCATAAAAATAATAGCTGGTAATTTGGTTATTACTATGGGTCTGGTGCTAAGTGCCGTACATGATGTCAAATCCCTTAATCCTTACAGCAACCCTATGAGGCAAAGTGCAGTTATTCCTCCCATTTGATAAATGAGGAAACCAAGGTTCAGAGTGGAGAAGTAATTTGCCTAACGTCAGGAGCCTGTATGTGGAGGAGACGGGTTAGAACCCATGGGTTGTGACTTCAGAATGAACACGCTTGACCACTATATAAACTGTCAAGTGCTGGCCAAATGACAGGCTTTGTGTTGTTATATAACTACCCGATGAACTAATGCAAGTAGAAGCCAAAGGCGTCCACGGCAGTCCCTGGGTCTTGCAAACCCTGTATGCGTCACACAAATCGAAAATGACAGTAAGAAAACACAGTGAAGCAGCAATTTCCCTGGGTTTGGGTTTAATTTTTCTACCAATAATACAATCAAACCTTGAGCCAGGCTGAGAAGTAAATAGGAAGGGAAAGGTTAAGGAGGAGGATTGCCAAACAGCTGTCGAATGCCTGCAAGGGCCTTTGCTCTGCCCCTAGCTTCCTGCCCCAAACCCTCAAGCACCAAGCTGCAGATTCTCAGTCATCAAACCTTAGGGCAGGAAGGAACTTTGGAGATTCTCTGGCCCATCTCCCATTAGTTCACAGACAAAAGATCGAAAGCCCCAAAGGGAAGGTGTCTCGGTCAAGGTCAAGGGCTACTTCCCATTAGTTTAGCATTTATCAAACACTGCACCACTCACAAATATGGTCTTGTTTGTGGATGAGCCACTGACACCCTGAAAGAGGAAGTAATTTGCCCAAGGTCCCATATTAGTAAGTATCAGAACTGAGATTCTAAATGCCCAGGCAAGAGCTCTCACCACCGTAGCACACTGCCCGGTGGAGAGCAGAACCCCAGGTCCAGGCTGCCAGTTCAAGTCTCTTTTCCTAACACTAAGCTGCTGCCTGCAACGTCCTGGGAGATTCACCAACCCCTCCTGGCAGTGTATGCTGGAACACCCGGGACTCCACACCGTGCCTGGTAATATGGACGCAGGCCCACTCACATACCTCCAATACCCCTGCATTGAGCAGTGAGGCCCCCTGTCCAGGAATTGCCACAAGACCTTTGTCTGTCTGGGTCAGCCACTATCTTCCCCTTCAGCATCCCTCTGGCGCCTAGTAAACCCACAGATCCTGGCTCTTCACTCTCTGACTTGTTTGTATAGGAAGTCAATCTAAGAGCCAAAGGCAAATTCCTCACCTCATAGACTCTTTGTTCCCTGCCTTTGGTGACATACAAAGGGCTCTGGCTTGGGCAATGCAGGCTTTAGAGTGGAGGTGCTGGAGTCTGATTATGCTGGGTTCAAATAATACATCATCACTTGTTGCTGTATTACTTTGGGCAAGTTACTTACCCTCTCTGGGCCTCAGTGTCTTCATCTGTAAAGCAGAAAACCTTAACAGTACCTACTTCACAGGATGGGGGGAGGATTAAATGAGATATTGCATGTAGAGCATTTTGATGCCTGGCACATAGTGGTTTCTCAATGAAAACTGTAATTATTATACTACTGCAACCTTAGGAAAGACACAGTACTTCTAAGTTTGCCCATTTCCAAAAGCCCAGAGTTGTATCAGATAGTTTCCTAAGGTCCTTCCTGCTTTAAAGGTCTAAGAAATTACTTGACTCCAGATGAATTTATTTTTCTTTCCTTCTTGCCCCTGAAGGCACTTCAGGATTTCAAGACTTCAGCCTTAAGCAGAGCTGTGCTCTGAGCTGTGCTCAGAGGATGTGCTCAATGATTTAAGAGCCTAGAAACAAGCATTTCAAAATATGCACAAAAACCCGACATCTCAAACATCATCTGGCCTCTGCAGGTTTTTGTTTGTTTGTTTTGTTTTGTCTTGTTTTGAGATAGAGTTTCGCTCTTGTTGCCCAGGCTGAAGTGCAGTGGCACAATCTCCACTCACTGCAACCTCCGCCTCCCAGGTTCAGGTGATTCTCCTGCCTCACCCTCCTGAGTAGCTGGGATTACAGGCGCCCGCCACCACGCCCAGTTCATTTTTGTATTCTTAGTAGAGACAGCGTTTCGCTGTGTTAGCCCAGCTGGTCTCAAACTCCTGACCTCAGGTGATCCGTCCACCTCGTCCTCCCAAAGTACTGGGATTACAGCACCCAAACCTCTGCAGGTATTTTTAAATACCCCTCTAGCTGAGGTTAGCATTAGGGTTGGAATCAGCGTTGCTGTTAAATTCAGGGCCAAGGTCAGCTTTGAGAGACTCAGCAGTGGGATGTGCTAGATATACTGGTGTTTTCAGGTCAAACACCTGTATTTGGCTTCTCATAGAAAAGTAGGGAACACACCTGCAGCCTGTGAAGGGGCCAGGACAAAAGGATTTGATGTTTATCTTGACAGCAGTGAACACCCATTGAAGCGTTTTAAGCAGAGGAAGTCCTAAGGGGAAACTTTCTGCAGAGATGGAAATGGACTATGTCTTGATTAAGTGTTGGTCACATAGCTATGCCCATATATATAAACATTTATTGATCTATACTCTTTAAAAGTATTTATTTTACTGTATGTAATGTACACATCAATTTTTTTAAAGTGTGCCCCAGCTAATAAGAGGCAGAGCTGAGATACAAATTCAGAAAGGACCAGATGAGACAGTGAGACAGGGTTATGCAAATGCAGGGCTGTATCCTATCTTCATTACAATATTAGTGTTTTACTCATCATGAATTTATTTGCATTGATATTCATTTACTTAAATATCACAATAATAAGCCAGGAACAGTGGGACATATGTGTAGCCTCAGCTATTTAGAAGGCTGAGGCAGGATGATCACTTTAGCCCAACCTGGGTAGCATGGCAAGACCCCATCTCTAAAAATATGTACATACGGCCGGGTGTGGTGGCTCAGGCCTGTAATCCCAGCACTTTGGGAGGCCGAGCGGGGCTGGATCATGAGGTCAAGAAATGGAGATCATCTTGGCCAACATGGTGAAACCCCATCTCTACTAAAAATACAAAAATTAGCTGGGCGTGGTGATGGGTGCCTGTAGTCCCAGCTACTTGGGAGGCTGAGGCAGGAGAATTGCTTGAACCCAGGAGGCCGAGGTTGCAGTGAGCCGAGATCGCGCCACCGCACTCTAGCCTGGCGACAGAGCGAGACTCCGTCTCAAAAAAAAAAAAAAAAATACATACATACATACATACATAAAATAATATTAAAATATTTATTTTGATTTATGAGTTTGGAGGCACCTTCTCAGATTTTTATTTAATTTTCATCTCATTTCATTTTCATTTTTATTGAATTTCAGGGAAGTGTCTCACCCTCCTTACCCTAGTCCTGGCCCTGATCATCCAGCTCTGTTCCCTGCCAGGGTACATGCTCTTAACCACCCGACTATGTGGCCTCTCCCAGACAAGGGCACCATCAGGATTCAAGGAGATTTGAAGGAGATGCTGGGAGCTGGATGAGAAGGAAGATTGCAAAGAGGCTCCCAGGGACTGGCTCTGGCAAAATACAAAGAAAAAAGTTTATAAAGCTTTTAAATAAACCTGTGAATGACAAGAAAGATAGTAAAGAGATAGAGTAAAGAGATAGTAAAAAGATAGAGAAAAAGGAGGTGTTTGGACCCAGGAAGCAAATCCTTGCTCACCAACCTCCCGTCCACACCATGCCGCCTGCCTGAGAAAGTCTGGGCTGGTGGTCCCAGGGCTGACCCGACCAGCCCGCTCTTGCAAGCATCTTTCATCATCGGGTTCAACTGCTCAATGCAAACATTTTGATGAAGATTTTTGTGTATAACAAGGATAGCAAATGATTCTTTGCATTACATAGTGGTTGAAGTTTGCAAACACTTTCCCATATGTTACCCAGATGGCATCTGGGCCTCTCTCCTTGCCTCACCGATCTAGATGTGATTTTCTTGGACTTTCGTTCATTTCACAATCTCCTAGTATATTTATGCAAATTCCAAGAGGATCGGGAAACCTCTGCTCCTACCTCCAGGGCTGCTCCTGTGCTATCACTGACCCAGATTCCATGCTCAAATCCGAAGTGATTTCTGAGTGGGATGAATTTCACCAAATATTTGGAGAGCACACACGACAGGGTCAGAGCAGAAGGGGAGCAGCTTCGCCTTTCACCTCTCAGGGTCCCAGCTCATAAACCTCCCCAGGTTGTCTAGAGAGCTCCAGATTCTCTTTCTAACAGGTAGAGCAATTCTACCTGCTCAGGTCCAGGAGCCCTGCCGGGTCTCAGTCCCTCCCTAAAGAGCCCAACAGGGCACCTGGGAGACTAGAGACTCTTCCTGCAGAGAAAAGGCCCCCAGTTTTCAGTTACAATGAGGGAAATTGAAAACCTCTCTCCTTGCCATGCAGATCTAGAAGTGATTTTCTTGGAAGCATGACCAGTGACCAGCACAGCTTACAGGAGGGAGAGCCCGGCGTCTTCCAGCTTGTAACTAAAGATTTGAATGACATTTTGGGGTTTTTTTGTTTTGTTTTGTTTTTTTGATTAAGTCTCACTCTTGTCCCCAAGACTGGAGTGCGATAGCGCAATCTCGGCTCACTGCAACCTCCACCTCCCGGGTTCAAGCAATTATCCTGCCTCAGCCTCCAAAGTAGCTGGGATTACAGGTGCCTGCCACTACACCCGGCTAGTTTTTGTATTTTTGGTAGAGACGGGGTTTTACCATGTTGGCCAGGCTGGTCTTGAACTCCTGACTTCAGGTGATCTGCCCGCCTCAGCCTCCCAAAGTGCTGGAATTACAGGCGTGAGCCACCGCACCCAACCAGATTTGAATGACTTTTAATCTTTCTGTCTCGTTTTCTTGTCAGAGGAATTGTGGGAGTCCCCTGAGAGCTCTTCTTCCAACCTCTCTGACCCAGCCTCTTTGGGGCTGCACTTTGTCAGCACCAGCTTGGGAATGTAGAGAAATCCAGGCAGGGGCAGGTGACCCAGCTGCTGTTCCCACCAGTCCCAGATGTCCTTCCAGGGCCTCTTCCTCCTCATCTCCCCTCACTTCCACTAATGGTCTTCAATGTACCTTGTAACAGAAGAATTCAAATTTGTAAATTAAATGAGGGCACTACATGGAAGCTTCTAGAAACACTAACATCAACAGCAAGAAGAAAATTAAAAGGACTCATTGCCCCCTCTATGTGGAGCCTTTTGGAACTGTATCTTGCCTGCCCACACTCTGATGGTAGCCAAGGGCAGGGCTGAGGGTGTGCAGGCTCCCTGGACCCTTGGTAAAAACACACCTCTGGCCGGGCGTGGTGGCTTACACCTGTAATCTCAGCACTTTGGGATTTGGCGAGCAGATCACAAGGTCAGGAGTTTGAGACCATCCTGGCCAACATGGTGAAACCCTGCCTCTACTAAAAATACAAAAAGTTAGCTGGGTGTGGTGGCACGTGCCTGTAGTCCCAGCTACTCGGGAGGCTGAAGCAGGAGAATCGCTTGAACCAGGGAGGCGGAGCTTGCAGTGAGCCGAGATCATGCCACTGCACTCCAGTCTGGGCGACAGAGTGAGACTCTGTCTCAAAACAAAAACAAAAATAAAAACAAAAAAACAAAAAAACAAAAAAAATGATCCTCTGTGTTTGTACAGGTGGAGCTTCTTCAAGAAAAAGGGATGAGTGTGTACACAAGCCTGCATAGATGTGTGTGTGTTCACTCTGGATCTGTCTATAAGTATGGGGGTCTTGGAGTTTCCGAGCATGTCTCTGTGTGTCTGGGTGTCTGTGCCTGGGAGCTTCACATTCCTACATGTGTGTATGATTGCACTTGCCCATCTGTGTGTGTGGATGTCCCTCTGCGGTTAGGTTTGGGAGGTGTCTCTGCGTACCAAAGTCTCGGCTTCTGGGTGTCTCCCTGCCCAGGTAGGTGCGTGTCTGCATCCCTGGGTGCCAGGGAAAGGTGCAAGTACAGATGTGTGGTGTGTCCTGCCGTGAGTGTGAGTCAGAGTGTGTAGGTGTGCATAAGTGTAGAGGGACAGCAGAGCATTAGGGCTCACAGAAGCCGCAGCATACGTACACACTATCTTTGCAAAGCAAGTCATCTGTTTTCCTGGTTTTGTTTCTTTCCTCCCCATGGACTCTGGACCCTCCTTGAAAACAAAGGGAGCTTAAAAAACGCAGCCCTTCCTGTGTTCCCAAATGTTCAGAATGCTGCGGTGCACTTGAACCGTGCCAGCTCGGATGCCCAGCCCTGCCGCTGTCGCAGGAAGTTACCCGCCCGCCGCACTGCCAACACCCACTTACACAGCGAGCCCAGGAGGGCGGGTGGGAAGGAAGGAGGAACTGCACAGCTCGCTGCGCCCTTATGCCCCAGCCAGTGGCAGGCCCTCCATGGGAACTGAGACTCTGTGTGGGGACATAAGAGCATCATTTGGGGGTTTCCTCCAAAGCTGGGGTTGCAGGGAGACAACACCTTTACATGGAAATTATTACCAACCAACCAGGTGTCCAGGGACCCCACTTTCCATTTCACAAGGTCAGTTCTAGGTAGACGTCAACATTTTCATCATTTCAATGCACATTCACCAAATACCTACTATATGTTAGACGCTGTGAAAGATAAAACCACAGCTTTGCCACCCCAGGATTGGTTCCCCCACCTCCTCACTCGGGGCACCCAGTGTCCTCCATAACATGAGGGGGTTAAACTGGGTAGCACCAAAGCCTCTTCCACATCAGAAATTCTGTGATTCTTTTGTGGCAAGTTCATGAGTCTGTGCTCCTACACTTCTCCCTGCTCCACCATTCCCCGGATGGGGCAGATCAACCGTGTCCCCATCTCTCTCAGCTCTGCCCAAGTGCCCATGCCTTTCCCGCCTTCCTTCCTCCCCTCTGAGAAACCTCCTCTCAGTCCTTGTTTACTCAAAGCTGTAAATTCCTCATGAACTCTTTCTTCTCTCTTTGTCTACACTTGAACAGGTTCCCTTCCTTACTCTAACCCCACTTTCTACCAGGACAAGCAGAGCCCTCCCAGAAATGACCGCAGCCCATCTTGGCGACCTTAGGTCCTACATCATCCCTAACATCTCAGCAACAGAGTTGTCAGGTTTGGGAGGTGTACAGAAATCTCAGCTTCTGAGTGTGTCCCTGGCCAGAGAGGTGCAAGTGTGTCCCTGGGTGCAGAGGAGGGTGCCAGAAAAGATGTGTGGTGTGTCCTGCCTGTGAGCACTGGTCAAGCTGTGCTGCACAAGGGGCACCCCCCAGCACACAGTCTCCTCCCAAGCCCAGCCTCTTCTCAAGCCATTCCCTCTGCCTACTGGGAACACCCTTTCCTCCCTCTACCCCCAACCATTTCCTTCCCTTGAGATCACAGTCATTTCCAGGTCCATCTCAAACACCTCCTCCTTCCTTAGGCCTTTCCTGATTCCTCCTTCCACACCCAGTAGACATGAGCTCTGTCTGATTTGAAACCTTTCCTATAATGCAGAATATTTGGCCTTGACTTTCAGTGATCGATATATTTATCCGTTCTGCACAAGAAGACTTAGATCCTTAAGACTAAGCATCCAAACATGTGTCTTGCTCATGCTTGGATCCCCATATGTTGCATCAACATTGCAGGTGCTCGGTAAGCGTCTGCACAACTCAGTGCAAAACTCAGCCATGGAATGTCAGGAGTTGGGTAGCCTGGTTGGAGAGCATGCCACTGTCAGGGGAAGAGGTTGCAAAAGCAGAAGGAAAGAGTCTTTTTTTTTTTTTTTTTTTGAGACAGAGTCTCACTCTATCGTGCAGGCTGGAGTCCAGTGGCACGATCTCAGCTCACTGCAAACTCCGTCTCCTGGGTTCACACCATTCGCGTGCCTCAGCCTCCTGAGTAGCTGGGACTACAGGCGCCCGCCACCATGCCCGGCTAACTTTTTGTATTTTTAGTAGAGATGGGGCTTCACCGTCTTGGCCAGGATGGTCTCGATCTCCTGACCTCGTGATCCGTCCGCCTTGGCCTCCCAAAGTGCTGGGATTACAGGCGTGAGCCACCGCGCCCGGCCAGGAAGGAGTCTTGGAAGTCACAGCCAGGTGGTCAACCAGTGACTGTCCCTGTGATGAGCCTGAGACCCCAAACATCTCCCTTATCCGAAATGGCCTGAATGTGTGAAGAAAGAAGAAAGATGCTGAAGTGGTCTATTTGTTCCATCTGGACACAACTTTTCCAAGAAAGAAAAAGCAAGACCGTGTCATGTACTGAGATAACGCTGGGCTGGGGATGGCAAACTTGGGTGCCTTCGGGCCAGTTGGGAGAACGGGGTAGTTGGTGACAAACTAGAGCATCTGTCCCATTTATAGGGAGCTGGCCTTGCCTGCAGAAATGTGGCACATGGGTGACTGGATGTAACCATTGTTCCAAAAAGCCGCATATCCAGAGTTTCATATGAAATCCCTCACTTTATAAGTGTGGGCAATCTATTCCATTAGAAAGAAAAATCAGCAACACTGAGTGGTCCCAGTGAAATCTGTCCACATTCAGCCTGTGGGCTGCCAGACTGAGGTTCCTACCTAGGTGCATGCCAGGTTATGAAGTGACATGACTGTGACCGGCTCCCTGCTGAAGCTAATTCTAAAATCCAACCAGAGAAAATGCTGGGTATGCCAGTAAACTAACCCTGGGTACAGAAAGGCAGTGGACAAGGGATAGGAGAAGGTTTAGAAAGTCTTCGTGGTCTCCGAAGCCAGGATCTTTGCATGCCTTGAGAATCATGACCCAGAAGGTAGGCAGAAGGCTTAGGTCGGTCACCAGCTTACTTGACTTGAGCAAGTGACATCCTCTTTCTGAGCTGCAGAGTCTCCTTGTACAATGAACAGGCAGGACTAGAATATCCCTGAGGTGCCTTCCAGCCTCTGGCGAGGAAATGCTAACCGATGACTGTGCGACGAATGGGTCTCATGGTGGCAGAAGAGAATTCCTATTGGCAGGGCCCAGACTTGGGAGCTTAAGATGTGGACCTTGCATCCTCCCACATGGCAGTGACTTCCAGCAGGTGCCCAGCCACCAAAGGCCCAGCCCAAGTCCTCACAGTTCCACCCCGATCCTGGAGTCATCGCCAAAATCTCTATCCATGGATGTGGTGCAGGCACTAGAAATCAGAGGACTGTTGGACAGGTCCCGACAGGTGTTATATGGTAGGAGTTATGAAGAGGTGGCCCAGGGGAGAAGCCAGTCCAGCTAAGGTGGCAGGAAGGTTTTCTGGTAAATGATTACCAATGAGATGAAAGTATTTCAATAGCCTGACAATGGGTATGAGCGGGCAGGTGTGTATCCACCAACCATCGGTTCAGCCCTCCTCAGAATGCTGCCTTTCCTGGGGACTGCAAGGCAGACCCAGATGATGGCAACAGATTTGAAAGCAACCCCCCACCCAGGCTCTGGGAACGTCCCCAGCAAGCCCAATTCACTCCAGAGCCCCCGCCCCAGGCCTCCCTGGGCATTGGCAGAGAACAGGCACCGTTCCAAACCCTGACTTCATGCTGACCACCAAATCCCCAAGCCAGGGAGGGAGCGATGATGTCACTGTCCCCATGTTTCAGAAAAGCAATAATCGGACTCGGAAGAGGATCAACTTTCAAGGCAGAAGTCCAAACAGTTGATCTTGGCAAGGGCCTCCGAGGATTGCCTCATAGAAGGAGAGGGCTGGCATGCTTGTGAGCATCGTTTGTTATGAGCTGGGAGGCGGCAGTGTCCTTGGACTCAGGAGAACCTTGGGGACCCTGTCAAGATGGAGAATGTCGAATCTGAAACAAATGAGCATTGGTGTCCTCGATTCCCGTCACAACCTTCTTTCGTGGTGGGAGGGGACACCTCGGCGCTCACAGAGAAGCCTTTCTGACAGAGTTCCGTCACCCCACCCTGGACCCAAGTCCCCTCTCATTATTATAAAAATGCCACCAGTTTCCTCAATTCGAATAAGTCCTATGAAGACGGGGACTTTGTTCACCACTGTATCCCAACGTCTCTTACAGAGTTAAAGAAATCAATAAATATTGGCTGAATGAATGGTGAGGAGAGGAATGGAGTGGGAAGTGGCACGTCTGGATTCCAGGGATCCAGGAGCATATCCAGGTTTGCCAGCTGGGCCTGTGGGCCAGGCAGGAGAGGCAGGTTGGGGTTATGGGAGGACCTGCCATTGATTGCTGGAAGTGCACGTTACGTATTTTCAAAAACTTGGCCTGGCATGGTGGCTCATACCTGTAATCCCAGTGTTTTGGGAGGCCGAGATGGGAAGATCACTTGAGCCCAGGGGTTCCAGGCCAGCCTGAGCAACATAATGAGACCCCATCACTACAAAAACTAAAACATAAAATATTAGCCAGGTGTGATGGCATGCACCTGTAGTCCCAGCGGCTATGGAGGCCAAGGCAGGAGGATCACCTGAGCCCAGGAGTTTAAGACTGAAGTGAGTAATGATCATGCCCCAGCTGTCCAGTCTGAGCAACAGCGTGAGATCTTGTCTCAACTGAAAAAATAAAAATAAAAACAGCAAAAAAAAAAACTATCCTTTGACAATCTGTGACAGCCTTCTCCCTGGGGTTCACAATCTAACTTTCATGCTCCTTCCATTAAAGTCTGGTCCCTTTTTTAACAGCTGTTTGGCTAACCTATTGAAAAGGCCCCACTGCAGGAAAATGTGTTCAGGAAGAACAAGTCTCCCTTGCCCTCCCGCCCCTAAACTACACTTCTACTATGGTCTCAAATAAGCTCGGTCACATCTCTGTCCCTGAGCACGTCATGTCCCCTCCCTGGCCTTCAGTTTCCCCTTCTACATAAAACACAAGCTAAGCTAGAAACATTGTAGGAAGAGTGTCTCAGCCCCCTTTAAGAAAAAGAAGCTTGGAGCCTCTCCCTGCAAAAATCCGATTCCTCACTAGTACAGAGGAACGGTTTTTTGCATCCGATTTCTGGAGATCACAGCCCCCTTGCAGCTCAACAAGGTAACCCAGGGTCAGAGCCTTTTGGACTTGCTAATCTGGAAGCCCCTGCCAGCTCTGACTTTCTGGAATGTTAACCAAAGTGTGGCTGTGAGAAAACACATTCCAGCTGCTCTCCTCTGAGGCCAGCACTGGGCTCCCCTCTCAGCTGCCCCTCAGGAAGGAAGCAGCCTTGGGCTTCACTAATGGCCCCAAATTCAGCCCCCAGTTTCCTCAAGACTCAGGTCCCAAATCAATAAACGTAGGCTTCATGGAAATGAGGCAGGATGCAGAAGGAAATCCAGGCAGCTCGACCTCAAAGGAATTTCCTTTTCCTTGCCTCTCCTTCCAGTTCTCTCTTTCAAGAGTTTGATAGAGGTGGGAACGGGGATTTGGGGGTGGGGGAACTGCTGAGATGTTTTTTTTCAACTGAGGCCCAGAGGAGGAGGTGAAGATGGGCCACAAGATAGGTCAGGGTTGGGGAGACAGGGCAGGGGACAGTGATGAATGTGGGTGGGGTCTCTGTGCATTCTCCAGGACAAAGTGGACTTTTCCAGTCGGCTGGTTTTCGAAAGCTATTTACGAAGCTGGACTAATCCAGCCCAGCTGTGCGGACTGTAAGCAAACAGGGCCTTTTGTGGGGTTCGGATTCCCCACCCCAGCCTGTACTTACAGAGCTCACTCCACCCTTCCTGTAGGGGAGGAAATGAGGTGCCCAGGTCAAGCAGAAGAGTTAAACCATGTGGTGACCTATCTGTCACCACCACCCTCAGCCCCACCTGTGGGGACCCAGCAAGTCTCACCTGCGCATTGGGATGGACACATAGATCTGAGTAGGGACACCTGCTCTTCCACTTCTTAGCTGGGTGAAAGTGAGTGAGTCCCTTAATTTCTCTGAGCCTCAGTTTTCCTCTCTGTGAAATGGCCATATTACCTAACCTCAAAATGGCACAGGCAGTGCTTAACAGAGGAGGTTCCATAATGTCTTTCTCCCTCTCTCTGGAATAGAGATTAGCGCATAGGAAGACCTTGGGTGAGGCAGGTAAAAGGCACCCCCTGTAAGGAAAATTTGGGAAAGGCAAGCACTCACTTCAGGCTGAGAAGCAGTTCCCAGCCCCAGGTGCACGGCTTGGCAACATCTGCCTCTTCTTACCCCCAAGCCCGGGGCTCCTGGGCAGACCAGCACCCACACAGCACATGCAAACAGCAGCCACAAAATCCAAGCTGTCCCGCCCACCCTCCGATGGAGATGGTTTTTCTATTAGAGCCCCAGTCTTTCAGTGGATCATTATTCCCTCTAAAATGCCTAATAAGGGGTAAAATTGGAGCATAAGTTCCTGGTTCATTCCTGAAGTCACTGGGGTGATGAGATCATGAAGTCACAGGTCAGAGAGGCCCTTAAAATGGAAAAAAAAAAAAAAAGGCAAAAGTTACCAGGCCCTCAGCGTTGTTCTAGCCTGCCTGACCCTCCTAAAGCTGCAGTATCATCATTTGACACAAGTGGCCCAGCAAAAGGAGACTTTCCTGGCTGGAGCTGCTCTCCTGGCGAGCCCAAGGGAGCATGGAGGGATCTGGGGTAAATGTCTTACGCGGTCGTGCACGCTTGCTCCAAAGGCCTTCTGTATTAGCCATCCACACCAGGAGTCTCTAGCTGTTGACCAGCTTCAGCCATCAAAAGCGTTTTGTTGGTCAGGCACGGTGGCTCACACCTGTAATCCCAACACTTTGGGAGACCAAGGTGGGTGGATCATGAGGTCAGGAGTTCGAGACCAGCCTGGCCAATATGGTGAAACCCCGTCTCTACTAAAAATACAAAAATTAGCCGGCTGTGGTGGCATGTGCCTGTAGTCCCAGCTACTCAGGAGGCTGAGGCAGAAGAATCGCTTGAACCCGGGAGGTGGAGGTTGCAGTGAGCCGAGATTGTGTCACTGCACTCCATCCTGGGCAACAGAGTGCGACTCCATCTTAAAAAAAAAAAAAAGTGTTTGGTTTGGGTTGTGAAGCTTCTTAAAACAATTTGAACCAAAGTTTGAAAATTAGGTAAGTTCATATCCAAAAATGCAGGCTTCCAGGTTCTCTTTGAAAATTGAGAAGAACTGAGCCAATTTGGGGTGGATTAAACACTCGTTTTCTTTTAAGACAACCGTTGACCCACTGAAACCACGGTTATGATGGCCTCCATACTATTTTGCCCCAGTCCCCCACCATCCAGGTTGTTCACCCACGCTGAGGCTGAACCGTGTTTGGTGGTCTTATCATTAGGGGAGAATAAAATATGTCTTATTTACCTTGTCTGTACCAAAAGTGGAGAAACAAAAGGTAAACTGAGAGGATTCAAGGAAAATGGAAACCACAAGATTTCTTTGTGGAAGTAGAAAAATATGCCTTTTATGATTCATATGTAAAAAAAAAAGTTTTGGAGTACACTGGCTCTCTTCACTCAAAGCCCCTGAGGCATTCACTTTTGACACCCATATTCTAAACCTTTTTTTTGTAAAGAACCATGACATTTTAAAGCTAGAGGCAATCTTAGAAGTTTGTAATTTTTTTCCAGCCAGATTTAAGATCTTTAAGTTTTATGTATCAGTTAGCTATTGGTGTGTAACAAACACCCCAAAAACTCAATGGCTTAAAATAATAAGAATTTATTATTCCTCACAAATCTATGAGTCAGTTAAGTGGCACTTCTTGTCTCAGCTGGGCTTATTCATCTGTCAGTGGTCAGCTGTGGTCAGCTGTGGTCGTGTCGGTAGCTCTGATCTTGGCTGGGTTCTGTCCTGTGTTTGGAGGTCAGCTGGCTGTAAGCCAGTCCTGGCTGTCCTCATCTGAGATGAGTAGGCTCTCTTCCACATATTCTCTCAACTTCTAGCCGACTAACACAGGCTAGTTCACAAAATGATGACGGGGTCCCAGAGAGAGCTGAAACATGGAATGTCTCTGGGGATCTAGGCAGAACTGGGACACTTCTGCTGCACTGCCTTGGCCAAAGAAAGTCACAAGGCCAGCCCAGATTCAAGGGGTAGGGAAAGAGATGCCATCTCTTGGTGGAAGGAACTGCAAAGTCATGTTGTAAAGGCCATGGACACAGGAAAGTCAGTAATTAATACTATCAGTGCAGTCAATCTAACATGAGTTGGGACTGTGTCTGATGCTATGGGAGCCGCTATTTCCAAATCCAAATTTGAGATTTAAGGGTTCATGGTGTAACACAGTATTTCAATTGGGTTTGTCCTGGACACTCCAGAATGAATGTTCACATTTATTCCTCCACGTCACTCTAGCACAGTCTGGCCCAGTGACCTCCGCTGTTGATTATCTGACCCAATTCAAAACCTGGTATTTCAGAATAGGGGTGGAACTCCTATGTACATTTTGGAATCAAAGGCTGGTATTTATTAACAGGCCATTAACTTTATAGGAGTTCAGGTCTATGTGCCATTTAAGTCAATCACTTTTATTTTACAAATGAATAAATTAAAATCCAGTGGTAAAGCGACTTAGCCATAATCATATGGTTAGGTAGGCCGGTGCTGTTGGACCTCAACATGTTTGTGAATCACCTAAGCACACTGTGAAAATGCAGCATCTGAGCAGCATGTCTGGGCTGGGGCCTGAGAGTCTGCATTTCTAATAAGAGCCCAGGTGATGCTGATGCTGCTGGCCCTGCAACCAAACGCTCAATATTAAGGCTCTGGATCTCACAGATTCCATAGCGAGGAGGTCACAGGTAGAAACACCTACATTTAGAATCCTATTCATTTGTAGTCCTTCAGCTTAGACCCATTTTACCAGTGGGTAAACTGAGGTTCACAAAGGAAGTGTTGGCGTTGGATCTACTCCCTGAGGTTTTACAGAAGGGGTTCCAAGGTCCTCCATCACCAGGCAACTCCCAGAGAGCTGAGCTTAAGGAGCTGTGGCCCACTTTGAACTTTCAGCTGTTGAAGGTAGGGGCTTCCTTTCCTGCTGAGACCTTGGGCTGTGGGCCATCTTTTCAGTTGTTGGGGACTCAGCTCATGATGTTGTCCCAGGGGTCTCTAAGTCCCAGAGCCTGAGATTGTCTGGTTAGTGATTTAGGAGCTTGGCAGCCTCTCTTGTTCTATTATGCAACCTCTGAACATTCCGTCCAAAGGCCTTTTGGCACGCTACACATTTTCAGAATGAAAGGGGGGAAGATGAACATTGCCCTTGCTCATTTGCCTAATTTAAAAGCATCTAGAAGCTTTTTTTAGAAGGGGGAAAGAAACACCATCCATCTGAAATGGAGGAAGCACCTCATCAAGGAGCCAAGAGAGACGTGGAGACGTAAGTTTCGAGGGCTGACACATTCATAGACGAACCTTGTGCCCAGTTTGTTTGTTCCCATCCACTTCCAGCTTGGAAACCACTGCCTTTTTGGAAGTTCTTGTGCTGGGAGGAAATTGCTTTTTCCTAAGGGGAGACCTGAACTCTCCTCGCCCCACTCAGGCATCAGTTTCCTACAATTTCACATGAGCTCAGTTCGGCTCCCAAACATTTATTGAGGGGCTACTCTACAACTGTGTGTCAGGCACTGTGCTGGATCTGTCCATTCGATCATCAAAGATTTAGTGGTTAGGGACAGCCCTGTGCTACACGTTTCTGCATTCACTTAACAGTGGTTTATTACCAGGCGTCACACCAGGCTCTGGGGATAAGAAGGGACTGAGATAGGTGTGTTGTGGCTACACCTAGTCTAGCCAGAGAGAGAGTAACTAAGTGATCCTCATTGGTGTATTGCAATAAGGAATTACTTATTGTGATAAGTAATCACAGTAGAGTGCCTACTGGAAAGGCAGAGATAGAAGAAGTCTTGCTCCAGAAACAGCATAGAGGAGAATGCAGGTCGCCCACCTAGACTCACAGCTGACAAGCTCTCCTCAACCTCGGGCAAGGTCCTCTTCCTGACCCCAACCCCTCCTCTCCCTGACCCTAACCCCTCCTCCCCCTGACCCCAAACCCCTTCTCTCCCTGACCCCAAACCCCTCCTCTCCCTGACCCCAACCCCTCCTCTCCCTAACCCTGCCTCCCACACATACCCATTCCATCTTCCAGCCAGAGAAGGTTTCTTTCTTAAATGAGAATCTAATGGTGTCATTCCCCTACTAAAAATTCTTTACTGGGCTTCCCACTATTTGCAGGATTAAGTCCAAACTTCTCAGAATAGTTTATGAGGCTTTTTACAATTTGGCTCCAAATCTGCCTTTCAGCTCTGGGTCCCACCTCACTTCTCCATCATTCATCCTTCTCTCTCCCTGTACTGAATATCCTGAGCTCCACGGGATGACTCAGAACAAGGGGCTCTCTCTCTTTAAAAAAAAAAAAAAAAATGTGTTATGGAAATGTTCAAATGTAGGCAAAAGCAGAGTCAGTGATGTGAGCTGCCGCCGTGTTCCCATTGACCAGTTCCAGGACAGGCCCAATCTCATCACCTCCATGTCCCTACCCACCCCCGCTCCAAACCTCACACGGGATTATTTTAAAGCAAATCCAAGACACAATGTCCTTTCATCTGAAAATACTTCAGCATGTATTTCTGACAGATGAGGAAGGTCCTTCTTTCTTGTTGAGACTCCAAGTTTGTGGCGGGCAGAATAACTGGATTTGTGGTACAGTTTTAATGTGCACATTTAACAAGCCAATGTTTTTAACAGACACCCACATCCATACACACACACACACACACACACACACACACACACACGGCCCAGTGACTGTGTGTCTACCGTCATTTGGAGAAACCATTGAAGGATCTCTATTTGAGGCCCTTCTTAAATGTGAAGCCTTGGCCAGCCCTTCCCTCCCACGGTACCTTCCACCAACCTTTCACCCCTGTGGTTGGCCCTGTTTCCTGAATCCTCCAACCACTTTCACACCTTTGTGCCTTGTGTCCCTTGTGGCCACTTCTGCCTGCAATGTCCTTTCCTCTGCTTGGCAAACTCCTGCATGACCAGATGCCCAGTGCAAATGTCCACGATACCTCTTCCAACAACCTCCCGTCCTCCACAGGTCACCACTCGCTCTTCTTTGCTTCTATAGCATTTTGTCTTCGTAATTCTCCTGAATGTTTATATTTCTGAGTTGAAATCATTTGCTTATGGATCTGCTGCCCATGCCAGCCTGGGAACCCTTCGACGGTAGGGTCTGGGTCCTTTCTGTGTCCCCCAGAGAGGCAGTCTTGTCCCCACGCATGGATTCTGGCTTCAGCCTTGCCTGGATAAGCTATTGAATTCAGTCTCGGTGTCTTGTTTGTGAACCCGGGATGCTATTACACTCAGCACTATGACAGGCCTCTCGTGTGGATTCAATGCCCTGTGTCTGTGCAACTACTGCAGCCCGACTGCCGCAAGGAGACACTGAACAACTGTGGCCTCTATCACCGGGTGTCAGCAACGACTCCTCCCTTAAAGGGGCCTCTGAGCCAGAGACATGTCTCGCCCTCGGCACAAGGCCCCAGTTGTGTTTGGACCCTGGTCGTCTTCCCCTCTGTGAGAGACACTGAAGGTTTCCCGGTGGGTCCTGGGCCGCTGAGCCTGCGGTAAAGGACCATGGACCAGCTCGCCACCTCAAGGCTCCTGCTGCCCCTCACCTCCTGCCCTCATGCAGGAGAGCAGGCCCTGCGAACTCTGCACCCTTCCCTGGGCGCTCCTACACAGAAAGTCAGCGCTGTCACTCTGGCTCCTGGCTGGGTCCGAGGGAGTGCCCCTCTCTCCTCGCAGCTTGCAGGGAACTCCTGGCATTCCGCATTCCCTGGGAACCTCAGGTGCCTAGGAAGGCTCCATGTGCCAGGCCAGTTGTGACCCAGGGAAGGTCTTGCAGCTTGGCTTTCAGCCAATCCATTCCCACACATTCACTCGCCGAAGTGAGGGAGACTGCGCCCCCGTTGCGTTCCCTCCACTTTGCAGCTGAGAAGCTGTCCCTGTCCTACCTGGAGGCCCCTTTTCCCAGGAAGACCTCCTCTGGCCCAGCCGTGCTGCGAACGAGCCCCAAAACAGCCCTCCTCTTCCCAAATCTCTACTCCCTGCAGACAGTTGGGAAAAAGAGGCCTGTGTTCTATCTCGCCGAACACCGCAGTGATGTTTCACACACTAGGTTGCATTTAAAACTGCTTCATGGCCAGCCTCTTAGAACAAGTGTGATTCCCTTATTAGAGCGTGCATTCCCTCAAAGCCCACTCCCTAAGCTGAGAGCAGTGGTGTTCCCACCTGGTGACTTTTCCCACCTCCTCCAGAATGAGGCAGAGCTGGACGGAGCCGAGCCCTGCTAATTACTGTGACCCTGTACCCCTGTTGTCCCCTTCCTGAATCCATTTCCCCATCTGTAGTTTTCTGGGTTTTTTTTTTTTTTTTTGAGACGGAGTCTCGCTCTGTCACCCAGGCTGGAGTGCAGTGGCGCGATCTCAGCTCACTGTAACCTCCGCCTCTCAGGTTCAAGTGATACTCATGCCTCAGCCTCCCGCTGGGAATTCAGGCTCCTGCCACCACGCCTGGGTAATTTTTGTATTTTTAGTAGAGACGGGCTTTCACCATGTTAGCCAGGCTAGTTTTGAACTCCTGACCTTAGGTGATCCACCCGCTTCAGGCTCCCAAAGTGCTGGGATTACAGGCGTGAACCACCCGCACATGGCCCCCCATCTGTAGCTTTCAAAGGGTTCTTGCAAGGATCAAAGAGTTAAATGCACATCAGCACTTAGCAGAGTGTCCACCACTGTCGGTCCCCAACCACGGTGGGGGTAATCCTTTAGCTTCCAACCCTTCTTCCCCACTGGCAGCATTTTTTTGAACATTTGTCTGGAATTTGCAGAATAAAATGTCCCTCGGAGTCAGGGGCTGCTTCCATGGGGCCAGCACAGTATGTGCTTCATAAAATTTTTTTTCCAGTGCAGAAGAAGACCCGGGATGGAACAAAACTACTTCTGGATTCGGAGGAGGGGGCCCCACTCTTGAGTTTTAAGGCTCAGGTTTCATAGTTTCATTTGATAACCTTGAACCTCAGTTTCCTTATTGAGTTTCCTTATTGATAAAGTTGAGGCAATGCCTTCTGCCTTTTGTATCTCGTTAATAATAACTACAAATGCAGAATGAAGTGGAGATTGAAGGATGGTTACTAGAAATGGGACCTGCCCATGGTCTCTGCTTCCCAGGCCTCAGTTTCCTCCTCTGTGTGATGAAGGCACTCTGCTGCTCTGGTGGACCTGTGAGTCCCCACGTCCCCACCTCTGGTCAGACAGGGTTCATCCCCCTGTCCACTCAAGGGGAGACCCCAATATAGTGTAATGAAGAAGACAGGGAGTCTTGGCAGCTGAAATAACCCTCAAGGGGTCATCAAATCCCTCCAGTGAGTCCATACAGAGCTGCCTGACCCCAGGCCCAGGAAGGAGCTGGAGTGACCCTTGTCCATCTCTCTCTTTGGGCTCAGAGTCAGTATCTCTGGGCTGCCTTCCCTGTTACCCACATACATCCATCTACTGCAGATACATGGCACACAGGTAGCCCATTAAATCCCTGCCAGCCAGCCTCCACCACAGAAGCCCCGATTCCTCCTGTCAGATGTCACTTTGGAAAGCTGAGAGCAATGGAGTGAGACAGAACAGCAGTTGCAGGAATGCAGTTGGGTTAACAGTAGTAATACCAAAAGCCAGCACTCCCTGTATGCCCAGCTGAGTGCTCTGTGTAGTTTAACTCATTTAAACCCTGAGACAATCTCTGTGGAACATCCTACTTTTAGCCCTATTCATAAATGCAGAACTCGAAGCACAGAGAAGTGAAGCAACTTGCCCGAGGACACACAGCTCAGCAGTGGTAGAGCTGAGATTCAAGCCCAGGTGGTCTGGCTTTAAAGCCTATAGTTTTAAGTGCTCACTGTGTTCTGCAGCTTCTTCCGTAGATGGAAGGAGGGGTGAAGGAGAGGCTAAAGAAAGCATGGTGCACCCTAGGCAGGGCTGAATTACAGCAAAGACACCAAGAGAGCACCAGTCACCTGGAATGGCAGAGGGTTTGATACAGGGGAGAAGGACGGAACTACTCTAGAAGTAGTTCAGTCAATACGTAATAATGATGATGGTAACAACAACAGCACGTGACGTTTACAGAGCTCTCGGCAATCTGTGTGCCTACATTCCTTCAATGAATCCCGTCAACGAATCCTTACAGAGCACCTACTCCATGCTGGGCAACCAATGAACCAAATGAACGCTATCCTTGCCCTCATGAAACTCAAATAAACATGGAAATAAATATATCAGGGCAAACCCAACTTTAGCTTTCCTTGTTGGTAGGATTAACTCCAGGCCTCAAAGCTTCCCCTCTGAATGGCTTCAAAGTTAGCCATGGCATAAGAGCACTTGAAAAATGAAGGTCATTTTCAGAAGGGAGAAGGCAATGGTCTTGTAAGGAGGAGGGAAGGCTAGAGATAATTCTCTCTCCTACCCTGCTCATGGTGTCCCGTACCAATATTTATTTATGTATTTATTATTTTATTTATTGTATTGTATTAGTTCATTCTCACATCACTGTAAAGGACTACCTGAGACTGGGTAATTTATTTTTTTAAAAAAAGAGGCTTCATTGACTCACAGTTCCACAGGCTATACAGGAGGTATGGCTGGGAGGCCTCAGGAAACTTACAATCATGTTGGAAGGGTGAAGGGGAAGCAGGCATATTTGCACATGGCGGCAGGAGAGAGAGAGAGAAGAGGAAGTGCCATACACTTTTAAACCATCAGCTCTCGTGAGAACTCCCTCACTATCACGAGAACAGCAAGGGAGAAACCTGCCCCCGTGATCCAATCACCTCCCACCAGGTCTCTCCTCCCAACATTGGGAATTACAATTCAACATGAGATTTGGGTGAGGACACAGAGCCAAACCATATCATTTATTTATTTATTTAGGACACAGGATCTCACTTTGTCACCCAGGCTGGAGTTCAGTGGTGCAGCTGCTCACTGCAGCCTCCAATTCGTGGGCTCAAGTGATTCTCCCACCTCAGCCTCCCAAGTGGCTGGGGCTACAGGCATGTGCCACCATACCTGGCTAATTTTTTTTCTTTTGTAGAGACAAGGTCTTACTATGTTGCCCAGGCTGGTCTTTAACTTTTGACCATAAGCAATCCTCCTGCCTTGACCTCCCAAAATGTTGGGATTTTGGGCATGAGCCACCATGCTTGGCCTCCAATATTTCTCTGTACTTTGTTCTTTAGCCCCTAAAGTTTTTCTACTCGCAGCACTTCTGACACTAAATGTGTGGGTTTTCCATACCAAGTGATTATCCAGTTCTCTATGGATACCATCTGGGTGTCCTGCAATTGAATTCAATTCTGACACTAACTAATTGCAGTTAGCACAGATCCCTCAGGTTAAGGGCTCAGCCCCACAAGACTGTCTCCCACTTCAGATGCCAGCTGCAAATTTGGATGCCCAGGGTGCCCACACTTCTATCTGACTTGGCTACAAGTTGGAGTTTCCACAACTCCCTACTCATATTTGATAATTTGCTATAACTGCTCGCATAATTCAGGAGACACTTATATTTATTGCGTTTTATAAGAGATGTTAGAAAGGATATAAAGAACAGTCAGATAAAGAGGAACATAGGGCAAAATCCAGAAGGGTCCCAAGGACAGGAGCTTCTGTCACCACGGAGTTGGGGCACACCACCCACCTAGCGCACGGAGGTTTTCAGCAACCCGGAAGCTCTCCAGTTCTGTAGTTGAGGGATTTTTATGGAAGCCTCATCACATAGGCATGAACCATTATTAACTCAATCTCCATCCCTTCTCTCCTTCCCAGAGGATGAAGGGTGGGACTGAAAGATTCAAGCCTCTATCTGGTGACCAGCCCCCATCCTGAAGCTATCCAGGAGCCCAACAAGAGTGGCCTCATTAGAACAAAAGATGCTCCCAGTACCCCTGTCACTCAGGAAATTACAAGGCTTTTAGGAGCTCTGTCTTAGGAACTGGAAGCGCAGACTAAATGCATGTTTCTGACCATGTCACAGCACCCTGAACATTCTTCCTTCTTAGCCCTTCTCTTTATCACCTTACTCATGGGATGACAAAGTGAGTAAGAATAAGCCAGAAGCAGAGATCTTGCTCACCCCAATAACTGTACAAAAGATCCAGCTCGGCCGGGTGTGGTGGCTCACACCTGTAATCTCAGCACTTTGGGAGGCCGAGGCAGGCAGATCACGAGGTCAGGAGTTCGAGACCAGCCTGGCCAACATAGTGAATCCCCGTCTCTACTAAAAGTACAAAAATTAGCCAGGCATGGTAGTGCGCTACTGTAATCCTAGCTACTCGGGGGACTGAGGCAGGAGAATCATTTGAACCCGGGGGGCAGAGGTTGCAGTGAGCCGAGATCGTGCCATCGCACTCCAGCCTGGGCAACAGGGCGAGACTCCGTCCCCAAAAAAAGAAACAACAACTCTAGCTCAAGCCCTCTGCTCTCAGATGGCCAAAGATACAACAGTGGATAAGACAGAAAAGGTTTCACATGGGATGCGAGACCCTGGTTCACCTGTAAAAATCCTCCTTCTTCCCAAATGTTAAAAATTCATGAGATGCCCAGTTAGATATAGAAATCATTTCTGATCCAGGGCATGGCCAAAGTATTACCCATATATCTGAGATTTGCTAGACATTTATTTGCCTTCATGGTCTGCAATCACTGGAAATACATATCCAGGTCATTCTAAAATATATTTAAACATCAGACACCATCCATACAACAGAATACTGTGTGGCAATAAAAAGGAATGAAGCACTGGTAAATGCTACAACATGGATGAACCTTGAAAACACACAAAGTGGCTGGGCGCAGTGGCTCACGCCTGTAATCCCAGCACTTTGGGAGGCCGAGGAGGGCAGACCACCTGAGGTCGGGAGTTCAAGACCAGCCTGACCAACATGGAGGAACCCCGTCTCTACTAAAAATACAAAATTAGCCAGGCGTGGTGGCAGGCATCTGTAATCCCAGCTACTTGGGAGGCTGAGGCAGGAAAATCACTTGAACCCGGGAGGCAGAGGTTGCAGTGAGCCAAGATTGTGCCACTGCGCTCCAACCTGGGCAACAAGAACGAAATTCCGTCAAAAAAAAAACACGCGCACACACACACACAAAGTGAAGGAAACTAGTCACAAAAGGCCACATATTGTGTGAGTCCATGTGTCTGAAATGTCCAGAATAGGGAACTCTGTAGAGCTAGAAAGTAGAGCATTGGTCATCAGAGGCTGGAAGGGGCTCCAGAGAAATGGGGAATGACTGGTACTATGCACCAGGTTTCTTTTTGAGTGATGAAAATGTTCCAAAATTAGGTTGTGTTGATGGCTGCACAACTCTGTGAATAACCTACAAGTACTGAATTGTACATTTCTTTTTTTTGGAGGTAGGTGGGTTGTGGTGGGGAACAGAATCTCAATCTGTCACCCAGGCTGGAGTGCAGTGGCGCGATCTCGGCTCACTGCAACCTCCGCCTCCCGGGTTCAAGTGATTCTCCTGCCTCAGTCTCCAGAGTCGCTGGGATTACAGGCGCCTGCCAACACACCCGGCTAATTTTTGTATTTTTAGTAGAGACCGGGTTTCACCATATTGCCCAGGCTGGTCTCGAACTCCTGACCTTGTGATCTGCCTGCCTCGGCCTCCCAAAGTGCTGGGATTACAGGCATGAGCCACCACACCTGGCCTGAATTGTACATTCTTTTATGACTAGTTTCCTTTACATTTCTAAAAGGGTGAATTTTATGGTATGTGAATTGTGTCTCAACAAAGTTGTAAAATAACAGCTTTAAACAGTTTAAAAATTCAGGCACCATCTCTGCACCTATAGTGGGTCAGATTTCACTGAGTCACATAAAAAGGTTATGCAAGATTTATAGGATAAAAACTGGGCAGAGGTCAAGTGCAGCGGCTACGCTTGTAATCCCAATACTTTGAGCGGCTGAGGTGGGAAGGTTGCTTAAGCCTCGGCGTTTGAGGCCAGCCTGGGCCACAAAGCAAGACCCTGTCTCCTCAAAATACATTTTTCTTTCTTTCTTTTTTTTTTTTTTAATTAGCTGGACATGGTGGCATATGCTTGTAGTCCCAGCTACTGGAGAGGCTGAGGCAGAAGAATTACTTGAGTACAGGAGTTTGAGATTACAGTGAACTATGATCACGCCACTGTACTCCAGCCTGGGCAACACAGAAAGAGCCTGTCTCTTAAAAAACAAAACAAAACACCAGGCAGGGTGTCATCACTAGAGTTTAAGTATATTTCTGCACAGGTAAATAAATACATAGAATCATTATTTATATAAGGAATATCAGATAAATTCATTATTCAATTTAACGATAACATTTATTTATTTATTTATTTATTGAGACAGAGTCTCACTCTGTCACCCAGGCTGGAGTGCAGTGGCGCGATCTCGGCTCACTGAAAGCTCTGCCACCCAGGTTCACACCATTCTCCTGCCTCAGCCTCCAGAGTAGCTGGGACTACAGGCGTCCGCCACCACGCCCAGCTAATTATTTTTTTTATTTTTAGTAGAGACAGGGTTTCACCATGTTAGCCAGCGTGGTCTCGATCTCCTGACCTCGTGATCCACCTGCCTTGGCCTCCCAAAGTGCTGGGATTACAGGCGTGAGCCACCGCGCCCGGCCCAATTTAATAACTTTAAAAATAATTTCAAAGCAGATATTTTTATAATAAATAGTACAAAAGGAAAACTTTAAAAGAGAAGAAAAAAAGAGCAATGGCCATTGCTGTATCAAGTACCCATTTGAAGGAGGGGGAGTTGTACTGATTTTAACTGCGTGTCAGTTTAAATTATCCCCAAAGAATTTCTGGCTAGGATCCAGATACCTATAACACGTATTTTACATGGAAACTCAAATCTTCACAAAAACCTCGGTCTCGGGTGTGCTTATTCCCATTTATAGATAAAGCAGCTGAGACTAGAAAGGCTAAGAAACTTGCCAGGGGTATCCCCATAGGAACTGACACGATATTCAAACGCAAGTCCGCCTGGCTTCAAAGCCTACCTTCTCTCTTCCAGCTAATTTCATGGCACTGCACAAATAGTTTCTCGGAACCAGAAGAAATGCGTTTGCCTACAGCCCCAAGCAAACAAGTATTTCTTCTATGCAATACCAAGACAACAGTACTTTTAAACAAAAGCTTACATTTATCTTTAATCTTAAGACATTATATGTGTGAACATCAACTGAAGCAAAGAAATGTGGATACTGAAGTAATTGTTATTTAACTATTTTCTGAAGTAACCAAGAAGAACAGTAATTCCCATATTAAGGATCATCTGACTTGGGCTGGGCGCAGTGGCTCGCGCCTGTAATCCCAACACTTTGGGAAGCCGAAGCGGGTGGATCATTTGAGGTCAGGAGTTCGAGACCACTCTGGCCAATATGGCAAAACCCCACCTCTACTAAAAATACAAAAAAATTAGCTGGGCATGGTGGCACGTGCCTGTAATCCCAGCTACTCGGGAAGCTGAGGTGGGGGAATCGCTTGAACCCAGGAGATGGAGGTTGCAATGAGCCGAGATCACACCAGCCTGGGTGACAGAACGAAACTCCATCTCAAAAATGAATAATTTTTTAAAAGGGTCGTCTGACTTGAAAGAGGTGCTTTTCCCCATTTACAGATGCAGCTGGAAAGAGACTGTCAAAAAAAATAAATTATAGCAGCAAGCCCCAAGGGTTTGCCATCCTGCGGCTCATGTATCCATGGGGCTTAGGGTGGTCTTCGCTTCCCGGTCATTTAAGGTCACTCAGACCCTCCCCAGAGCCACAGTTTGCTGGGGATGTTGTCTGTATGGTGAGTGTCACCCAGGAGGATCCTCGTGGGAGACTGAGCCTGTTCTATGCTATAAACATCACACAGGCAAGAACAAGAAAAGCAGACAAATACTGCCATCCTATCAGTTTGTTTATTTTTGACTATTCCGTTTCTCAGGGAAACAGGAAATGTAAGAGAATGGAATATTTGTTTTTTGGTAGGGCAGGTTTCGTTTCATTTTTCTGAATATGCTACTGGTATTTTTCTAAGACACACTAAAGGTGGAATGAGGTGATGCAGGGAGCTCAGAGGTAGGATTTGAAGACCAGAGAGGTCCGGGCTGGGCAGGGAGACCACAGACCTCACTCTGCAAACATCTCCTGGGCCCTCCTGTGTGCCTGACCGGGGTCAGGACAGGTATAAGGATGAAGAAGGCAGGCAGGAGCTCTATCTTGGGCACGCTGGGTGGGTGGTGGCAGCGTTTACTAAGGTTGGGGTACAGGAAGAGAAGAGAACATTTTTGATGGGAATTCATGCAGTTGTTTGGAAATGTTGAGTTTCAAGATCTGCAGCAGCACCTGGTGGCCGGGGTCAGGAGGCAGGTTTGTCATTCAGGAGAGGCCTGAGGGTTCAATGTTGAGTAGCCACAGACACTGCCCCACCCTTCTCGTGGAGTCAGACATTCCTCAACAATCACGCAGATCCATTTAAAATGGCTAAGAAAGAAGAAGAGATGAGTAGGTTGTGACATAGGCCGTGAGATGCAAGCCAGCTGCTTGGGGAGGTGACATTGGAACTGACTTCTGAAGCATGCAGAAGAGTTGGCTGAATGAAGAGAAGCATGGAGGGACTTCGCTGCAGGCAATAAAAACAGCATATGCAAAGGCCCTGTGGCCAGAGGGGACAGCATTAGTATCCGGGCTGGGGAGAAAGCCAGTGAGCCTTGGACAGAGAGGCTGATGCGGGGAGTGTGGGTAAGATGGGTTTGGGGCAGAAGGCAGGGGTCAGACCACACAGAGCCCTGTAAGCCATGAAGTTTTGTCTTAACATATTTGCATTTCCACGTTTCACTCCTCTAGGTAGATTTGTCACAACATGGCAGAATTACAGAAGAGATGCAAAGGTCATCTTGTCTGTGCTCCTTCTCCTGACGGGAGTGTCTCTATGTGCCGTGCTTAAAATTCCAAGGAGAGTCTGTCAGATGCTACACACCGAGGTTAAGCTTTATGAAGCAGCTGTGGGGATGCCCCTGTGCTCTCTGTTGCATGAGTCTGTTTTAAATGTCTACCACAAACCCCATTTCCGGACTGCCCCATTTCTGTCAAAGGCTTCGTAACGTGCTCCCTGCTCACAAGCTGGGCCTCAGGCTTCCTTCCCTTCCTGCTTCCAAGGAATAACAGATCAGCCTTTGACGTCCCCCGGCCCACCCTTGCTGCCGTGCCCCTGAGATCATAGATGCGGAAGAGATGAAAGCAAGGACAGACTGCCGTCCTACGCCAGGCCAGGCCCTGGGCATCCTCTAAGTTCATTTGCGCTTCTCCACTAGCAACAACCGTCCAGTGACCCACTCCTCAGTGACCAAAATCTATCATAATGTCCATTCCTCCCATCAATCTGGTGGGATTCAAGTGATCTTCCTATTTGGGGCATGAGGAAACTGAGTCACAGAGTGGTCAGTGACTTGCCCAAGGGCTCACAGCTATAAATGTGGGAGCCAGAAGTGAACTGGTGTCCTTCTACCACTGTTCATGCTGCTGCCACCTTGCCCTGCCCTGCCCGGTGATGACAGCAGCCAGTCTTGTCCTAACAGGTCTGCTGGCCTCCACCCACGTGCTCCAGTTCTGGGTGCAGGGGAAGTGCTAGATGATCATAGTAGTCCAAAGGAGGTATCATACGGGAGGGAGCAGGGGCAGGCGGGTCTGGCTGAATCCTAGCTCCTCCACTTTCTTGCTGAGTGATCTTAGGCCATAAACTTCACCTCTCTTTGCCTTTATTTCCATATATGTAAAATGGAATAAAGATAGGAGCTACCTCATAGAAGAAGTGTCAAGAGGCTTACGTGGGGCGATATATGTAAAGTGCTTAGCCCCATGCCTGGCACACACTAAGGGCTCAAGAGATACGAGCTGTTGTTTCTGCAGCCTCCCGAGAACTCTTCCTAAAGCCTGCTCTACAGGTGTCTACCCCACTGCATCCAAACCCTCGACGGTTGCCTGATATCCATGAAACACAGTTCAAACTCCTACCTCTGGTGCCAGGCACCTCACAAGCTTGCCATTCCTGATCTGTCCACCCTAATTCCAGCTGCATCCCGAACAAACCTTCCACTCGTATCAACCTTACCCACTCTTTGCCCCCACATTCCTCCTGACTCCGCCTGTTTGCATATGACTTTTCCCACGTGTCATGGAAGACTTTGTCTAACAGCCATTCAACAAACACGCTTACTGTGTGCTGGGCCTTGTGGAGAGTCGAGAGATGCAGTGGTAAACAAAACAGCAAAGGTTCCTGTCCTCAGATCACCTACGGGGAGTGGAGAAACAAGACAGTTGAAAAAAAGATGAACGTATAATTCTAAATGGTGTCTAGAGCTAGGAAAAGAGAACTCTCAGAGTGAGATAGAGAAGATAACAGGAAGCACCTACTGGAGACCAGTGGCCAGGGAGGGCGACAGAATTTCAATGGAGACATGAGTATGAGACGAGACTGGCCTAGAAAAGACTGTGAGGAAGGGTCTCTCAGGGAAAAGGGGAACAGCATATGCAAAGACTGTGGCCGGAGGGAGTGCGGCACATTCAGTAAAGAACTGAAAGTCCAGTGGGCTGGAACGTAACTGGGAGGTAGGAGTTGGGCTGAGGAAGAGGAGGGAGACACAGGAGATGAAACAGAAGGCATGGGGGAGAGCTGGATCAGGCAGAGCCTTGGAGGCAGGAAATGGAGGCCAGGTCCTCCTGGAAGTCTTCCCAGACCTCAGTCCTTAATTTCCTCCTCCAGATTCTTCTCGATCTTGATTTTCCCATCACTTGCATAGGACCAGACTCTGCCTATGTAAATCTCGAGTCAAGAACATAGGAGGAGTTGCCTCCTTTGGTGGGAGGCTGCACGGGTCACTCCAAAGTCCTGGTTCTCTGACTCTGTGGCTTGAGGATGCGGCTGTGACAAGGCTGCCCTGGGTTTCCACTCCCGTCTCTATCGTCCCAAGGGAACACCCAGCATGGGCACTGGGCTACCCCCACTTATTGTGGTTTCTTTGGGTTCTTTTGAATAAAGCCCTTATCTGGGTGGGATCTCTGTTTTCCAAAATCGTCTGCCCTTCTGACAGGATGTCAGGCCTCTTACGCCACTGGGCAGTGCTTCACTCTGGGCTGCCCAGGGCATGTGAGCGGGACAGGGAGCCTGTGAGAGGCTGATGCAGACCTCGGCATCCCCAGGGGAACTAAATAAAGCTATTGTTGGGAAGGGAAGAGAGAAAATAGCCGGCAAGATGTTTTTTGTCCTCTGTGACCTGTCTGTGTTTGGGGAGGGGCTGGCATGTTGCAAAGGGGTAGAAGTGGGAATGGCCTTCGACACCCATTTGAACAGCTTGGGAAGTGGGGGGTGGCAGGAGGACAGCAGGGCAGCAGCACCATCTTCACTGTCTGACTTCAGGCAAAGGGCTGTGTTTTCTTCCTTTCTCCCTTTCTCCCTTTCTCCCTTTCTCCCTTTCTCTCTCTCTCTCTTTCTTTCTTTCAAGTCTTGCTTTGTCGCCCAGGCTGGAGTGCAGTGGCACAATCTTGGCTCACTGCAAGCTCTGCCTCCCGGGTTCACGCCATTCTCCTGCCTCAGCCTCCTGAGTAGCTGGAACTACAGGCGCCCGCCACCACACCCGGCTGTTTTTTTATTTTTTTGTATTTTTAGCAGAGACGAGGTTTCACCGTGTTAACCAGGATGGTCTTGATCTCCTGACCTTGTGATCGCCCGCCTCGGCCTCCCAAACTGCTGGAATTACAGGCGTGAGCCACCGCGCCCGGCCAGCACTGTGTTTTCTTTCGTATAACATGGGGGAGGGAAAGGATGCTACCATCCATAAAGTGCCTGGTCCCATTCCTGGCCCTTACATGACAATAAATATAGTCATTTTAGCCTGGAGGTAATATGGTGGGTGATTCACCCCGTACGCAATGCCGTGGCATCCACTTTCATTTCTTGAGCTCTAACAACTGACTTTAGAAACCGCAGCCTGGGCGACAGAGTGAGACTCCGTCAAAAAAAAAAAAAAAAAAAAAAAAAAAAGAATGTCTGCAAATTCTACTTGTTCTACCTTTAAAAATCTCCTGGCCTGGCCTGGAGGAATTAAAACACTAGCTCATAAGGACATGTGTACAAAAACATTTAATGAGCTCTTGTTTATAGTAGCAGAGAGAGAGAGAGAGAGAATGAATAACACAAATGTCTATTAATAGGAAACCAGTGCATGTGTACATGTGTAGATGGTACAGCTATTCTTAAAACTATCAGGATTGGCCAGGCATGGTGGCTCACGCCTGTAATCCCAGCACTTTGGGAGGCCGAGGCAAGCAGATCACAAGGTCAGGAGATCAAGACCATCGTGGCCAACATGGTGAAACCCCATCTCTACTAAAAATGCAAAAAAAATTACCTTGGCATGGTGGTGGGTGCCTGTAATCTCAGCCACTCAGGAGGCTGAGGCAGGAGAATCGCTTGAACCAGGGAGTTGGAGGTTGCAGTGAGCTGAGATCGCACCACTGCACTTCCAGCCTGGTGACAGATCGAGACTCTGTCTCAAAAAACAAACAAACGAGACAAAAACAAAAACAAAATCTATCGGGATAGGACTATCTTTATTGACATGGTAGGAGGGGTGTATATGGTGTGATGTTAAGAGATAAGAACTATTTTCAAAAATATAGACAGCCTCAGCCATATCCGTGCATACATGTTTGCAAAGATTGCACGTGGTGAGAGATGGGGAGGACTACATCCCAGCCACACTGGGGAGGTGAGATTAGTTACCTGGTCCGGAGAAGGGGAGTGGGGGAAGATAAAAGAAAATAAAAATATCTGTAGCAAAAATAAGAAAACACTTATGGAATAATATTAAGTGAGAAGATAGATGCAAAATTTTACCTTGAATATTGTTATAAAATATCCTGGGGTTTTATTGGACCTATAAAATTACAAGATAACGTGGACCAATACAAACACTGATTTGGTTAAATGATGAGATTGTAGACAATTTTTGTCTTGAATTTCTATGGTCATTTTAATACTATTATTTCAATAAAGCAGTATCACAAAAAAAGAAAAGAAAAGCTCCGGGAGTGCTCCCACTCCCTCTACCATCTCTTCCCAGTCCAAGCGCAACTGGTGGTATTTAGTGTCTTTACAATCAATTCCAAACTGACCCCTGGCCCTTCAGTCACCCCTAGCACAAATCCATCCTGCCCATAGCTGGCAGGTCACTCCCTGGTTCCAGAACTATCCTGCTTCCCCACTGTCCATCCAAGCAACCTGAACTCCCCTCTTTAGTTTCAAAGGCCCCCAATAATCTGGCCCCAAATTACCTCTTCTGTGTCCGCAGCACTAGCCCGGAGTCTCGCCGGCCCATATGTGGTTCTAAAAAGAATGCTGTTTCCAACAAGTCAAAGTAAAAAATGGCAAAGGAAATTTTCCCCTAGTATCAGGAAAATCCATTGCTTTGGATGAATTCTGAAATGTTTTCTGTGAAATATCTTACTTAAACATTCTAAGATTTTTCTAGATTGAGGCGGGAGGATTACTTGAGGTCAGGAGTTCGAGACCAGCTTGGCCAACATGGTGAAACCCTGTCTCTACTGAAAATACAAAAATTAACCGGGCATGGGGACACACTGGTCCCTGGTGCCAAAAATGTTGGGACCTCTGCTCTGGAGACTTGCACATGACCGCAACCTACCCCACGCCTTCCTGTCATGCTGCCTCACTCTGGTCTTTCATTGTACAGCCCATGGGTCCAAGCAGATAGTAAACCCTTTGAGGGCAGAAATCTTGTCTCAACCTTCGGTGTGCCCCAACCAGCACAAGACACAGAACAAGTCACATAGTTCTCATTCAGTCGTGCCCACATAATTGATTTGATATCATTTTATTGACCACTATCATGGGGGGGGAAGCATTTATTACACCTCAGATATGCATGTGATTCCCAGAAAAGTGTGCCTTAATAGAGAGAGTGCTTGACGGAGGGTCAAGACACATAAACTTGACTTCTGGTTCTGCCTTCGTGTGCCTTGAAAAACAATCTCGTCCCTCTTTGGGCTTTGGTTTCTATCAAGACGTGTATTTGTTTTCTATTGCTGCCCTAATAAATCACTGCAAACTTAGCAGATTAAAAGAACCGCTCCCCTCCCCCTCCCGCCTTATTATCTCACAGTCCTGTAGGTCAGAAGTCCGGATGGTACAACGGGGTTCTCTGCTCAGGCTCCCACAAGGCTGAAATCAGGATGCATTCTCCTCTGGAGCTCGATTCTCCTCCAAGGTCATTCTTATTACTGGAAGGATTCCGTTTTTTGTGACCATGGGTGTGAGGTCCCCATTTTCCTACTGGCTCTCAGCCAGGGGCCACCTTCATCTCCTGTAGACTGTCCACACGCCTAAACACATGGTCCCCATTCATCTCAAAGCAGCAATGGTATACTGAGTCTTTTACATGATTTCAACCGCTCTGACTTCCTCTTCTGCCACCGGCCTGAGAAAGTTATTTGCTTTCAAAGGCTCGTGTGATCAGATGAGGCCCATCCTTATTTTAAGGTCTCCTGTGCCATATAACATAACATGATATGATAACATGATATGACAGTCTCATCATACTCACAGGCACCAGTGGTCACAGGGTGTTATCTTCGAGGCGATTCCTAGAATTTTACCGACCACAACACTGTAACATGAGGGTTCCATAAGGTAATTGATCAGGTTCTTTCACATTGAAAGCGCCAACCTATTGTCACCCTTTGACTCTGTGCTCTGGTGTGATCTCCTGGTTTTCCTTTGTTTGATTTCATTTCGTTCCCTCCGTTGTCAGCAGATGCTGCCAGGCCAGAGCCTTCTCTCTCCTTCCTTAATCATCTAGTCTTCCTTTACCTCTCCCCTGACCCCCACAAAGCCAGAGTCAATTCCTTCCTCCCCTCACTTCTACTTTACACTTTAGGTTTCAGCACCATTTGGTGCTAAGCAGTGTTACATTCCTTATTTCTGCTTGCCCAAAAAGTCCTGTGAGTTAGACGTGATCATCCCCATTTTGCAGATTAGAAAACTGAGGCTCAGAGAGGTTAAATATCTAATCTGAGATGAAACAGGGAGTAAATGGCAGAGCTGCTGGCACTCCCGCAACCGTGCCCTTTCCAGTTCTCACCAAGGTAGCGTATGATCAGACTTGAGGGGACAAAAGGGAAGAGAGAGAAAACCCATTTCCCCTCACCTCAAACTCCACGTTAAAATGAGATGAAAGTGAAGCTCCCTTAGTGATCCAGGCAGTCCCTGGACTGCTGGAGGTGCCTAAGGTCTGCATAGGTTGGCTGGGTGTGATGATTCAGCCAGGTAACAAAAGTCCTTTGGTGAAAAAAAAAAAAAGAATATTTGTAGTAATATTGTTTATAACTGGAAAAATAGAAACCACCTAAATGTTCATCAGCGAGAAATGGAAAGTGGTGATGTAATCATGAAATGGAATACTATGCAGCAATGAAGATGAATCAGAGTTATACATATCAAGGTACATGAATCTTACAAACATTATGTGCACAAAAAAAGTTGTATAAGAGTATTTCTTTCTTTCTTTCTTTTTTTTTTTTTTTGAGACGAGGTCTCGCTCTGTTGCCCAGGCTGGAGTGCAGTGGTGCGATCTCAGATCTCAGCTCAATGCAAGCTCCGCCTGCCGGGTTCACACCATTCTGCTGCCTCAGCCTCCCTAGTAGCTGGGACTACAGACGCCTGTCACCACACCCGGCTAATGTTTTGTACTTTTAGTAGAGATGAGGTTCCACCGTGTTAGCCAGGATGGTCTCGAACTCCTGACCTCGTGATCTGCCTGCCTCAGCCTCCCAAAGTGCTGGGATTACAGGCATGAGCCACCACGCCCGGCCAAGAGTATTTCTTATACTACTTGTATAAAGGTTTGTGAGTTGGTTTTTTTGTTTGTTTGTTTGTTTTTGAGACAGGGTCTCACTCTGTCACCCAGGCTGGAGTGCAGTGGCACAGTCATAGCTCACTGCAGCCTCCAACTTCTGGGCTCAAGTCATTCTCCTGTCTCAGCTTCCCTAGTAGCTGGGACTACAAGTGTGTACCGTCATGCTTAGCTAATTGTTTTTTATTTTTTGTAGAGATGGGAGTCTCACTATGTTGCCCAGACTGGTCTTGAACTCTTTGTCTCAAGTAATCCTCCCACCTCAGCCTCCCAATGTGCTGGCATTACAGGCATGCACCACTGCACCCAACCTTATAGAAAGTTTAAAATTGTCTAATATATATTGCTTGGGAATCATATGTACTAGTAGAATTACAAATAAATGCAAGAAAATAATAAACATGGAATTTATATAATGGATACCTCTGGGATGGGAGGTATGAGAGTGTGATCAGAAAGAAGTACATCAGGGTGGCCAGGCGCAGTGGCTCACGCCTGTAATCCCAGCACTTTGGGAGGCCGAGGCGGGTGGATCACAAGGTCAGGAGATTGAGACCATCCTGGCTAACAGGGTGAAATTGTGTCTCTACTAAAAATACAAAAAATTAGCTAGGGGTGGTGACGGACACCTGTAGTCCCAGCTACTCGGGAGGCTGAGGCAGAAGAATGGCATGAACCCAGGAGGCGGAGCTTGCAGTGAGCCGAGATCACGCCACTGCACTCCAGCATGGGCGACAGAGCGAGACTCCGTCTCAAAATAAAGAAGTAAATCAGGGGCTTCAACTGTCTAGGCAATGTTTTATTTCTTAAGCAAGCTGATGTCCATAGTATTGCTGTTTAAGGCTTTTGCCATATGTGAAATATTTCATAATTATTATTAAGTTAACAAGTTATAACCACCAGGAGTATTCTCATCACATAATATTAAGTGGAAAGAGCAGGAAACAAGATTGGATATCCACTATACTCCCAATTTTGTAAAACAGAACAAATCAAGGGAAACTTAAATATAGATTTTTTTTTAAAGAGCAGCAGATAATAAACCAAAACTGTTAGAAGTCTGAGGATGATTTTTATTGACTTCTTTATACTTAAGGTAATTGATGTCTATATCAATCAATAAGGTAATTAATGAGGTTTTTTCAATTAATTTTTTTTTCCAAAGTTTTTTTTTTTTTTTTTTTTTTTTGAGACAGAGTCTCACTCTCTCTCCCAGGCTGGAGTGCAGTGGCGCGATCTCGGCTCACTGCAAGCTCCGCTTCCCGGGTTCGTGCCATTCTCCTGCCTCAGCCTCCTGAGTAGCTGGGACTATTTTCCAAAGTTGTTATAGTGAGTACTTATTGCTTTTGGAATCAAAATCAAATGTTGCTGTTTTTTTAACATGTATGTATTCACCACAGACACCAGGGTATGGTAAGTTTTAGCCTAAAATCAAGAAAAAAAAAATTATGGCCGGGCACAGGCGCTTCTGGGGCTGGAATCCCAGCACTTTGGGAGGGTGAGGCAGGCGGATCACCTGAGGTCAGGAGTTCAAGATCAGCCTGACCAACATGGTGAAACCCTGTCTCTACTAAAATACAAAATTAGTCAGGCGTGGTGGCACATGCCTGTAATTCCTACTAATCGGGAGGCTGAGGCAGGAGAATTGCTTGAACCCAGGAGGCAGAGATTGCAGTGGGCCAAGATCGTGCCACTGCACTTCAGCCTGGGTGACAGAGTGAGACTCTGTCTCAAAAAAAAAAAAAAAATCTGTTNAGTACTTATTGCTTTTGGAATCAAAATCAAATGTTGCTGTTTTTTTAACATGTATGTATTCACCACAGACACCAGGGTATGGTAAGTTTTAGCCTAAAATCAAGAAAAAAAAAATTATGGCCGGGCACAGGCGCTTCTGGGGCTGGAATCCCAGCACTTTGGGAGGGTGAGGCAGGCGGATCACCTGAGGTCAGGAGTTCAAGATCAGCCTGACCAACATGGTGAAACCCTGTCTCTACTAAAAATACAAAAATTAGTCAGGCGTGGTGGCACATGCCTGTAATTCCTACTAATCGGGAGGCTGAGGCAGGAGAATTGCTTGAACCCAGGAGGCAGAGATTGCAGTGAGCCAAGATCGTGCCACTGCACTCCAGCCTGGGCAACAGAGCAAAAATCCACCTCAAAAAAAAAAATCATTTAAAGTCTACTGCAGGCCTCTCTAGTGCTAGACTTTAAAAGGGAACTGTTCACACCAAGCTGGGAGTCTGACAGACCCAAGTTCAAGTCCCAGCTCCACCCCTTCCCAGCAACTGACTTGAGTCTCGATTTTCTTATCTGTAAAATGGTGATTAAAATACTTTCCGTGGTTGCCTTTTGAGGCCAGTGTGGGGGTAAAATGAGATGAAGGCTACAGAATGGCTTCGCGATGCACGGGTGGCCTTCTGCAGAGGCTCAGCAGCTACTACAGGACAGACCAGGCAGGAGACATCAAGAGGACAAGGCTGGGTTCCTTCGGTGCCCACAGTGTAAGAGGACAGACAGTGCTGTCCACGGACAGCCAAGGAGAGGGGGTCAGGATGGCCCCGGCTAGGAATGGTCCACTTGGAAGGAAGTGATGTTATTAGTACATAACTGGGAGGGATAACCTTTGGCCTCAAGCAATGCAAAATGTACTTCTAGAAACTGAGAAAACACTCTCAAAAAATGTACGAACAACATGAAAGGGGGAAAGCAAAGCTCAGACCTGAGTCCTGGCTTCCTGGCTCCCTGGTTAAGTGATGGTGGCTGTGGGAAGTACACAATCCTCCCAGCCCAACTGTCTCACTTGTGTCGGAGGGAGAAGCGTGCACGCCTCCTACGTCTTGCTAAGAGGCCTGATTGAAGGACAGATTCAGTACCGAGCACCTTCCTTGGATCAGGCCGTGTTCTAGGAGCTGGGGGTGCAGCAGGGAACCCACCAGGCAAGGATGCTGTCCTCAAGTGTGGCTCCCTAAGGGATGTGACACAGAGAAGTTGCTCAGCACGGAGCCTACATGGTGCAGTCAATAAATGCTTGTGCCAGAGGCAGGCATGGCCACTATGGTTAAGCAGCCTCGTATGGTGGCCTGGGGAGGCTTAGGGGAAGTAATGAAAGTTTTCAGGTGGTTGAAGTGTTATTTGAAAGAATAATGGGCCTGGTGCAGTGGCTCACGCCTGTAATCCCAGCACTTTGGGAGGCCAAGGCGGGCGAAACACTTGAGGTCAGGAGTTCGAGACCAGCCTGGCCAACATGGTGAAACCCCATCTCTGCTAAAAATACAAAAATTAGCCGGGCATGGTGGCAGGTGCCTGTAATCCAAGTTACTTGGGAGGCTGAGGCAGGAGAATCGCTTGTACCCTGGAGGCGGAGGTTGCAGTGAGCCGAGACACCGCCATTGCACTCCAGCCTGGGCAACAAGAGCAACACTTCATCTCAAAAAAAAAATAATAATAATAATGTAAGACAGGACTATGCTAGGAATCATTAAGCTGCCATTCACTGAGTGCCACACATGTAATAACTCAATCTTCCCAGCAACCCCATGGGATACTATGATTGTGATCTTCATTTAACAAATGAGGAAACAGAGGCACGGGTCAGTGCAGTGACTTGCCTGAAGTTGCATAGCGGTAAAGCCAAAATTGGAAACCAGTCGGTTTGTCCTACTCCATTGTCTGCAGCTTGGTGGGTGCCCCAGACAAGCTGGTCTTAAGAGCTCAGAGCTTCCTTTGGAAGCCAAAAGCACTGACACTGAGAGTGTCTGGGCCATGGCAGGGTGACCATCTGTCAAAGCATTCTTGTGCGGATTCCCGACCATATCAGATGAATGGATATTTCTATGGAACAAACAGCGCCCAGAGCCTTGGTGGCAATGCTCTGAGATGCTAAGAGTGACTTCTTCTTGTCTCTTTCAGGTCACAGCCCCACACTTCCCGGTGGTGGTCAAGCTGGGACATGCCCACGCTGGAATGGGAAAGGTATGAGAAACAACCCTTCTGCTCACAGTGGACACAGCTAGAGATTCCCCAGACTACCTGTTCCTCTCTCCCTCTGTCCCCCATCAACCCCTTAGCACAGGCACCCAGAACAGAGTGTTAAAAAGAATCCACGGTACATCTCCCTCCCCTCCCAGCCCACCTTCCTCGGAGCTCCTGGTGCACAGAACATCTCTCCAGTTCGGTCCATCCTTGCCAAACCCTACCTGGAATTGCTAACTAATCATTCTCTGTGATTGTGACTGAAGAGAAAGGGATGTAGAGCGTTTTATTGACTGTAATTCTTTTGTGGGGGGTTGTTGCCGTCATCTCCACAGCCTTGTTGTAAGCCCATGTCTTACCTCTTTATTACTGTATTAGTCCGTTCTCACACTGCTATAAAGAAATACCTGAAACTGGGTAATTTTAAAGAAAAGAGGTTTAATTGGCTCATGGTTCCACAGGCTGTACAGGAAGCATGGCTGGGGAGGCCTCAGGAAACTTACAATTGTGGCAGAAGGCAAAAGAGAAGCAGGCCTGTCTTACACAGCTGGAGCAGGAGAAAGAGAGAGAAGGGGGAGGTGCTACACATTTTATTTTGTTTTTGAGACAGAGCCTCACTCTGTCACCTAGGCTGGAGTACAGTAGCTTGATCTCGCCTCACTGCCACCTCCACCTCCCAGGTTAAAGTGATTCTCATGCCTCAGCCTCCCGAGTAGCTGGGACTACAGGTGCATGCCACCACACCTGGCTAATTTTTGTATTTTTAGTAGAGACTGGGTTTCATCATGTTGGCCAGGTTGGTCTCAAACTCCTGACCTCAAGTGATCCACCCGTCATGGCCTCCCAAAGTGTTGGGATTACAGGCCTGAGCTACCACACCCAGTTACACACTGTTTAAAAGTGCTACACACTTTTGAACAACCAGATCTCATGAGAACTCACTGTTACAAGAACAGCAAGGGGAAAATCCGCCCCCATGATCTAATCACCTCCCAACAGGCCCCTCTTCCAACAATGGGGATTATAATTTGACATGAGATTTGCGTGGGGACCCAAATCCAAACCATATCAATCACTGTAGGACTGACACCTAGAAAATGACAAACACATCTGGCTCCATGGAAGAAGCCACCAGAGTCAGTTAAGTGCAAAAGTCAATAATATACTATATTTCACACAGTCACACATAACATCCTGACAAACTGTATTGGTCAGACTGTTTCAGTTGCAAGTGCCAAAACGTTCAAGATATTAGGATGTCTGAGATAGTTCTTGGTAGATTCGAGCAGAGCTGGATCCAGGAGTTCAAATGAAATAGAGCCTGATCTCCCTCTTTGTCTCTTGGCTCTGTTCGTCTCTACTTGGCATTTTCTTCAGATAGTCTAAATGGCTGTGAGCCACCCAACCTGGTCCCTAAGCTCACCATCTCTAAAGGATAAAGACCCTCTTTTTGTCTAGCACCTCTGTATGTAATCCCATGGAACCTTGTTTGGATCATTGTGCTTGGCCTCAACAATGGGATGTGGAGATGGTTTAGCCCCAGTCAAACCATATGCATCAGAGTCCCATAGGAAAGGGGGCACTGGGTCTCCCACAGTTTGCCTCTCAAGCCTCTGGCTCAGAAGCAAGTGGGAACATGTGGATCTCAGTACCTGCCACTCACATTGGAGGGGACTTGAGCCCAGACACAATGCCTAACACAGTGGATCCTAGATAAAGTACAGCTGGAGCTAAACAATGTGGGGCCAAGTAGACATCTTGCTTTGAGTAGGCCCACCCAGACATGAATCATTCTTCACCTCACACCTACAGTCGTCCCCACCCTGCTATGCCTTCTGTATGCCTAAACTCCATTCCCTTCAGGCAGTCTAAAAAGGAATGGGTCAGCCGGGCATGGTGGCTCACGCCTGTAATCCCAGAACTTCGGGAGGCCAAAGACGGCGGATCACCTGATGTCGGGAGTTAGAGACCAGCCTGACCAACATGGAAAAACCCTGACTCTACTAAAAATACAAAAATTAGCCGGGCATGGTGGCACATGTGTGTAATCCCAGCTACTCGGGAAGCTGCAGCAGGAGAATCTCTCGAACCCGAGAGGCGGAGGTTGCGGTGAGCCGAGATTATGCCATTCATTGCACTCCAGCCTGGGCAACAAGAGTGAAACTCCATCTCAAAAAAAAAAAAAAAAAAAAAAAGGGAAAAAAAAAAAAAAAAAGGGAATGGATCCGGCAGGTCAGGGCATGGCCCACAGCTTGGACATCTGCATAAACTTGAGCGAGTTACCATCTAACTTCTCCTGTTTCCCTCATCAGTCAAACGATAATTCTAATAACTACCTTTAAAAAGAGTCCTCCCTTCAGAATATATCTCTCTAGAAAGTACACAACTTGAGGGCAGGAAGTTCTGCCTGTTTTTCCACTGCTGCATCCCAGGGCCCTGAGTGGCACCCGGTACGCAGGAGCCCCCCTGTCCTACTTCTTGCTTGGGTGGATGAATGAATGAACCCCTCTTTAGCCCTCATCCTATGTCTGCCCCCCAATTCCCTCACCTCCCACTCCCTCTTCCACCTCTGCATATGGCTCCAGCCCCCTTCACTCCACTAAAGCTGTCCTGTCAGTGGTCTCCAGTGATCTTCTGTTGCTAATTCAGTGGGCCCTTTTCTGTCCTTATTGGAATCTCCCTCTCTCTATCATTTAATGTGGCTGGCCATCCCTCTGTCCCAAACTGTCTTTATAGTGGCCTCTGGTGCATGCTCCTTTTCTGGCTTTCCTCCTTTCTGTCTCTGGCCACTCCTTCTTCATCTCCTTCAAGAACTTTTCTTCTTGCATCATCCCTAACCATGGCTATTCCATCTGCACACCATCCCTGAGTGCTCTTGTCAACTATCTCAGCTTCAGCTGCCATCTGCATGCCAACAGACTCCCAAGTTGCCTTTTTCCTTCCCAGAGCACGAAGCTCTTATATCCAGTTATCTCCTCTATGTCTCTATTTTATCTCCCATGGAAACCTCAGACTCTAAACATCCCAGACCAGGCTCAGCATCTTCCCAAACACCCTCACCTCCCTCCTTCCCCTCCTCCTCCTCCTCTGCTTCCTCCTGTGACCTCCATCTCTGCAGCAGGAACCACCAGTCATTTGGTTGCCTCAAAACAGAAATCTGGGAGTCATCTCCCCCTCCTCCATGTCCAAATGGTCTCCAAGTCTTGTCAATTGCCCCTTGTTAATGTTTCTCTGACCTGTATCTTTCTCTCCACCCACTGCCACCATCTTGGACAGCTCTGGTAAAGTCAAAGCATTCCCAAGAATTAAACTCTGTGCCTAAAGCTTAAAATAATCCCCAAATGACATAAAAAGAAGGAAATACTTAAAGAGATGAGAAACTCAGGTCCAGAAGGGCCTCCCAAAACATGGAAAGGAGGGGGCACTCCAAGGATTAAAAAAAAATGACACAGACCAGAATAAACTGAGGTTTGCAAAACTGCTGAGATCCGGGGAAAAGGACTTTTCTCCTTATGTTTGGAATGAGAAAGCTTGCAGGAGCAGTCTAGACCAAGTTGACGAAGCAAATGATGTCATGTTCATAGCTGAGAGAGAGAAAAACAAAGCTGGTACCTCCTGTGGTACATTCACCATCTCTTGAGAGTGAAGATTGTCCTCCTGGAGACAAGCAAAGAGAACATTGCTAGAAGAAAGCTGGTAAGGAGGCTGTCAATGAGCTCAGTGTTGCTTGAAATCTACCCAGGCCCCCATGGATGGAATTGCTGGCCTATCCCAAACTATACTTCACTCCCTTGTTCTTTTATATTTATGGTGCCTACTCTATGCTGAGAATCAGAAAATCAATAGGACCCAGTCCCTGTCCTCAAGGAATTGGAGAGACAGTCGCATAAATATGCATAATGTGTTGTTGGGGGCCTGGTAGAAGGCTGTGCAGAGGGTATGAGGCTTAGAGGAAAGAACTTAATTCCACCTAGATGGAAAAGGCATTCTAGGAGAATTGAGGCTTGATTTAGAAAGACAAGTGCATGGCCTTCATTAGTGCTGGTGATTAAGAGCATGCCCAGGAAAGGAGAAAACTCAAGTAGGAAGAGGAAACCTGGCATCAGGGAAACTGCATGCGGTTGGGTGTGCCTGGAGATTTAAGAAATCCTAACAAACAAAAAAGACTAGAAGACAAGAGATGGAACAATTACCCCCTTGTATTAAAACAAACAAAAAAAAAATTGGACATCATGAGAAACAGAAATCAAAATATAGTGAAACTCTTATGCCATTTTGGGAGTGCTTAAACAGTGGTCCATATTCATGGGGCTACCATAAGGTCCTTAGAAGTCAGTCAGGTTAGACAAGTGGTTGAGAGGAAAATGATCTGCCCCCAGGTGGGAGGCATTTGGACGTGTCTGGAGGAAATTTTATTTGTCATAACTTGGGGATGGTGAGGGTGTAGTACTGATATCTACCAGGTAGAAGCCAGGGGTGCTGTAAACATTCACAGTACATAAGACAGCTTCCCATGACAAAGAATGGTACTGCCCCAAAATGTCAATACAGTCGATCCCACTTATCTGCTGGCGATACATTCCAAGACCCCCAGTAGATTCCTGAAACCACAGATAGTTCTGAATCATCCTGTTTATTCCTCTACATGCCTATGATAAAGTTTAATTTATAAATTAGGCACAGTGCCTTTGAACTTTGGGGCCACTATGAAGTAAAATAACAGTTACTTGAACATTCCGTGACAACGGATCCGGTAACTGAGATGGCTCCTACGTGGCTAACGGGTGGGTGGCGTATACAGCACGGACGTGCTGGACACAGCGATGATTCACGTCCCAGGCAGAATGGAGCTGGGTGGTACAAGATTTCATCACGCTACTCAGGATGGTGCGCACTTTAAAACGTCGGAATTGTTTATTTCTGGAATGTTCCATTTAATGTATTTGGACCGCAGTTGACCGTGGGTAACCGAAACCACAGATAAGAAGGGACTACTGGAGTATCAAGATTGAGAAACGTCGGACAAAACTAACTTCATTTCCTTTTTTGGAGATTTTACCAGACTAGAAACCAGAGGAAGCTGTGGTGACAATAGAGTTCAACATGTTTCAAAGCATGTTCTGAAGAATTATAATTACTCAGGATGCCAAAATATATTTTTGTCATATAGGTTTGGAAAACTCTGCATTAAAGTAAGCTTTTAGTGCAGAACTTCTTAGAGTCATAAATTTTGTCATATACATTGTGGGGGTACAAGAATATGGAAAAGTAAGCAGAAATTCCCAGATTTATCTGACTCCAGAAACCTTTGGCCATTTTCTGTTGAGATGGTTGTCCTTTTATTAATTTGTAAGAACATCTCGCATTTGAAGAACATTAATGCTTTGTCATACTTTGGAACTGTTTTCTCCTTTTGACAATGACCTGTTCGCCTTATTATTCAGTTTTTAGCAATTTTTAAAGTTTTTTTTAAATACAGCCATATGTCTCCATCTTTGGAAGCAGAGTGTTATTATAGCAGCTAAGGGTGTTTATTTGAATCTAGGTCACACCACCTAATAGTTGTGAGACCTTAGATAAGTTGCCTCCCCCACTTTAGTTTCTTCTTACGTAAAATGAACGTAGTAATAGTATGAGCTTCATAAGCTGGTTGTGAGGATTAAGAGACATTATGTATGTCAAGCACGTAGCTCAGTGCCTGGAACAAGTGGGCACACCAGAAATATGACCTGTCATTATTAAGAATGTTCAGACCTGCTGTGGGGACCCAAAATCCAACCTAAGTCAGTAGGGGAGATACGACTAAATAGCATCATATGTCAGAGACTTTATTTCACTTGGCTACAAGTTTAGTATGACTCAGATGAGGACTGGGTTGCCAAAAGCTCTAATCAACAAATGCCAAATAAATAGATGAAAATAGGCTCAACTTTATTAGTCATCAGGGAAATGCAAATTAAAACCACAATGAGTTGCCACTTTATAGCCACGAGAATAGCCAAAATTAAAAAGATTAATAATGTTAAGTGTTGGTGAGAACATGGAACAATTGGAACACACATGCAGAAAGTATAAATTTTTTGTAAAAGCATAAATTTGTACAACCACTTTGGAATATAGCTTCATATTGCCTACTAAGCTGATTACACAGGAGCTATATCAGGTATAGCCAACCTAAGTACATGCATGTGTGACCAAAGCACATGATTATACTAGCTTTGTTTATAATTGCTGAAAATTCATGTGTCCATTTAACAGAATAGATAAATCAATTGTGGTATATTCATATAAATGGAATATTTTCAGCAATAAAAATTAATGAACTACAACTACATATAGCAACTTGAATCTCACAAACACACCATTTAGTGAAATAAGTCAGGAACAAAAGATTGCCTATTTCTATAGTTCCATTTATACAAAATTTAAAAACCAGGAAAACATAACTATAGCATTAATTCACATACATGTTTAGGTGATAAAACTTCTAAGAAAAGCAAGAGATTATCACCATAAAAGTCAGAACAGAAGTTATCTTTGGAGAGGAGGGAGGGGATAGTCATGGAGATGAGGCAGAAGTGGGCAAAGTTCTAGTTCTTGATTTAGGGGGTGGTTTTGTGGGTATTTGCTTTGTGATAGTTCATTGAATTGTTGTTTTTTGTTTTTGCCCTTCTTCATAGTTGTGCTATATTTCAAAATAAGATTTAAAAAACATAATTCACTCTTAGGATATATGAATGGAAAGATGACACCCAAAATGAAAATGAGAGCCCTGCACCTAGCTGGCCAGTCCACAGCCAGAAGATTGTGTTGTTTTGGGTTGCACCAATTTTGGGTATTTGAGAGGGATAGTGACAAATTAATGTATGGAAGAATGAACCAAGTAGTGAATGGATGAGGCATATACCCCAGAAGAACTAGAGACAGTGTGACCAACATCTTCAGAAACATGGAGGATTGTCATGGGAAGATAGATTAGACCGATTCTACATAACATCTAGTAGGCAGAGTTGGGACCCAATCAGTGATATCAGTCCTGTGGAAAGAGCAACTTTCTAACAATCAGAGGCAAATCTTACTGGACTGCCCCTTTAGGTAAGAGGTTCTCATCACTGGACAGCTGGAGCAAAGATGAGAGAGTTAGGAAACTTGTTGAGAGTTTCAAGAGATTAGGTATTATGTGAGGTTCTTAGCCTGAGATGTTTGCACCCTCTGAAATAGAGACAAGCTTGTATGTGTGTTTATGTGTGGATGTGACATGAAAATTTTGGGGGAAAAGGGTCCATAACTTCCTTCAGCTTCTCATTCGTCACCTACGACCAGCCCAATTAAGACACCATGGAGGTGACCCTTACATTATCCTCCAATGGTGAGATTCTGTGGTTTTAACCAATGTTATGAGAAGTCCATTGGAAGGAATTGCACAATATCATGTTGATGCAGAGCAGGCAGCCCCACAACTGGGACTTAGCCTGGGAAGGTTCTTGGCTTTGTTCAGGAAAGAATTCAAGAGCAAGAGAGCAAGCCAGTGGTAGAAGAAAACAGCTTTATTGAGTCAGCAGTGTTACAGCTCCGTGACTGCTCCTGCAGAGCAGGGCTACCCCACAGGCAGTGTGTTGAGAAAAGGAGCTCAGGGGCAGTGTTTCAGTCATATTTATACTCATTTTTAATTACATGCAAATTAAGAGGCAGGTTATTCAGAAAGTTCTAGAAAAGGGGTGGATCTGTCAATTCCATGGAAAGAGGCAGTAACTTCCAAGTTACTGGCAAGGGTAAACTGGCATGGCACTGGTGGACATGTCTTATGGAGAGGTGCTTTTGCCTCTTCCCTGGTTCAGCCAGTCATCAATCTGGTCTGGAGTAAAGACCTGCCTCCTACCTCAGTGTTTCCATCATAACAACCCTCTGAGGTGGATATTATTAGAACTTCTGTTTTACAGATCAGGAAACTGAGGCACAAGCAGTAAATGGAAGAGTGGGGCACAACCCTCAGGCAGTCTGGCTGAGCTCAGGGGAGTGACATGGTGCCAGGTATTCTAACACTCCGCCATGCAGGCACAGGGTTTGTTGTCCTTCAAAGAAGACCCTAGAATAATGAGTGACAGGTTGGGAAACCTCTGCAGACACCCCTGACTGTTCCGGGTGATGAGGGGGCCGCTCCTCCATGTGATGTTTCCAGCAGCACCGGCATCTTACACACCCTGACTTGGCCAGGTTCGCTGCTGTCATCAGCTCCAAGTGACCTGGACTTGAATCCCTTCTCTTAGGCTGACTCACTTAATGAGCTTTCCGGGCATGGTTGGCCTTTGGAGTGGGAGTCGGTGGCCCAATAACATGGTGATGAAGAGGGAGTATTAGAAAATGAGCAAATAGAGGAATGGATCCCAGGCGAACAGTTAAGAAATGAAAAGGTTCCCTGCAACTGGGAGACTGCCAGAGAGGAGAGTCTTTCCGTGTTTCACACATCAGCAGAAGTCCAGCCAAAAGTGAGCAGAGGAGAGACACCCACCCACGAGGTGTTCGGGGGAGGGGAGTTCTGGGGCCCAGCCAAGCCACAAGGGACCCCCCACCCCAACACCCACTGCCCTCCCTCTCAATCCCACCTCCCTCCCTATGTCCTCTTTCACCCACCCGCCACTCCCTTTTGATGGCCACCGGCCTCCTTTATTCTCCACTTCTCTCTTTTTTTTTCTTTCTTTTTTTTTTTTGAGACAGAGTTTTGCTCTGTGCCCTAGGCTGGAGTGCAGTGGTGCGATCTCAGCTCACTGCAACCTCTGCCTCCTGGGTTCAAGCAATACTCCTGCCTCAGCCTTCTGAGTAGCTGGGACTACAGACGCAGGCCACCATGCCCAGCTAATTTTTATATTTTTAGTAGAGATGGGGTTTCACCATGTTGGCCAGAATGGTCTTGATCTCCTGACCTCGTGATCCACCCGCCTCGGCTTCCCAAAGTGCTGGGATTACAGGCATGAATCACCGCATCTGAACTAGTCTCTGCTTCTCATGAGCACAGTGGGCCCTCGAGAGGGAATACATCAGTCCCCTACACCTTAATGAAGACTTTAGGCGCTGTGCTCCCTTTACACAGCCTCTGCAATGAGGTTGTCCTTTCCACGAGCGCAATACACATAGTCCGTCCTCATCATTCACAGACTCCATGTTTGCCAATTCATCCACTTGTGAAAATTCCTTTGTAGCCCCAAAATGAAATCTCACAGCAGTTTTGTGGCCATTCATGGACCTGCTCAGAGTGGTGAAAAATTTGAGTCAAATAACACTCTGTCTCCTGGTTTCAGCTCTCAAACCGTAAGCAAGTGTCCTTGCGGTCTATTTGATGCTACATTTATGTATTTTTGTGCTTCTTGTTGATGATTTCACTGTTTTTCATTTTAAATGCCCTCAAAGTATAGTGCTGAAGTGATGTCTGGTCTTCCTAAGTGATATTCTGTATGGACAAAAATACATGTGTTAGATAAGTTTCATTCAGGCATGAGTTATAGTACCATTGGCATTGAGTTTAATGTCAATGAATCAACAATATATATTAAGATGTCTTTTAGCAGAAACACGTATAACCCAAGTTAATATATTCATCGCTGGATGAAAATATTGTGACCAGAGGCTTAAAGGAACCTAACTCTGTATTTCTCCTAGAAGCAATGGGGTGTTCACCACAACTTTATAAGGCATAACTACCATTAATAATGAGAATCAACTGCATGTGTATATTTGCATGTGTATGCGTGTGTGTGTATATATATATATATAAGACACACATGCCCATCTTGTAAAGAGTCCTTAAATTTGTTTCCTGCCTTTGAAAGCTAAAATGCCATGATTCTAGGCATAAGCAGAGCTAACTGAAACAGTCATCCTATGCTTCTGTGTAATCTGATGTTCACCTGTTGAAGGCAGGACAATCTGGATCACGAAGTCATTTTTTTACGAGGGTTTAAAGCTAAAATCTCTATGCGAGATCTTCCTCTGCCACCTCCTGCATCCACACACCATCCTTGGTTCACTGGAAAGAGCCCTGGCCTAGGTTTGGGAAATCTGGGTCATCCTGCCAGCCTCACACTCCCTAGGACCAGCAGTAACCACCCGTGCCAGTCACTTAAACCTATAAATGCAATTTCCCCTTATTTCATGATTTTCCTCACCCAATCACTTGAGACAGCTAGTGAGTAAAAGTGCGTTAGAAAGTCTAAAGCTTCATAGAAATAGGAGATGGGGAGATAAGCAAAAGAGAGTATGGGCTTTGGGCTTAGACTGATGTTGGTGAAAACCAACTGATGCTGGGGTTCTGAGCTTGGCTCTACCGTTTGCCAGCATTGTGACCTTGAGCAAATTTCTTAACTTCCCTGGGTCTCAGCTTCTCTGGGATAACTCAGAGCAGATTACATGGATGAATAAGGACAGAGAAGGAGGATATGAACAATTCCCAAGTGCCCGTGCACCACAGTGAGTGCCTTGTGCATCTCCTCTAACCTTCAGAGGCATGCCAGAGGTATTTCTGATCCCTGTTTTATAGAGGTACCAAGAGTCGTTCTGCCCAAGGTCACAAGTAAGTGTTGGAAGCAGAATTTGGACTGAGATGGGCAGCCCTTTTCTACTTGCTGCTGGGGACTCTCAAGAACACCCTGGTGGAATCATGTCTTCCCAGTGCAAGGCAAGGAGCCAACTTAATTGGAGAGTTTATTTATAAAGAATTTCACAAGGCCCCACCCGAGAAACATGTCAGTACCTTTGAGACCAGCACTGACCTTTTGCATATGAACTACTCTTGTGTTTTGGTCAACTGATCTCACATCAGGCCTGAGGCCAAGACCCAGAACATTCATTTCAAAAGAATGATTAAAAAACAAAAGAAGAAAGAAAGAATACCAACCCCCTGGCACTGTGTTTTAAAGACAGTGTGCACCATCTATAAGCCCCATTTTGTCAAGAGGGACACAGGCCCAGGAACAGACTCGTTTGGAAGAAATGAATTGCCTGTTCTTATGAACACTGATGCACAGGACCCCGCCATGAAAAACAAAGAATATCACTTTTTTTTTTAACTGACAGACATTGAAAAGCATTAAGATTTCCTTTTTTCTTTTTTCTGTTTTCCTGGTGATGTCTGTTGAGCCATCCTGACATTGCATCTAACAGAGGCCAGAGAATTATCCTCCTTAGGAGACCTTCAGACAGAAGAGGGACACACACACAACCAGTGGGGTGGGGAACATTATAATTTACCGTACTCCGATCACCAAAAGCTCCTTGCTTTTCCCCAGCATCAGACAGTCACATACAATTTACAAATTTGTAAACTTTTGAGGCTCCCAGCAGTCCTTTGAGGTGGATGTTGCATCATGATGTAATCGTAATTGGTCGGTTTGCCCGATGCACAGCAAGTCAATAAGCCAAGGCAACAGGGATTGCAGCAAATAAAGCGTTTAGTAATCATAGGGCAGCCAAACAGGGAAACAGGAGGAAACCTCAAATCCACCCCTCCTGGGAGTTTTGAAGCCAGAGATTTCAAGGGGTTTGGAGTGGGCCAAGGTGTCGGGATTATTGATTGGTCAAAGAGTGCAGAGTAAAGCCATGGGACAGGGAAATGAAGAAACTGCATTCTCATGCTGATTCGATTCCGCTGTGGGTGTTTTCAAACTGGTTGGCATTAGCTGTTCTGCTGGAATTCAGGATCTGAAGAACATCTTAAGCAATTCTTAAACAAAAAGCCTTATAAGTCCATGGTCACTGATTGTAGCTATAGGAACAACAGGGATATAAATCAATTCGTAAACAAAAACCTATGATTCTAAGTTTAGAAATCCTACCTATAGGAACAATGAGGATGCAGATGGTCAGTATCTAGTGCTACCTGACTCTCAGTTACAAGGAAGTGGGCCAAAGTGCGGCCTGATTAGTGCTTAATAGACCTATATTTCTGCACAGGACCCAGCATGTAATTCTTGTTAACCCTGTGAGGACAGTTTCAATAATACTCATTTTACAGATGAGATAAGCAGAGATCAAAGAGGAGAAATGATTTGCACAGGGCCGCATATCACATGCACACTGGTTATTTCCACTGGTTCTGGCATCCATGCCAGGGGAGGTAAGACTCCAGAGAGTTCCACCAGGCCTTTTGGAACACAGCCTGTGTGTCTACTGAGGGCTTCTCTAGCCAAAATGCTCAGGCACAGCCCGTTCTTATCATCAGTAAGCATGAGAAGCATGATCCTAAAACCAGGGAAGGCCCCTGCCCTACTGAGGTCTGGGGCACAGGACAGCCTTCCAGCAAGCTTCCTGGAAGTGAAACCAGCCGCGTCTCTGGAATCTTGGAAATAGCTGTACTGGGGAGAAGCTGGCATCACTGCTGACAGGTGGCCATGGCAGGCTTGTTTTCCAGGAAGACCAGAGATGATGCAGACAATGGGTTTGTTACATTTTGGGGTGTGTGTCTGTGCCCATGTGTTTGGGGTAGGGGAAGCAGCTTTCTAAAATACAATACAAACATCTGCCTCTATTAAGCCTCCAGATCCATAGGACACTAGTAGCCGACCCTGATCTCTTGCTTGATTCTTGGTCTTCAGCCTCAAGAGACCTCCGTACCAATAGCTCCATCCTCCAGGGGTGAAGCTGGAAGACAAAGGAGGCACTGTGATGGGCCAGTGAATGCTTCTCAGTCTTGTTCACATCATGACACTCCTAGAAAAGAGTGGTAGTTATACAACTCAGCAGGTCGATGGAGGAGGCTGCTAACAGCTGAAGAGAAGGACCTAGAGGCCCCCGGCCGCTCTAACAGATAACTCCAATCAGCAGCCAAGGGCACCGATTCAGATGATCTGGACAATGGGCCCTGAAGTCAGACAGTCCTGAGCTCCTTGACAGCCTTGCTACTCAGTGTGCCCTATGGAGGTACTGGCAGCATCCGTATCACCTGGGAGCCCCTTAAAAATGCAGAACGTAGGCTAGGCACAGTGGCTCACAGCTGTAATCCCAGAAGTTTTCAGGAGGCTGAAATGGGAGAATCACTTGAGTCCAGGAGTTCAAGACCAACCTAAGCAGCATGGTGAGACCCACCCCACCCCCAGCCCATCTCTACAAAAATTAAATAAATAAATAAATAAATAAATAAATAAATAAATAAATATTAGCTGGTTGTGGTAGCATGTGCCTGTGGTCCCAGCTAATTGGGAGGCTGAGGTAGGGGGATCACTAGAGCCTGGGAAGTAGAGGCTGTAGTGAGCTGTGATCACACCACTGCACTCCAGCCTGGGCAACAGAGTGAGACCCAGTCTCAAAAAAAAAAAACAAAAACAACAAAAAAAAAAACGGAGAAGGGAGAATGCAGACCTGTTTCCAGACCTGCCAAATCTGAATCTGCATTTTTAACAAAATGCCCAGGTGATTTGCAGGCTGTTCAGCAAAACCACTGGTTTTGACCAAGGGATGCAAGCTCAGATGCCCAAGGGACCAGGCATTACCATGAGTCAGAAGCCCAGGCTGGGAGTTTGAGGCCATCCTGCAAGGGAAGTCAGAACTTAGCCCCAGCCAGGGAAGCCTGATTTCCAGATTCTTTTATAATAATCAATTCTCAGTCCGGGTGTGGTAGCTCACACCTATAAGCCCAGCACTTTGGGAGACTGAGACAGGCAGATCACGAGGTCAGGAGTTCGAGACCAGCCTGGCCAGCATGGTGAAACCCATCTCTACTAAAAATATAAAAATTATCCAGGTTTGGTGGTGCACGCCTGTAGTCCCAGCTACTTGGGAGGCTAAGGCAGAAGAATCGCTTCGACCCAGGAGGCGGAGGTTGCAGTGAGCTGAGATCATGCCACTCCACTCCAGCCTGGGCCATAGAGTGAGACTCTGTCTCAAAAAAAAAGGAAAGAAAGAGAAAAAAAGAATCAATATTGGCAACTAATTTAAAAATCTTTTGAAACACTGTATACGTCAAATAAAACAGCCACCCACTTAGGGTATCTTAGGGTGCCAGTTTAGTGCCCCCAACTTCAGACAAAAGACACTGAGTTTGGCCTTGCCCTCTCTGTACGGGGGACCATTGAGCTTAATGGTTAAGGCCACAGGATGTACAAAGGACCTAAGAGTTTAAATCTTACTCAGCCAATTCCTAATTATAGAACCTTGAGTGAGCACTTGACTTGCAATCTTTGTTTTTCTCACCTGTAAAATAGCGCCAATTGGCCAGGAGCAATGGCTCATGCCTATAATCCCAGCACTTTGGGATGCCAAGGCAGCCCAATCACCTGAGATCAGGAGTTCAAGACCAGCCTGGCCAACATGACGAAACCCATCTCTGCTAAACACACAAAAATTAGCCGCCGGGCATGGTGGTGGGCACCTGTAGTCTCTGCTACTCATGAGGCTGAAGCACAAGAATTGCTTGAACCTGGGAGGCAGAGGTTGCAGTGAGCCGAGATTGTGCCACTGCACTCCAGCCTGGGTGGCAGAGCGAGATTCCGTCTCAAAAAATAAAAATAAAATGGGCCCAATAAATATCCCTAGTAGAAAAGGGATTAACCTAAAGACTAATTGAGATAACGTACTCTTAAAAAATTGTAGATACTTAAGAGATGTTGATTTGCTTCCTCTAGCAGCTGACTGTGCACATGGATCACCCGGGGATCTTGTTAAAATGCAGGCTCTCATTCACTCGATCTGCAGTCCCGCCAGCCTGGGGTTCTGAATTTCTAACAAGCTCCCAGGTGATATCAATGCTGCTAGACCATGATCTAGGCAAGAGTCATCAAACTTTTCTGCACAGAGCCAGATGGTACCTATTTGAGGCTTTGCAGGGCACATGGTCTCTGTTGAAGCTACTCGGTCTGCCCTTATAGTGGGAAAGCAACCACAGACAACATGTAAATGAATGAGCGGTACTATCTTCCACTGGAACTCGACTCATGGACACTGAAATTTGAATTTCCTATCATTTTCCCACTTCGTCTAATATTGTTCTTTGTTTGATTTTTTTTCCCAACTACAGCAGTTCCCTCTTATTGGCAAAGGATACATTCCAGGACTCCCGGTGGAAGCCTGAAACCAGGAACAGTACCAAACCCTACTTTTACTGGATTTTCCGATACATACACGTCTATGATATAGTTTAATTTATAAATTTAGGCACAGTAAGCGAGAAATAACAATAAATAATAATAAAATAGGACAATTATAGCAATCTACTATCACAGAGGTCAGGTGAATGTGGTCTCTCCCTCTCAATATGTCCTGTTGTATAGTACTCACCTATTTTGGGGCCATGGTTGACTGTAAGTAACTGAAACCACAGAAGGTGAAACCATGGATAAGGGGAGACTGTTGTGTTTAAAATTTTTAAAACTCTTCTTAATCCATGGGCTGTACAAAAATGGGTGGTAGGCTGGCTTTGGCCCTCAGGCCATAGTTTGTTGACGCATGATCTAGATCATCTTCACCTCTGAGCCTGGCCATCTCCCTCCCCAACCAGGCTGTAAGCTCTGTGGACGCACAAGCTATACCCACTGACCTCAGCTCCCCTCCCTGCCTAGGCCAGGGCCCTGGACAGCGGAAAGCCCTGTCTTCTGCCCTACACAATGAGCAGAAGCCTGGGAAGAGAAAGTGTTGCCTTTCAGAGCTGACACGTCTCTGGTGCCTCCCTTCCCCTCCATTCAATTTCACGCTGTAACTATAAACATGTGCTTTTACATGATTCCAAAGAGTCAGTGACCCGGGAGCTCAATAACAACAGAAGGAGTTTTCATTTATTAAGGGAAAGAGCTAAGGAAAGGAACCAGCACTGATAAGCAGGATAATTAGACAGTTCTCCAAACAGTCCATCAAACCCTGTTGTTCCCATCACCTTCCCACCACCCCTTCCGGCCCCTGGCAGCAATTGACCCAAGCGGCTGGGGCAAGGACACCTTTGAGCTCTAAGTTCTGGTCTTCAGAAGGGTTGGAGGAGGGGCAAGGACTTTTGAGAATTTGAGATTAATGGCTTGCCATGATCTGAATGTTGGTGTCTTCCTAAACATATTAGTTTCATATGTTGGAACTTAATACCCAGTGTGATAGTATTAAGAGGTGGTTCCTCTGGGAAGTGATTAAGTCATGAGGACTCTGCCCATGTGAATGGGATTAGTGCCCTTATGAAGGAGGTGTGAGGGAGCTCCCTTGCCCCTTCTGCTGTGTGAGAACGCAGCAAAAGGCACTATCTATAAAGCCCTTATCAGACACTGATCTGCTGGCACCTAGATCTTGGACTTCCCAGTCTGCAGAGCTGTGAGTAATAAATTTCTGCTGTTTATGAATTATCCAGTCTAAGATATTTTGTTATAGCAGCCCTAACAGACTAAGACATGGCTCTTACATTCATTCAACAAATACAGATGAATTTGGTGCCCAGCTGTTTGGAGTTAGGGAGTCAACGTTCATTGAATATATTGGCAAACATTTCATAGAATATTTGTTGTTATGTTTAATCAATGGGTTAAATGTTGGGATGACACACTCATGGTTAAGATTCAGAGATGAAAAAGACATAGCTCCTGTATAAAGGGAATTTACACATATAAAACATAGACACAGGCTAGACAACAGTCTAGTGCAGGGCTTGGCAAACTACTACCCACAGGCCAAATCTAGCCCCACAACCTGATTTTGTTAATAAAGTTTTATTATAACATGGCCCTGCTTATTTGTGTACATAATGTCTATGTCTACTTTTACACTACAAAATCAGAGTTGAATAGTTTTTATGTCCTACAAAACCTAAAATATTTACCACTGGACTCTTTACAGAAAACGTTTGCCAGTCTCTGTCCTAACACAATGCTTTTCCAAAAATGCATACAACAAACCCCAATGAGGAATGCATTTTGCCTTGCCACCTGATTGCTAGATACAGGATATTGACCAAGATAAGTTTTACAGAATAATACTTGCCCTTACTATGTTCAAGGCATTCTGATATCTTCAGTTCTAGTGTATTTTATTTTTTAAAATGTTGGTTGTGATCCATTAAGTTGATTTGATGACCAATTTCAAACTCACAGTTTGAAAAATATTGGCTTGACTAGGGTCAGTGGCTCATGCCTGTAATCCCAACACTTTGGGAGGCAGAGGCAGGTGGATAGCTTGAGTCCAGGAGTTCAAGACCAACCTGGGCCACATGGCAAAACCCCATCTTTACTAAAAATAGAAAAAAAAAGAAAAAAACCTGTGAAGTTGAGTTGGGAGGATCACCTGAATCTGGTAGATTGAGGCTGCAGGGAGCCATGATTATGCCACTGCACTCCAGCCTAGGCCCCAGAGTGAGAGCCTGTCAGAGAGAGAGAGAAAGAAAGAGAGAGAAATAAAGAGAAAAAAAGAAAGAAGAAAGGAATGAAGGAAGGAAGGAAGGAAGGAAGGAAGGAAGGAAGGAAGGAAGGAAGGAAGGAAGGAAGGAAAAGGAAAGGAAAGGAAGAAAAGAGAGAAAATACTGGCTTACTAGAAAGCAAATCATCTTCATTCATTCATGTATTCAAGAAGTATTTATAGCATGCCAGGCACTTTGTACATGCCAGGCACTATTCTAGGCACTGGAGATGCAATATCAAACACAATCAAGTCCCTGCCTCACGCAGCTTACATGCTATGGAGGGAAGCAGATGAATAAAAGAATAAACAAATAAATCTGCCATATGTCAGGAGACAAGAAGGGTTCTGAAAAAGAAAGATACCAAGTAAGAGGCAAAATGTGATGAATGTAATCAGAGAAGCCTTTGTGTGAGGTGCCATGTAAAGGAAGGAGAGAGTGAGCCATGTGGACATGTGGAGGAAGGGCATGACAGCAGAAGGAACAGCACAGACAAAGGCCCTGGGGCAGGGCCCACTCTATGTGGTCAAGGAAGAAGGAGGAGGCCAGTGGAGCAGGAGTGAGTGCTTGAGGTAAAATGTGGTAGGAAATAAGCTCCCAGAGTGGGGACAGGTGGTGGAGGAAGATTATGTAGACAACATACTGTGATCAAGGCAGAATGAGTAAACTCTAAAGCAGAAATATAAGCCAAGAGCTGAGAATCCAGTTACAGTCAGGACGGAGGACGAATCTCCATGATATTTTCATTTATCAAAAAAATATGTTAAGCATGTGTAGACACTGTACTTAGAGAACCACAACAGTGTGAGGAGCCAAAGATGAATGCACATTGGGCCTCCCAAGAGGGTCCCTTTCTAGCAGGAATCTAGCCATGCAAGCAAATGATTACATTGTCATAGCAGGAAATGTCATGGGCAAGAGGAGCCCCTTCAAGGGGGTCCCAGGGAAGACTTCCATAAAGGTGGGAAACTTGAGCTGTGTCTCCGAAGATAAGGAGACATCACAGGTAGAAAAAGCAGAGAAAACTGTCCAAGACAGCAGGACCTACACACAAAAGCATAAAGGCCCAAGCACGCTGCTTGGAATGGGGGGAGCAGCGATTCTTAACTCTGGCAGTGCATTCGAAGCACCCAGGAAGCTTGTAAATTACGCTTCTGCCCGGGGCCTAATCCCAGAGACTCTGATGTGATTGGCTGGAGTAAGGCCCAGACACGGGCGTTGTTGTATCCCCACTCATGTTAGTGTGAAGCCAGTGTGGACAAGCCCTGGGCTGGAGTGAGGCCAGGAAGAGAAGGTGAGACTGGGGCCAGACCATGAGAGTGTTTCATGCTGCACTCTAGAATACAGGCTTTATCTTCTTGGTGAGAGAGATCCACTGGTGGGTTTCAAGCAAAGAATAGGCACGGTCGGATTCATAAGGGAGAAAAAGGCGCCCTGGCAGTGGTGTGAAGAGAAGAGAGGGGTGGGGGTTGGAAAGGGGGGGATAAGGGCCCCGTTACGAAGAAACGGTGGCAGTTCAGAGAAGAGACGATAAGGGTTTGTACCCAGGCAGGAAGCAAGGCTGTGAGGAATGAGATAAGGATGCAGTCAAGTGATATGAAAAACAGCAGACTTGAATGAATTTGGGAACCAACTGTGCCAGGCAGGAAAAGAACTCAAGACTATCATGATTCCATGACTGAAATGTACAATCAAGAAAAACTGGCTTGAAGGAAAAAGAGAATGGGTTCGGGTTTTAACGTTTTGAATTTGAAGTACCTTATGGAAAATAGTCACCATCAGAAACCATGTATTTATTGACCACACACTAGGTGCCAGGCCCTGTGCTTCGTATTTCGTGTGCGTTTTCTTATTCAGTTGTCACAGCAGCTCTCTGGGGTAGGTAATCTGATTAAACCCATTTACAGAAGGGAAAACTGAAGCTCAGACAAGCGAAGCCAATGGTGAATTATATCCGTTATGGTGTGCAGGGGATAGTCGGCACAGAGCTTGGCACATGATGAATGGCCAGAGAATGGCCATACTGTTAATAGTTATTATCTCCTCTGCATGGTGGGAAGACTTCAAGCCAGGTCTGCAGGAGAGAGAACCAGGAATACTTGGGAGCCCTGTGGATGTGTGGGTGCCTCAGAGTGTGTCTATATGTCAGTAGACCCATACTCAGGCCGTTGCTTTGTTTTATTTCCAGCTTCCTAATGAGGGCATCTCAAATACTCTTGATATTAACCCCTCACCAGCCCTATCCCATGACTACTTGTCATTATTTTATTTTTTTTAATTTATTCCCACAAAGTTAATCTCAATCTACTCACATTTGTTCTGTTCTGTGAGGGAAATTGTGTTGTTGGCCATGAAACCAGAATAGGTTGTTTTTTTGTTTTTTGTTTTTTTTCTTGTGGAAAGAAGGGGAACTTTATTTATTTTTTAATATAACTCCTCTAGCCTGGTCCCATGCCAAATAAACAAAGCTGCTATTCATTTCCGTATCTCCCCATCTCTACCGTGCCCAGAGTCATTTTAGCAGCAGTGCCTCTTGGGCTGCCTCTCCAAGAGCCTGAAACAGCAAAGAAGAATGTTCTAAAAGTGAGTGCTGTGAAAATAGAATCCTATTTAATGAGACCGCAGAGAGCAAGACCGTTGCTCTCTTGGTGAGTGCAGGAGCAAACATTATGTTTAAAGTTGTGGTCGGAAAATGCTGGATCCTTAAATGTGGCCTCAGCTAAAAGCATCAGCCAGTGCATCACAGGTCATGACTCAGGGGCAGGTAGCTGAGGCAGCTGCAGGGAGAACTTAGAACCAGGCTACCATTCTCCTGAAGACCCCCACCCCATGCCTGAGGAACCCCCACCCACTCCCTCGCCAGAACACATCTGTGGTGGTCCTTCTCTTCTTGCCACCGCATCTCAGTATCAAAGCTGACTCGACTTGTGTCGCATTCATGGACTCACAAGTATTGGGGTTAGAGAGGACTTCCAAAGATGTGGCATCCAACCTTCCACCCAATGCTTCCTCAACAGGGACGTCGCTTTGCTCTTTTGACTTTGAGCCCTTTGTCCAATGAACAGTGAAGACACTCAGTATGTTAAACAGATCCTAGTGGAACTGTTCAGGATGAAAAAAGAAAGGAGCTATAGAGACTCACCCAGCCGGTCTCCCAGCGTGGCGCCATTCACTCCATAGAATCCAGTTTGAAAACTATCCTCTTAGGTCAAAAGAGGGCCCAGGTACCAGGGTCGATATCCCTTTATTCATTCAGTAATTGGTTCCCAAACATCTGCTAATGTGCAGGAAGCAAGGAATACATCTGCGAGTTTAAAAGACCAAGACCCTGCTCTCGTGGAGCCTGTGTTTTGCTTATTATTTTGGAGGGTGTAGAAAACTATTAATACAAAATAATTTGAGACAGTGCTAAGTGCCAGGAAAAACACAAAACAGAGTAATACAATAGCATGCGACCGGGAGTAACAGAAGGGCTGCTTTAGATGGGATGATCCATCAGCTACTCAGATCATGAGAAGGGCTGCCTAGCTATGGGACTGGCTGCAGGGAGAGCTTTGCAGGCAGAGGGAGTACCAAGGGCAAAGGCCCTGAGGCAGCATTGGGCTTGGCGAGTTCTAGGAAGTAAAAGAGAGAGGGAGGGGGCAAGTGGTAGGAGATGAGGTCAGAGAAACCAGCAAGGCCAAACCACATTAGCCCTTGTAGGTGCACGTTATGAAACACTAGCAAGCATGGGTTGTGTTCAGGTGCTGTTGGCATCAAATGTGATGGTGATTTTTTTTTAAGAGATAGTCTGTCTCTGGTGCCCAGGCTGGAGTACAGTGGCATGATCATAGCTCACTGTAGCCTCAAACTTCTAGGCTCAAGCCATCCTCCCACCCAAGTAGCTGGGACTACTGGCGTGCACCACCAAACATGGCTACTTTTTTTATTTTGTTAGAGCCAGGGTCTCAGTATGCTGTCCAGGGTGATCTTACCCTCCTGGCCTCAAGCGATCCTCCTGCTCAGCCTCCCGAGTGGCTGGGATTGTGGGCGCGAGCCACTGTACCCGGCTTTTGATGGTTTTGTTTCCTGCCGAAATAATGAAATTTGGACACTTTCACTTCTTTCCTCATCAAGGAAAGGGCCCTGAGAGGCAGAGGAGAGTCCTAACTTAAAAAAATCCCGGCCGAGTGCGGTGGCTCATGCCTGTAACCCCAGCACTTTGGGGGGCCGAGGCGGGAGGATTGCCTGAGCTCAGGAGTTCGAGAGCAGCCTGGGCAACACGGTGAAACCCTGTCTCTACTAAAATACAAAAAAAAGAAAAAAAGAAAAAAAAAAAAAAGAAAATGGCCGGGCGTGGCGGCAGGCGCTTGTAGTCCCAGCTACTTGGGAGGCTAAGGCAGGAGAATTGCTTGAACCCGGGAGGTGGAGGTTGCAGTGAGATCACACCACTGCACTCCAGCCTGGGCAACAGAGTGAGACTCTTGTCTCCAAAAAA